>NC_137701.1:33373559-33824172 GCF_964034855.1 Anser brachyrhynchus
AATTATTTTTTATTTAAGACCCTCAACTAATAATGCTGTAAATAGGAATAAATATAAAAATCTATGGTCTTCAAAATTACAGGACTTTGTTTTCTTAGAGATTTGTCATAGCTAATCACACTAATCTCAAAAAAAAAACAAAAAAAAAAAACAAAAAAAAACACCAAACAGCATTTCTATATTTATTTCAATAACTGTTTTCCAACTAATGAAAAATATCTGCAAGAATATTTTGGATTAGTGAGAGATTAATTCTTGATATTGATCATATTTATTTCTACTGACTGTGAAGAATTAGAGGCTCTGCTTGCTTTGATGTTCTACCTATGGCACTAATCCTTCCCCTTCTTCCACATTTGACAGCCTCTAAACTATTCTTTCATAAACCTTCATCTAAATTAATTTCTTCAAAAACAGTTATTTGCTGTTCGCCACATGTTTCACAATTGCGTGATTTAATTTCAGGCTGAGGTCTTAAGTGGAGCACCCAGTCCAAGCAGCTAGTTCCAGATGGCAGACAGCTGTGAAAACACAGGGACATCCAATCACCCAGCTGAATGGCAAACCCAGTGCCAATACCTGGAGAGACCCTGTGTGTCTTTAATCCTTTCAAACACTCCAGGCAGAGAAAAGCTGGTAAATTACATTAAAAAAAAAAAAAAAAAAAAAAAAAACTCCACTTTTCCCATTAGGTGCTCCATTGAAGCTTTCTGCACAGGCTTATCCACACTCTATCACTCCCCTGACTCCACAGAAGCATATCAGTGGCAGGACAAGCTTTTCACTCACCATTTGGGCTTCAGCAGCAGCTTGCCCAGAGCTTTGTGGAGGCTGCTGTGCGATCACTTACTCTGCACAAAAGCAGTGAGTGGAGCAAGGCTTTGAGCTCTGCAAGGGGGAACCAAAAACCTGCCAGCAGATGGTTAGCCCTGGCAGCTGAGACAGAGTCACTCTCAGGTATTTGCATGTGTCCTAGAAATTCATCCAGACACCAAAGTTCAGATTCGTAGTTAAAAGCAAAAGCCATTTTCTTCACGTTGGAAGAGAAACATATCTCAGAGCTGCAGCCCTGGCTGACAAAACTTATCTCCTTCCCTGGAATCAGGCATTGGTCTTGCTTGCAGAGAAAAGCTACTAAACTAGCAGAGGAAAAATACCTTCCAAAATTGAGGTTAAGGAGGTAGACCTAACAACCTAGCATTAGTCCTTTCTCTAACACATGCAATGATAAACTTATTGTATATAAACATGATAAGGTAGCTTGTCATGCAAGAGCTTCTTAAAATAGATTACACAGACATTAACCTTATGGGTATAATGTATTTTCATTGCTGTTACCCAATACAAAATGGACCCATCTTGGGTCTAGAAGCAGCTATACTCATTCATGACACACTTCACGCAAGCTGAAACAACTTCCCCCAACTCTGTACCACATCCATGGCCTTGGCCTGTGTCACACCTCTTAGTGTGGTGTGCCCACAGTCTACAAGTCAGGACAAAGTACAGCTGACCTACAGGATGCAAGTTTGCACATCCCCAGTCTAATGTTTCTACGTTACCTGATGTGAAATGATAGCTGAAGTCACTAACAACTAACAAATGAAGCAGAAGACCTAAAGCATTTTCAGGCAGCCATATTCCTGTGTGACCTTGGCAAGGAAACACAGTTCATCAGTCTTTGGACTACCACAAGTGTCTTCAGAGCCCAACACTCTACATAATAGAGGACTTAATTGCACTTTTTGCTCTTTGCAGAAGGGTATTTTTACTGACACAGTAACAAATACAGTCCTAAGGATTCCTGTAGGTAGTCTGGCTAACCAAATGACTCCACGACAATCACAGCTGATAGCTACATCTCAGCATGCAATCTATCAGACCTCTTCATTTCCTAAGCACAAGGCAAAATTCCATCCCTTCTTCTTGTGAGACTGCCAGCTAATTAGTTGGATAATTAATTCTTCAAAAGCTTCAAGATGTTTTTCCATCTGGGCTTGCCTCCCACCATTTGTTCCATCTCCTGTCTTACCACACACTAACCATAGCCAAATATAACTCTCCTTAGTTAGATAGTCAGTAAAATTTCTAGATGAAATGTGTTTTCTTGCTATAACTGTTAGTACAAATAATATCACCTATACACTATATAGAAAAAAGTCAAAAAGTTACTTTCTTAGTTGATCAACAATTTTGTTTTTTTAGTTTGGTTTGCTCTTCAGAGATCAAACCATGACTTCTCCAATTCCAGGCACTACTAAGTTGGCCTAGCACTGGCTGTTTCACAGCTCAACCTCATACTGGGAAGAGCCAGAAGGTCCCACAACACAGACAGCAGCTGAATTTCTCCTCGTCCTGAGTTTATGTTGGAACATGCCGTGAGACAAAACACACAGCAACGGGGAAATGACAATAACTTGTTTTGTTATATAGGACACAGCTAAAGGAGTGCAATCTGCAAGCACAGATTAAATGGCTTTGATATAGTCAATTTAAACAGCAGTTAACAAGCGGTTATAACCTTCAGTCAAAGATCAGTACAGTGTGTACTCATACATAAATGTTATGAGGAGAAATTAGCTTAAAGCTAAATAGATCAATCAAAACTGTTTGGCAGTCTTCATACCGCATGACCATACATATATATATACACACACGCATAAATATATACACACACACATACATACACACACACAAAGAGTTTCCTGAACACACTGCCCCATACACAAAGTTGAAAACAAGCAAGTGATCTTAAATGAACAAATAAATAAGTGGTATCTTACATCAAATCATTCATTTGAAAATGATTTTTATGTAATTTTTACACACACACATGCACAAATGTGGTTCAATTCCTACAGTTGTTTTGCCTGCAGTCATGGGAAATGCAGATCTTTGAAATTCCCTTGATAAGTAAATAATATTTGAACTAGCTTGGGACAGGAAGAAATTGAAATCAAACTTGCATCCACACAGAATGCATTTGGTTGCAGTTTTTCAACACTTGTTGTCAAGATAGCAAGTTTGGTTTTCATTTAATTCCCTAACATATTTGTTACCACTTTTGGGTTCACAGATCTGAAAAATCATACAAATAGCTCCACTTCAGATACTTACAATTCATTTTTACCAATTAAAAATTATATTGCAAAGCAGCTGTCATTGAATTATTGTTGTAGATAAAGACCTGGCTTGGCATCTTCCCTACTGTTTAACATCCTCCAAAGTCCTGATACATGCATTTTTTTCATTCAGAGACACTGATTGTTATTTTTAGTCACAGTGTAATGTCTGTTCTCTTATTCAGGTCCAAACTGAACAAACGAATGTTTTCTTGCCATCTATGATTTCATTTACAGACTGTAAGTCCCCTGGGACTTACAGACTTAAATTGGGATTGCCAGACCATTCTTATACCCACCATTACGGAACACAAGTACCCCTTTCTGCCCTTTTCCCTTGGCAAAATCTCATTTAGTTGAAGCAGCTTTCCACTGAAGAAGGTGGTGTACATGTTCTGTGTGCTGATGCAACAATAGTATAACTGCTATTTTCTTTCTTCCACTCACAGGAGAAAAAGTTCATTTTGGTAAGAAAATACTTTCTAAAATCATCCAGAAGAACTGACCATATAGACATATACAGGAAGAGTTGTTTCTTATACCCAGTTAGAAGCTCCATGGTGGCAATCCAAACCTCTTGGTCCATATCAAAACTCCTCTACGGCCAAGAGCCATAGAAGAGCCATAGGGCACATGCTGCAGTGAGCCACAGAAACACTTCAGGTCTCTATTTTGTTGCAGGAAAGGAGAGGCTTTTCCTGTTTTCTGTGATAAGCTGGTGTTATGAAGCCATTTAGCTTGTTTCTTCCTACAGCTTGAGACTTGAATAATTCCAATCTTTTTTCCAATAATTTCAATCTTCAACATAATTTTACTGAATAAAGTGGTGGCACAGGGGTGACTGAAACTGCTCATGGGCTGCTGGCATGGTAAGCATGATAGACACACCACCACTCTGCCTGAGACAATATTCTATACATGGGTATACTTGGTTAGAGCAAGTTAGGTGTTGATTTACCATTCCATACATGTGAAATCGGGTTCCAGTGTATACAAAATAACAAACAAACAAACAAAAAAATTTCCAGCGATATTTTGCACGTTGGAAAAGTAGCAAGGTAAAATGTTAGTAGCTGCCATTCTTAACCATGGTATTAAACTGTGTAAGAAGCTCAATGGAAATTAACTCAAACACGCTCACACACATTTATTTGAGTATTTAAGAAGCAAATAAAATGCAAGGTAGGACTGTTACCCAAAACAGACTTAATAAATTTCACTGGTATGATTGATTATTCTGTTAATGTCCTTCTTACAAGTCATGCAGACATATCAGAACCAAAGAGAATTACTATATTTTGGATAATATAAAAAAAGGAAATTGGCTTATAAAGCTTTCATAAGTGTGAATTTTAGATGGTTAGAGTATTCACTAGTGACTTAGTTACTATTATACAGACTTTTTGCCATATCCTTTTCCACAACTTATAAATTTCTGTCCAGATCACGTATGCTACTGGACAATTTCAGGGAAGCTTTTATGGAATTGTATTGCAAAGTAGCTTTATGTTATATCTCTTTTCCCTACATTTTAGCCTATTTAGATTGTGAGCTTCCATGAATAGGAGTTGCAGGCTATAATGTCTCATACATTTTGCAGTACAGCTGCTTTGAACATCTCCAGTAGTGCAGAATAGCTCTGATCGCCCCTCTGAAGATTGTATTTTTTTTTTTTTCAGGACAATCTATACCAGTATAAAATTTTCTGAGCAGTTCAGCTCTGACTTCCTCCCACTCTTACCCCACTGTTCCATGTGCACTACGATCCATTAAATTATACAGATACAAGGCACAGGAAGTACAATCATCTAAGAAAAGTGTAGCAGTAGGCAAAAATCTACCCTCATATCATCTGTTTCGAAATCATCAGATGCATTGCAAGTGAGGCAGAAAACAAATAATAGTTAATAACAAAATGATTATAATTGTAAGCAATAATAGCTATATTCAGTCTTAAAGGTACCAATTTTCTAAAGATTATGATTGACCTAGGCAGGAATTTTCTCAGGGGAAGCTTTCAAACCTTTTGATTTTGTTGTAATCAAGGCAGAGGGGCAGTGGCTGTTGATCAGTATGGAACATGGAGACCTCAAAACATGTAAAACCCAATGTTGTATGCAATCTTTTCTCTTTTTTTTCCCCCTTGTGTCACTTGCAATATGTTAATTTTATTTTTGTAATAATCAAGCTGCTATACATGGCATGAAGAACAGAACACTGAAGCATAACTTTTCTGCTGTCTAGATTAATGCCACTGCATCACAGTAATATGTTAGCACAATCATTTCTGAACAACTACAAACAATCTACACGGCTATTATATTTAATTGTTATAAACTATCTAAATAAATCTACTGTAAACAATACCAAGGATGCACTCATATTGTAGCTACAAGATTAGTTACTACTGTCATGGAATGAACCAGGGCTTGAATTCAGAGGGTATTAGTAACTCCATGATAATTTTGATGTTTATGTCCCTGTTTTCCAATAAAAATGAGAAAGCATTGCCCTGTTTTTTTCTGAGGCATGTTAACTATATTGCCTTTCCAATGATACTGGAGTATGATGTCCACTAAATTCACACCCTGACTAATCCCATGATAACTTACTCATGAGTGCAAACATTGTGCTATATATTACATAAATAATTTCACATACAATATCTAACCTAGGACCTACACAAAAATCTTATAAATCTTTTTGATTGCACAGAAGATTACAATAACACCGCCTTGCCCTCAAACTGATGGTCTGCTTCCTCCCCATGGAGCTGTCTTGAGAACTACACTGACTGCAAATGTCTTGAGAGATTGGTCTGCTTAGCCCTTTGGTCTTTGTCTGTGTAATTGATGAGTATAACAGACATATTTATAAACCATGCATGCTCAGGAACTCACACTCCTTGTTGCTCATATTTACTGAGAGCTTCTGAGTAATGAACCAACACAGAGGAGCAGGGTCAGAAATGTCACTGGGTTGCTCCTGAAGACTTACAATAAACTCATAATCGGACCTTACCAGGATCTTTTTTAAAATGATCTCTGTTATTTTGACTCATCTCTTTAAGTCTTCAGTTATGCCTTGACTGATCAATCCATAACAGAATCAAAAATGAAAAAAAACTGGCCTAGTTGCTCCAAATACAAAAAGAACAGTATTGGGAGAAGTATCACCTAACATAGCTGTCTAGACTTGGTGCCAGAGGAGGAATTTTCTCTATTTTCTTTGACAAAACATATGAAGATACAACCTAAAACCAAGGACCAAAGTCAAAAAAGACAGAATTGAAGATGCTGTGCAATTAAGTGGGGCAGGGTGATTGTATTTGCATTTTGTACTATTCCCGTGGTGGTAGACAATCCCTGTGAACTTTGTACATTATTCAAAAGCTGAAGCGGACTAAGACACCTCTGAGCATCTTGTACGTGAGAAATCCAGGCAGGGTTTAACACAAAACTTTGTCGTTTCAGCTACTACTGCTGACCCAGCCTATCTTGTGTGGTAATGTGCTATGCAAACCGGTCAAGTTGCCAGGCGTCTCTAGGAGGGGCCAATATACATCTACACCTGTGCATGACATCTACTTGCAGACTCCAGACCCAATTACTACTTCCCACAGGCAGGGCATTCAATGCAATAAAGCCATTTTTTTCCTAGAAAAAGAAAACAACTACCAATAACAAAACAAACAACAAAAACTTCTTATCTCATAAGACAAATAGAGATGAGAAAATTCTTACTAATTCTTATAACAGCAATTCTGTTTGGGACATTCCATAGTCTGTGAAGCAACATCAAATAAATAAATGTTGCTTTCTTTCCACACAACACTTTCCCATTTCTGTAAACCCACTGGCACCTGCCCTGAAAACATGCAAATATATTTATGGGTTGGTGGCAATGGAGTTTAATTGCTCTTTTGCAAGAAGGACTTTGTTAAAGGAGAGAGTAAGAACCAAACAAAATGTTGAACATATCCAAAGACATGCAGTCTGTGTGGGTTTCTTTTCTCCTCCTCACAGCTAACTTACCGATAGAGATTTAACAGGGAGTCATGATATCATCAACCATGAATTATAAAATTACTACAACAACAAAAAAGCAGCTTATTTTAAAAAAAGGGCAGTCTACATCACCCATATGCAATGGGTAAAATCCTGGTCGACTGACATAAAAAGGGACTGATCTGAACAGAACCAAGATGTCATATCTTGACCACTGGAAAAACAGATCCAACTTTCAAAGAGAAACATCATAGGGCAAAAGGGAGACTTAACCCTGCAAAAGAGGGAATTCAATGTCACTTTCACTGAGAGAAATGTGTCTATATTTTTGCAGGACACAACATGCCAAATGAGAAAATAAACGTCATGATACAACAAATAGAAAAAGAGCATATACATACAAGAGTCTGAGGAACCGCGCCATGCAGCAAGAGTTCAGCAAATTTTGCTGCTAAGTAGCTTTTACCCATTTAGCTGAACTCTGAAGGGACTGGTACAATCACAGAGACTCAGAAGTCTTTTGCAAGTCTTCTGCAAAAATTTTACAGAAGGTAAATTAGATTCACGTTCACTGTCATCTAAAAACAACCTCTGGTTTAGAACTTGAACCCCAAAGGTATTAGACATGTCAGTTCTTCAAACTCTTGTGTTCTGAGATTTTGGCACTTCACCATAGTCAAGCTTTCCCTTCTTTTTCCCTTGGTGGTAAGGAGGTAATAGAGAATAGAATATTTATTATTTATTTTTAATCTGACAGATAAAACCAACATTTGTATTACATTACCAAAAGATACTCACCTGCTATAACACTCAGGTTATTTAAAACTAGAAATTAAAGTGCAACACTTTAAAATGAGATTCCTAGATGAATACAGGCAAATTTTCTACCCTGTTTTGTCGTATATCCTTTTTTTTTTTTTTTTGATAGTACATATGAAAATATGAAGTGACTAAAGGATTATAATATATGATCCATGGATATAGGTTTGCCTGCAATGCTTTTGGACAGGATTTCAGAGTTATGTGAAAATACAGTCCATAATCCATCCTGGTACCTAATCTTTCCCAATTCTGATTTAGCAAAAGGTTCCGATTTTGATCTCTCTCCTCACTGACTGTGTATTTAGTTTTCATAGGTGGCTGTTTCTAAAGAATTTTAGACGTCTGTTTCTGCATTACCAAAAGCTATGCAATTTTCACACAAGAAGCACAGCAGTCTTATTTTATGAGCCATTGGACTTGCAGTTAATATTAGCTAACAGACAAAAGTGTGAATATTCAGTTATGCTTTGTTACACATACACATGTTGAACAACATGATAGTCTAGATGAGAGGGGCGTATTTCTACTTTCATTGCTCCCTGCAGGCTGCTACAAAGAAAAATCCTGGTGATTGCCCCTATCAAACATTTACACCTAAGCCTATTTGTACACACCTTTGTGTGACTGTGTGTAAATATCTATACAAATATCTATATGAAAAAGTTATTAGCTTTCTAGCAAGATGCATCTTTCAGATGCAGCCAAGTAGCTATTCTCACACAGGGCTAGCAATACCTAACCTTTAATACTGAAAATTTTAAAGATACCTTTAATAGCAGGACACATTCATTGCATTTCACTAAGCAATTAAATGATGAAACAACTTCTATGCTCAACTTAGCCGTGCTTCAACTTGTAAATGTTCATGCTATCTAGAGCTCACAAAACCTTTACTGAATACACTCAGCCTTGATATACAAAAAGGTATTCTTCCCTGTTTTCCAAAACTGCTTGCATTGTCTATTTCCCTTTTCTAAGATGCAGAAAAATCCTTTCATATTGAGTATCACTTTTGAAACCAGACAATGTGCATTTAATGCTTATCCTCTCCTTCAACTTTGTCTAATTATTAATTTCTAGGAGCCCACCTCACTTAGAAATAGACGAAGTTGAAGGATAGGATAGGCATTAAATAAGTGAAGTGGGCACCTAGAAATTAATAATTGAAAATGGAAGTTAGTTCTATAGAATACCTTCAGAGAAACTAATCTTTTTTTTTTTTGAAGAATAGTTTGAATTAAATAATTTAGATGGAAATGCAAAGAAACAATTACATTTTACAATGGTGGTTTGAGAAATTCAAGAGGAAATACAATGTGTAGTCACGAATTCTGAAGAATATAGTTTCACTCAAGAGTATCAGGTAACTAATTCTTATGTGAAGAGAAATATTGTATTGCTTCTGCTCACTAGTGACCCTGATAAATACAGTTCTGGCATCAAAACATGAAGCAGCACACAGCTTTTGTAAGTATGCTAGTAAGTGACTTTCCTATCATTTCATAACAGGATCTGAACGTTTATATCAATTTCATCTTTGAACAACAACAAAAAAAGAATGCTCAGTCTTGCAAAATAATACACAATCCAATTTTAACTACTGGTAAAAAGTTGGTATTAAAACAGTCCTTTTGCATAAATATTTTCACCATTCTTTTCAGATCTTGGCATTAGACACTGTAAGTTTCCCAGCTGAAATCTAAAAATGTGGATAGAAACATTTGGAAATGTGTGACTATGTGTAAATACATATACAAATGTTTCTATATGAAAAAGTAGTTAGCCTTCAGAAAGACATGACTTACGTGACTTCAGCATTTGCTAGAATTATGGTCAAATTCCTTAAAGACCCTACTATGTGGGCAATGCTCAGATATACATATTCCCTTTCTTCATAGACAAAGTATTCCCAAATCATCAAAATATAGATTTTTTTTGTAAGGAACTTGTCATACATTTTAAATAAAAAAAATCATACCTGCGGTTAATGTCACACTAAAATGTTGTTTATTTCTGGTTTTCAAAATAAATTCAAGCAGACATTTTTCTCTCAGTTTTACAGCCATTTGCCTCATTAGTAACATGATTAAAAGGAAAGATGAAATAAAGCCTTGACATTTATGTATGTGGTTTTAAGTTACTCATATTAAAATACAGCAAGTCCATAGACCAAAAGACCTTGAAAATAAAAACAGCAGATTAAATATATTTATTTAGGACTTAATTCATTAGCATTAGTTAAGTTTTTACTTGGCTCATGAACCCTTAGATCTTTTCTTCTTCATTAGCAAGCAGAAGTGTTTTTGCCAGGAGGGGGTGCCAAGGACCCACAGTATTAATTATGCAAAAATAAAACTCATGACAAATGTCTCTTTCCAAAAAGTTACCAATTTTTATAGTAGTTGTAATTTGAACCTTGATTGAGCAAATATCAAATGAAGTTTTCAGCAACTAATGGCTCTTAAAGCATCTGCTGAGCAAGGCACGTGTCTAGCACAGTCGCATTAATTTCTCTAATTTACTAAAATTAGTCTTGTGCTTATTTAGGTACTCGGCAAATCAAGTAACCTCAAAGAATTTTTTTTTTTTTTGCTACACTACTGTTATCTAAAACTATTTAAAAACCACACACAAAAAATGAAATTTTGAAGAGACAGCAACTGTAAGGAAATGTCATGGTAATAGAGCAATTCAACAGAGTCTGAAAGATACTTACATTCTTGTGGGGCAAGAGGTGTGGATGAGGTGAGAAGGCACAATGGGCCTCCACACAACAGCTAGGGCAACAGTGATTGAGAACAAAGCAGAGGGTTCTTGAACTAGTACGTTTATATATGATGATAAAAGCAGCTTTTGCTCTGTTTTGTTGCTGGGTTTCTGTTTATTTGCTAGTTTTTTTATAGTTTTAATATAAAGTGAAGTATTTTTTCATTTAATTTTTTTTCCTTTTTTTTTTTCTGTAAAAGCTTCAGCTTCTGTGTCATGTTGGTTGTGATACCCTGTTCCTTTTTTTTTTTTTTTTAGCAAAAGGGCAATTTTATTTTTTTCTAATATTTAAAATATTTTCTGAAAATTGATGAGAGCAACCTGAATCATCCACAATTCAGCTGCAGTAAACGAATTGTTCATCATGTATACAGGATAATAGGCAATTCTACACAACAATGACCTAAGCAGCATTAAAGCATAATAAAAACTCATCTTCAGTCCTACCATTTAATAATGCTGTGGTTTTTTGTTGGTTTTTTTTTTTTTGATATCATCAAATTCTGAGAAAGAAAACTATCAAGCTTCTACAAAATGATTTTTTTTAAAGATAAGATTTTTTTTCTAGATAGCTAAACCATTTTCTTTATTTCTGCTATGTTAAAATATGGGTTTATTTATGCATAGACATTCATACATAAGTCAATTGATCATAATTTATGCTGATCCACGCAAATATATAACTACAGTTCCCTTTACAACCACTTAATATATCACAAGAATAATAAGCTCAATGCAATAAAAACCATGAAAAAACTATGCAAAACTTTTAAGAAAAAACTATGTCAAACCTAACAACTTCTAACTACACTTCACTGAGAGCTACTTTAATTAATTCAAAAACTATCCATATTGCAAGAAATGCTGTAAAGAAACACTACATCTTTCATAGAAAACTCTGCATACAATGGTGACCAGTTTTTATATTCAGGCTTCTACTGTGGTATGTCTCCATGGACAGATCCACACAGAAAAAGCTGCTCCTGCTGTTCAGTGTCTCTGCCACAACGTCAGGTACAAGCCAGGTCCAGCATGGAAACATAAAAACCTTTGCTACAGACTACTGGGGAAGGTAAGACCAAAAGGGAGAGAAGAATGAATGAGAATTGGGCATTCAGACCCCAGAGGTCCTTTAAAACCAACACCACCATTCTTCTCCTTGGTAAGGCCTTCCTACCACGTCTGGGATCTCTCTTTCTCAGATACATGCAATGATGTTTCTAGTTAAGCAAACATCAGGCAGATAAATGCTGATGAAACCAGTTAGGTATCTATTTATCCTGGTTTATTTTCCCTGGAAATACTTAATATTGCGGTAATGGATTCTATAAAGGTGACGTAAAAAGATTATCAACTGACCTCTCAAAACTTTTATCAAAATTCAGACCGAGCAAATATGACAAATGTTTAACAAATACATAAACAGTTCCCTAAGATACCAAGACACACAGAAATGGTATTTTAGATCTGGCACCGATCTAACACAGTTAAAAGATTTCATTTTAAAGAGTGTGACCTTGGAAAGAGTCTTCAAAAATAACAGCTATGTGACATTAAAATACATTAACTCATTAGCTAAAAGTTTGTTCTCCCAAATGGCAAACATTTTCAATTTTACCACCAAAATGTCATGACTCAAACAGCAGATGTTTCTCTGTGCTTTTCTCTTAATCTTTACTGAATCCTCTACTCTAGATAAATAGCAAGAAACTGAAATAACTCACAGCCACTCTGGTAACTTCAAAACAGTGGTATGACAACCCAGACATCTGATATCTGATACAAACCTAATTGTTGTTCTTCACCAGTCACATGTGGCTTGCAGTCCCATTAGAGAACCCTAGAAATTATTCATATGAGTAGACAACTTAGAGTGATGTCTGATTTTCACATGGTTGTAACGTATTACCGTATACGTGATGTCACTGTCATCGTATTTGTCCTCTGTACAATAAGCACTTCCTGGCTTCATATGAATTTTCCTGCTCAAACACTTCATCTGCTTATATGATATATTTGAACCTATTGACAATACCCCCACGTTTGAGGAACTCAAATTAAGATTCCTGCACAGGCTATATCGTTACTTAGGTCTGCAGAACTAAAGATTGGAAACAAATTAAACTATAGACAATTTACTGAAAATGGTTGATCCAAGTCCATGTGTTATTCTACACTATTTTGATTTAATCACAGCTCATCCAAGCATTCACGGTGTTGGTCAATGTCTTTGACCCAGTCAGACATACCTCTGCCTTTTGTTTCACATCTCATGTGAGCAGTTTGCTGACCAGTCATGGCTATAGTACTGCTATTGTATCCTGCACAGCCCCTGGAAGGGCAATACTCCTCTTCATTTTAGAGGTCTACCTATACTTTGTGTCTGCAATGGCCAAAGGGTATGTGTCATAGACCCCTCTGGATGAAATTTTGGTGTATATATACACTATTTGTTCTCTGTTCTTTAGCTGTAATGAATGGCTCTTGGAGAGTACTCAGGTTAATACTCTAATAATTGTCCTGTTTTTTAATTTCACTGCTTGTTTTATTTATTATGAATTACTACTATTTCCATCATTACATGAGAAAGACACATAATTATTGTTTAGAGACGGGCTTTGGTAAACCAATTGTCATGTATTGGTGAATATGGATCTGTAAGACTGTATCTTTGCTTCAACTCAGATACATGCTACTGATAGCTACTGCTGATGGATTACCAGGCTTTACATCTTTCCCTTCGAAATTTCCTCCTCACCCAGTTTGACTGCCAACTGTTTCCTATACCACCTTTATTAAAAACTCGCTGGTAAATTGTTTGTTCCAGTGACAAATTTTATAAGTGAGAACAAATATGGTGAAGTGACCTCAGTCACACACACCCTTGCCTAATCTCTCCTGATGGAATAATCTCTGCTGTTCTGTTTCTGCTAAAGAGGCAGCTGTTCCTTTGGACAGGAGCAACAACCATTATTCACAACAGTGTTCATTCATCCTCCTTCTATTCTTTTGGCTTCCTGCTGAAGTGGGAGGGTAATTTGGTAATGCATTTCTGCCACTTTAGAAACTTCCTTTTACAATATGAATAGCTTCAAAAGAACATTCTTTTCATTAGAGATTCATATGAAAGTGACCCTAAGTATGCTGTCATTGCAGGTTTCCATCTCTATGGCGAAACTTGGTATCATTCAGATTGCACAGAAGATTTTGTGTTTTTATCAAAAGTTACTATTTCCTAATTCTGCAAACCATATGGAACCATAAAGCCCACAGTGGAGAAGATATTTTTAAAGCATGACATTAACTTTACTAGGGACATTAAAAAGATGAGTAATATTGTATTCATTGAAGTATAAATTACACTAACATTTTCAAATTTGAGACTGGCTACTTTATTTTTTTTTCAGTTCTGAGACTTAATACGGTGCAACTTCTGCCTGTATCTGAAATTATTCATACCTATTTCCAGAATGGCAATCTAGGTAAAACAGACATAGCATTATTCTGATTTATTATTTTTCTGAAGCTTTTGATAGTTAAGTCTGTCCCTGACCTTAAAATATATTTCAGGAAAAAAAAAAATATACATATATATATATATATCTTTATATCTTTTCTCAGTAATCACTGCATGTACTTTAGATTAGAGGAACATCACAGGAATAGTCTTATGAACAGCAATTTAATTTAAAATGTTTTTTTAATTCTGATCCATTTTGCAAATGCATCACCTTTCTGTTACAACCTACACAGGTTGCTGCATTCCATAATACCACCTAGTAACTAAGTTGCATCTTTGATCCCATCAGTTCTGTCTCCATGCTCTCGTTACTGATAAATTAATGTTGGCAATTATTAAAACATATCAAGCATATTCCAACTACTTCTGCCTTCCTGCCTCCACTTGCTTGATAGAATATATTCTGACCAGAATCGCTTTTTATGTTCTCACCATCTTGATGAATGATATAAGCAAGGGGGTGTATTCTCTAGACACTGAACTTACAACCTCTCTGCATAAACAAGTCACACATTCAAAGAGTCTCCAGGATCGTGCCTGTGAGCATTAATGAGCTTATTAGAAAATTGCATCAAGGATATGTGATTCCCTATTCAGAGAACTGGTGCTTTTATAAGTCTTTCTCTTGCCTTCATCTACAGAACAGGTCAGTTTTAAATCAATGCTGTTCCTAGAACCACTATTTTTTTTCTTCTCATATTGAGTTTGGTCATAAAGGGTGATTCATGTTCATAAAACATGGTCAAACTTTTGACAGAAAACAACATATGAAACACACCATTGTTGGCTTTATTATTATGAATTCAATGCAGCGCAAATGACCTTGGCAGTAATTTTCATACTGAAAAGAAAACACTTTTGATTGAATTAATTGCATCCATTTTTGGATGCTAGGCTTCTTGTTATTGTCCACAGTTTTCATTGATCATGCACTTGAAAACCTCTTTGTCTTCAACTTTCCTTCTCTCTTAGATGAGAGAAGAACATCTTAAAGATGGCTATTCCAAAAATTATTTGAGTGTATATTTGGATGAAGATGTGACTCTTTCAATAAACATACAATTAAAGACTGTTTATTAGGGGAAAAACAAGTAAACAAACAAACAAAAAAAACCACAAAACAGCAACAACAACAAACAGACAACCATGCTTACATGACTTTTATAAAAATAGAAGCATCCCCTAAAATCTGCAACAGGACCATACCAGCATCCAGCAGAAATACATAACAAAACTTAGCTTCGCAGAATCCTAGAAAAACTTGGGTTGGAAGGGACCTTAGAGATCACCTAATTCCAACCTCCCTGCAATAGGCAGGGACACCCTCCACTCAACAAGATTGCTTATACCTTAAGGCTTCTAATTTTTATTTTTACTTCAGTCTGTCTGGAGCAAATACATTATTGAACTACTTTCACCGTAGCATTTTTAATGACTGTGCTTACCAGTTGCTGTCCTTGGATGCCCCATGCTGCATACTGTAATACTGAATCCTCTACTTCTGGAGGGTTTAGCTCCAAAACTTCCCTTGAAAAAAAATTTAAACATTTTTACTTGAATACTCTGGCATCACCATATTTATAGAACTACTGACAATGACACTATATTGAAAATGCAAAGTGACCTACCTCGTGTGTATGTTGTAAATCACGTATGAAGCTGTAAAAGAATAATGAAAAACCTGTGACAAAAAAAAAAAAGAAAAAAGAAAGAAAAAGAAAGCATAAGAATAACAAATACAAATACTGGATCGACAGACTATAGTTATGATCCCAGGAAGCCCAGGATTCTCTAGTTGGGAGAGATCTTATGCTGTTGTCTTAATTTGTTATTTTGTTGAAGTCAAGTGAAATAAAAAGGACTGTCATTTAAGTGCAAAATATCAGGGCCTGATGTATGCGGAGGCAGAAGATTGATGCTGACGAACAGTATTGTACAGCTGACAATGTTATAAACCATCAAGACAAAGGGCCAAAATCTTCTAGATCAAAGTAAATTATTACATGTCTACTCTTCAGTCAAACATTACTTTGTTATATATATATCATCAGTAATAGACATTTTGCTGCCTTCTGGACTTGGGTGATCAGTTTTAACCAAGCTCACTTCTTTAACAGTCTCACAGTATGAAAATAGTGTAACTCTGTGGTATCAATTATTTAATTATGATTAATTGAAATTACTTCATGTTTGAAAATATAATTGTGATTAGGTATCACTGTACTAAGAGAAATTGTTCCTTTTAATGTAAACTCTTTTCAGAAAGAAACATAAAGTGACATCTACTAGACTTACTGTAGCTTCACATCTACAGAGTTACTATATCTCTACTTGGCATATTAATTTTTTTATTTATTTATTTTTTCTGGACAGTGTCATGCTAATTCCAGTTAGATGAATACAGATATATTAGCCAAGCTGAAACCCTGATATGGAGTATTTGTTGGGAACTCTTTAGGTTATATTATCTGTACCAGGAATCTTTCAGCATCTTCTCCAGAGAGAAGAGACGAAAGAGGATCACACATGAATAGAGTTATTGAAATTTGCAGTTAACACATGTGAGGGGTTTCAGAGGTCATTATTTTGACTAAAAGTTTTTCAGTAACAGAATCATCTGAAAGATCCCTCCAGCAATTTAATTTCCATTATTAGTTCCCAGTCAACATACAGAAGAATTTTGCTGGCTGATGTTACAATAAGTCCACAAAGGCCTGTAAGATTTGGAACTGTACTTTGTGTGTTTTTTGTTAACTGACCTTTCTATAAAATTTCTGGTTTAGACAAGAATCTGTTCCATTTTCCAAGTCTATGATGATTAACATCAGCAGCATTTCTTCAATGAGAAGAAACATTTATTAATAATTATACCCCAAAGTAGATTTTTTGGTTATTATTACAGCTTATGATAAATATTTTGATCATGCAAGGTATCAACTTCTTCCAAGAACTTCTAAGTGTGACAAAAACAGAGCCAAATTGTAATGTAGGAAATAGAAGGACACTGTGAGGAGTATTCTGAGAAGTTTGATTGATGCTTATTTTCTCTTAGTAGCTACCATAAACATATCCACTATCACATCTTTTTCTATATATACTTATACATTTACTTATATGCATAGTAGACTGCTTGCTTACATGCCTTAATGTTTAAATTTCAGTAGGGCTTGTGGAAAAAATTAACCTGGTAATAACATGATAATTACCAAGACAGAGTTATTTAAATACTACTGGTAAGACAATGAGACAAACTATTGGCTTCAAAGCTCTTGCTGTTTTAAATCTTACATTGCTAGAGGTAAGAGATGGCAGATCAAAGGGACATCAACAGTTATGTCATACTGGTGTCAGCACAGGGCATATACTGCCAGAGGCTACCCAGGGGGGCACTTGCCCGCAGCTGTTAAAGAGGACAGCCTCATACAACCAGTCACAGCAAAGAATAATTGGTCTCTCACCCTTCCAGGAAAAGGCAAAAGTATATAACAAAATGCTTGGAAGGCTAAAAAGTGTTTTTAATAGAAATATTTTCAAAGTAAATTCCTAGATAGAATAATTTCAACAACAACAAAAAAGCTAAACTAGTAAGTCATTTTGAGAGCTTTAAGAGAAAATATGACAACAAGAGATACACTTTGGATTTAACATAAAACATTCCTTTTACCCTCAAATAAAATTTCTTTCTAAATATTTCTGCAGAAATATTAATAACTGCTGTTAAAAGTATCGATACCTTTGAAAGAACACAATCTGAGGAGACAAACATTACGATGAAGTCAATTTCAGAAGGGATGCTGAGGTTTTTCTCAAATTACTCATGTTAACTTTATTTTATAATACAAACACTATGAATAAGCTACAAGTAGGAAGCTTCCTAATTCATCCTGCTTGCAACAGTCACATACTGAAACACAATCATTTAAAAAAAAAAAAAAAAAGAGAGAGAGAGGGTATAGAAAATCTCTTTTTCAATTCTGGCATCTATAATAAGCACTACATTGCTAGGAGGTTCTAGCAGTTTTGTCTAAAGGTTTATGTCATGCTTATATACCATTTTTAGGATCTCCACTATTTCAGTAAAGCCAGGTTGCACAGAGCTGTATCAATTGCTGGGACCACATGTCTCCTGATCCCTAATGTACATCTGGCACCACACAGGAGGAGCCCAGTTGAGGGCACCAAGCCTGACACTAAACATAGTGACCCTCACATACCAGTGAGGCTCAAAATACCAGGATCAAACCTTCCCCGGTGCCACCAGCGAAATCCTCTTTAAATCCTCTTTGGAAGAGGCATGCACAGTGTCTGGGGATTTTGCCCTGCAAGTCTCTTTTTTTCTCTTTTTTTTTTTTGGGGGGGGGGGGGGGGGGGGTAGGGATGGGGCGTGTGTACTAATCAGAAAAAAAAAACAACATCTTGTCAATTTATGATGGAGTTTGCAAAGAAACAGATTAGAGCTCAGAAAGGTAGAGCTTGGGCTGCACTGCTCCCTCTTACTGTACATTTGCAATGAAGGCTTTGCATCTTCTCGAGCATTCAAATCTGAAATGTTATAATTTCTATTCTGAAATGTTTTCAAACATTTCTTGTACTCTATGCCTTCTCACTAGGGTGGTATCAAAAGACTCAATGAAGGCTAATGTTTTGAATATGGGCAGTGGACTACTCCAGCTGTCCAAAAAAGAAAAAAAAAAAAGACACTCAAGTCATCTTCTAGGTATAGGGAAAGGAACTGATTAATGAATATGGACACAGGGAAGGTCTCTAGGATGTAGAGCAATGTAGGAAAGCAAAGACTTTTAAAATATTAAATGCATTACAGTAATTCTGCACTGACATACCAGTGGAGGAATATGAAGAAAAGAAAAAGCTGGTTAAGATTTAATAAAGTAACTGTACACGGTAAGGTGGGACACTGTGAGGATCTTTACCCACATGTATCTTGCTAGGATTCAGGCCTTTCTGACAAGAAAATAATCTGCCTGTTTCTACTGTGATAAGCTGGAAAATATTCCACACAAATTTCATCTAAGAATGGTGAAAATGGCTTTTTAGATAAGATTGACAGCATACCTCCCCCTCAACAAAATTTATTTTTCTTTTGCCACAAAATATAGTTGGAAACAACTGTTGCATATCATATTTATTTTTTTTAATTTAGTCTTTCATCAATATGTAAACTGAATAAAGGCTTTCATGTGATGCAGTTCAACACTAAAAAAAAACAGCTGCATTGAAAACCTTAAATTACAGAACAATATTACAAAGGACCTAAAAGGAAAAGGTTTAAAAAGTATCTTCAAGACAAATTCTTCTAGTCAAAATGTATTGAAATAACAATCTATTATTCAGGTAACAGCCAACTGTAAAAACAAAACAACAACAACAACAAAACACTTATCAATCATAATCTGAACTTTTAGATGACACACGGTTCTGAGTTTTATGTGTCCTATATTTTCTGTCTTTCAAGGAATGACTCTGTAATTCTAAGGTCGCTAAAAACGAAATATTGTCTTAGAACTCAATGCATAGTCCAGCAAGATGCAGCAAAACAATGTGCAATATACACTTAGCCAAGTACACTCCTGTAATATACTCCAGGAAATAATCAATTCATTGTCCTTGCGTAACTTGGAAAACATCCCACATAGAATAGTGTTCGTGCTAAAAATCTGCAAGGAAAACCTCACCGGCAGTATTTCCACAGGATGATGAGTGTCCTCAACTCCCGGGAAAAGGAGGAGAGCTCATGACATTAGAATTCTGCAGCACTATAATCACAAAATGCCAAACACCTTGATGAATCCTATATCCATTTCCTTTATTAGAAATAGCATGTGAAAGCATATAATTGGTTTATTTAGAGCAATAATAATGCCTCCTTGCTCACATGGCTTTTTTGCAAGGTAGTGAGCAGGTTGTTCTCTATTTTTGTTTTTACCCACATAGACACCCATACTCTGAACTAGTTTCTGCATTTCTTAGTGCTGCTATACCCTCTTTTTCTCTAAATTCTCCTTTTAGATTCAAATAAGATTTTTCTCAGGGCGTAATAGCACTCAGTCTGAGGAAGAACAATCACAGAATCACAGTATATGAAATATAAATTTTAGAATCTACAGTATACTTTCAGTTATCCCAAAGTTTATCAGCCAAATGGGATTTATTTCTCATACGCAACAGTAGATATATATTTATTTGTATTATATGTAGTGAATAGCAAGGAGACTATTTGGAAGCCATATCCTTCCCATTAATATTTAAAATACATAAATAAATAAGGAGTATCATCAAATAACTAAAAACATAAAATATGCCATTACACCCATCCCTCCTATCTCAAAACACATACATTGACTTGCAAAAAGAAAGGCAGTTTCTCACATTAGGTTCCAAACCATACAGATCTTTATGATTCATCAGTGAGATATCAGATCTTTTATGGGTTCATTTACACTTCCAATCACCTCTAAAAAAAATCTAGTATTTTAAGACATTACTAGCCTGAATGACAATTGTTTTTATTGTTATTTTAACAATTAAAAGAATGAATCAGAATTAGAAAGATCAGCCTTAGTTGCAAAAAAATTGTTAACTGTTCCAAGGTATGTTCCATGATTCCCAAACAGTATTATTCATAAAAAGAGAAAGAACAAGAAAATGTTTTTATTCTTTCACTTTCACAGCAGGCAGTTATTAGGCAGTTCAAAGCTAAGAGAATCCAAACTGAAAGAGCTTTGCGTGCCTCAAAGCTTTTCTATTTTTTCCAGTTATATCAGCTGGTCTAATAAAAGATAATACCTCTTCCCACAAATCTTGTCTCACTTACCCATTAAAGCCATCGCATTTATAAAAACAGTGTTACTGAGACCCAAAGATTCCTCAACCCAGGTGAAAAAAAAAATAAATCCTGTAAGTGGTGCTTCTTAATTAATAACCTTTTTTATAGTATATAGCATGAACCAAGAAAACATGGGAGAGGACACACCGAAACAGTAAAATAAACCAGAATATATCTTGCAAGAATCTTCATTTATTCATTCATCTGTGGCCTTTCTCTGTTTTTAACATTGTACATAATACATCAGTGAAACAGTTACGCATGTTTTCAAAATGCCATGGTAGGTGTCAGACGCAGAACTATTGGCTGTTGTACACAGCTTGAAGAATAGCAACATGAATAGGATTTTGTCTTCATCCTCTTTTCTGCAATTGAATTACGCATTTGAAGAATTACTGAAAAAATCTACTTATGCTCAAAACCAAACCAAAAGGCTTTTCCATGGTAAAGCAATTACAAGGCCAAGATAAAAGTTAACCGATCGTACATTCATCATTCACGCAAGGAAATACTCCCACAGAACTACACATGGAACTTCATTCACTGCTGATTCTGAAAAACAAACCTATAAGAGACCTTCACTAAAGACTCAAAAAATCAATCTAAAAAAACAGATGGAAACATACATTGTTTCTTTTTTTTGCCTTTGGGATAAAAATGTCTTTTTAGAAAAACAGAGCCTGCAGAATATGCAATGAACTACAAATAATAAGAAAGTACCAGAAGCAAAGTGGAGAGAATATGAGGGGAACACAATGAAATATAGACGCATAGCATGGTTAGAGAGCCATTTTGAAGGGATTACTGAAATGAATGCACTATAGCACTATGCTTGTGCGACAGTTGCACCAAAAGCAAGTGACATAGCAGACAGATAGAGACTACACTGATGATTTGGGGGCAAATCTATACCACAGACACATACAATCCATCTAACTCCACATGATTTAACCCCAGTCAAATATGAATGCAATGAAGTGCAACGCTTAACTAGTTGTGCATGGGCTCATGATACTGCGCTTTGGCGTGGCTTCTTAAGCATGATGCTGCATTGATCCAAATGAAGAATTTCAGACAGAAATTAGCAACTACAAACAGTGCAAAAGCTGTTTGTAGACCAAAAAGCTGTTAAGACCAAAATGTGGTTGGATGTCCCTACAACACACTCTGTTGCATGATATTAGGTGTGCCTTTGCTACTTATTTTTCAGCTAGTGTAGTATGAGCCAGCCAAAATGAATAACTATTACATATTTACAAAAAGACAAGTTAGTATATATTCAAATCCACTCTCTATACAAAAATCACAGCTTATACATATTATTTAAATATATTATGCAAATTATTACCTATATTATTTCTCTTCTAGCTAGTGGTATTTCACTCACA
This sequence comes from Anser brachyrhynchus, assembly GCF_964034855.1. Classification (NCBI taxonomy): domain Eukaryota; kingdom Metazoa; phylum Chordata; class Aves; order Anseriformes; family Anatidae; genus Anser; species Anser brachyrhynchus. The sequence continues at coordinate 33,396,029 of NC_137701.1, forward strand.
GTTTTGCTATCCGTACACTGGCGTAATTCAGATTTCCAGCAATGAAAATGAGAAAAGACTTTGAACAGGTCATTAATATTATACATAAGCTCTTTATTTGCTGCACATTTGGAAAACACCAGATTATTTGTGGTCAGATTTCATCCTTTGTGTTAGCGTCTTGAAAGCAAATGAGTTACAGCAGAAAGGTGTTAGTCTTTGCTTTATGCCATCAGGATTTAAAACAGCAACTTTTTGTACTCCCCCCCCCCAAAAAAAAAAAAAAATAGAAAAAAAGAATATCCACGTAACAAATTCTTATTCTTCATTTCCTTTCTATGAGCTTTAAGACATGTGACTTTGCTAGGACCACAATGCAAAGAGAATGGAATCAGTATCTAATGCGCTGAGACAGAAGTTTCACAAAACAAGAAAAATACATTCTTTTCTTCCTTTTGTACTACAAGATGTGTGACTTCCCTGTTCGTGAAACCTTTGGTGCAGTTAACAAGCTGAAATCAGTAGCTGTATGACTACTGATATCTAAATCAGTACTAAGAGCAAAGTACAGCTGCTGGATGAATCCTCCATCCATTTTGCAATGCGTGTGTTAAATAATGCAATAATGTTATCAATAACATTATTAGGTGAAATCCACCTTCATTGAAAACTGCATTATTATTTACTTTAAATGTTCTCCATTTGCTTGTCCAGTCTGACTCCATGTGTTCTCCAACACAGGAGCTGCTAATAAAACCGCTTAAACATTGAAATTTAGCATGGCCAAGTTTGGTTTTCATGTAATTGGCTGCTCGAATGCATAACAAGTGAAGAAAGAGCTCTGCAGCATCAATTTCAGAACTGCAGACACATGAAACCAATATGGATTACCTCTTATATCACAAATGAAGAGCTCAAATAAAACACTAGATCAATAAAAAAATGACTCTGTATATTTATGAAAATAATACTGGTTAACAAAATTTGCTGATTTCCAGGTATGGCAACAATTACAGTGAAATCTCAGACTGTGTACTAATACTAAAGATCAACTCTAACAGGGGTGTACACCAGAAATGGTTCACACTGTGCTCCAGTAAAGCGGCACGTTTTGTTCTTGGTAAGTGAAATGTTTGGCTACTATTTGCCTGGTCCTATAATCATCAAGAATTTAAATACAAGTTTAATCAGATGAGTTGATGAATGATTTCATATGGATTATATCTGAGTTAGACAAAAGGCTAAGAATTTAGCTCCTTCATGAAGTGTGGATTTGTACCACAACCCAGTAAATCCTTTCAGCATACCTTAGTTTTAAACTGCAGTTATTGATACATTGCTTCATAGTTCATCCAGCTAGAAAGTACTGTTATGATCATCATGCCCAACCTCTTTCATCTGAAAAACATTTTGAGACTTCACATTTCAAATAGTATGACAAACAAATAGAGATTCCCAATAGTTTCGTCAAAGGGTTTCATAGAAAGCACTGGGAAACAAACACAGAGTCTATAATACCATGATGAAGAATCTCTACACATCTTTGAATCCTATTGTTCCTACTCAATTTTGGAAATGAAAAACTACAAGTAAGTTTTGCCAGTATTGATATCTAAATCTCTACATATTTTTCGCATAACTTTTGGCCTTCTTGTTTCTGAAAGCTCTTTAATTGCGAAGCGTTAATCTAAGCTAGCTTGATGCATTTGCAGCACTGGAGTTAAATGACAAGGTTATTACTTTGCAAAGCATCATATTTATTTGTTTCAATCAACATCATTTACTTGTCCTGATTGATAAGAACTATGACATATCATTGGTAATAATTTATGGTTAGCATTAATACTTTTCAGTGTGAAATATTACCAGCCATAACAACTATTTGCTGCCAAACTAAAATAAATATAAAAGCATGACATTTCTAGACATGCAATTTGTCTGTAAGAAAAAAAGGCTGTCAACGAAGCCTAAACAAAAAGGCACCTCTAAAAAATTTGCTAAAGCTTCAACCGTTCCACATATAACTTTTCAATAAGATTAATTATCTCAAGAAGAAGACATTCACTGCAGAATGTTAATTACTTCACAATCAATTAAACTCAGATCATCTAACAAACAATAATGTGATACAAAGTGCAGTTGAGAATAACTGCAGAAACTTCTTTTTTTTCTGATACATCAAGGGCTGAGATAGACCACCCTATATTTGGATATGCAACTCAATCATTTTTGAATACATAATAATTTCAGATGAGTGAATTATTCAAGAAATTGTTCTGCATTACTACTTCTGAAAGCCTCATATATCACTGCCTTTTGAAATTCTATTAGTTACACTATCATGTAAAATATGTTTCTTGAATCTTGTACAAGATGACTTACAACAAAAATTTATATTATTTTTTTCTGGCTTATTTACCTTCAGCATTAAAAAACATGCGTAATGTCACTGAAATCACAGTTACATGATGGTGAAGCTAGTAAGCCTCGAGCATAAAATGAGCATTTTTATACTGCTACACATGTACTCACACGTCATTCTCATGCATGCTCATACTCAAATACAGTATGACTAAAAATCTGACTTTACCAATATTTCATTATTTATAGAAACTTGTCTTTTTCTAAATTGCTTTACAGGCAGATTCACAATGTGCATGTATATTTTGATCCCAACTAGCATTAGGGGAAACACAATATATTAATTCTGACAATATGACCAGAAATTTATCTCCACAGAAATATGAGGCTGATGAAGGTGCTTGCTTCTGGTCAACTGAGCTGAAGAACTCAATTCTGTCTTAGAAAAATGCATATTTAACCACTTTAATACTGCCCAATACTTCAGTCTGATCTCTTCACAGGGTCCTTACAGTACAAACTGAGTCCCATACAAGAGGCATCTCTTATGAGAAATTTATATCGAGTATCTCCACGCATATTGAAAACTGTTAATTGAGAACTAAATATGTTTTATATCACTGATTCTTGAAAGCAGAACTGCATCAAGCCTCCTTAGAGTGTCTGTGATCGTTAAATTTAGTTTGCTCTTTCAGATGCTGTTGAAGAAAGAATTGAGCCAAGATTTGTTTTTTATTCTCAGCTTTTCTGAGATAATATGTTCCTCACATATTGTATTTATTCAAGCAGATTGCAAAAGAGGAAAATGGGAAGAGGCAGAAAAAAATAACACCTTGTTTTGAAGACATGCAGTTGTACAAGTGGCGATATTTACAAAAATGTGCATTAGCTGATTCAAGTGAAATATGTACAAAGAAATGGATAAGAAAGATGAAAAATATTTTCTAGCCATATTCCATATAAAACAAGTTTCTGAGCACAAAACTGAGCTGAAGGTACCCCAAAACAATGAGGATACAAAACAAAATCTAGGAATACAGTGCCTTGATTTTGAAGAAATCAAGAAATTTTGAAGAAAAGACTACAGTATCAGTTTAATTTTTTCTCCTCCGGACCATCTGACTTGCTCTGGCAACAGTAAGACAGCAGATACCAAATGCTCCTCTGCTGTTTGCTTACAAATGACACAGGGAGATGAAAAGACCCAATGGAGCTCAAGAAGGGATAAGCAATGAGATAAATGGCCTGTGAGCCTGACGAAATGCAAAGGGAGAATGGAAAAGAAAACAAAACTGGGGGAAGCAGATGGGTAAGCCAGCAAGCAAGAAGATGGAAAAAAGAAAGCAAAAAATAGGGCTAAATATAGCAGAATGGGGGAAAAATAAATAAATAAAGAAAAAGAACAAACAAGTATAGAACAAAGCAGAACTCAGTCCCTTAAAAGAATGAAAATGAAGACAATCAGATCAAGAGAGAATGAACAGGCAGCAGGGAGGGAAAGCAGTCAGCAGATCTGCAGCATGTGGGCATGGTGGCTGGAAACACAGGCTCTTGGGACTGATGAAGGAAATTTGTGAAGAGCTGATTGACTTGTAGAGCCTTCCTCTTTTGAAGATAAAAGATAGGAGTGAAAAAGACAGTACTTGAATGCATGAACCTCCTCTGTCTTTTGATACATTTTTGGCACCATCACTAATTGCTTAGCACGGATGCACCATGTGGAATGGCAGGAATGCAGCGTGTTTTTCCCAGGTGATAATTTGTTGCCTTCTCTAGGAGTCTCCTGGAGTGATACAAGGACACCTTTAATCATATCTCCGGGTGTTAAGGATCTCCAGGGATTTTTGCTGTACACTTTTTTTTGTTTGTTTCATTTTTTGTTTTCCCTGATAGCACGCAATTCCGTATTATAGAGATTCTGTGAGAAAATGGCTGTTTTGTCTGCTTTGACTTTTGAGTATTTAACTGCCTTAACATCCCAACGGGTTGAGCTGTGAACAGGTTTGCCAATTACATTTGAAACCCACAAGGTTAAATGTTCCTTTACCACCAACACATCTTTATGAATCAGCCAGCCAACATGGCTGGGAGCTCATCACTCCAAACCATCCTCTAGAAACCCTGTTTAAACTCTTCAAATGATTTAAAGACTGGAAGCCAGATTTCTCCCCGACTTTCGTCGCTTCTGTACTGGACTGTAAACTCCAGTATCTTCAACAAACTATACCTATGTTAAGACAGCATGAAAAGAAAATCCTGTCCATAGGAATAAATTCCATAAAATTAATTAAGGCTAAATTTCATCTTTAGTTTTATCTCTATGATTTCTCTGGTGCTGTTCCTCCTGCTAGCTGGCTTATATTGTTCACCTTCTGTTCCAGTACCTTGTTACAAAACTGAGCAAAATACCACCTTTCCATGCAGTTTCCAACAATTGAGCTCACAGCCAGTTACCCACTCCAGCACTTCCTATTAACAAGCCATGATGCTTCTTGTAGTCTACTAGGCCTACCCTCACTAATTTTCTCTTATTGTACTATATTTCTACATTAGTCTCTGCCGTTACCCCTGTCAAAAGAACTGTAATATCATAAAATGGCCACATGAAGTAGAGACTCTTGCAGCAAATAAAAGACCTCTTCATGATGAAGTGATTAAAAGGTCATGATAAGAGAGCTATTCATTTAGTACAAGGGACTACTTCACAGTGATCTCAAAGAAGCTATAACAAAGTGATGAATACCTCACACCAAATTCAGCTCGCTGGGAAACATCTAATCTGGTGCTATATTTGCAGACAATAAATAGAATTAAAAAGGTTAAATTTGTGCAGATAGTTGACTGCCTTCACTGAAACATTAATTTATTGCATGAGACCCCAGGATTACAACCTTTCATGCTTAAATACCTGAAAAGACCTGTCCTTACTTAAAAAGAACACTAAAATTGGATAATAAAAGGGCACATGTTAATATTTCTCTAAAAAGTGGACCCAGCCATTTGATCTGGTAGGTCTGTCACACTACCCATGTTCTGCAGAGCATGAGACCAGAGCTTGGTTTAAAGCGTAATGTGCAACAAAGACAACTTTGCAAAGATGTGCTTAAAACATTTCTCTGGGACAGTTACATAAAGGTCTCGTCTTTGCAATCTACTTCAAGGTATTTCAACTCTGTCTGTGTATGTATGTTAAAAGATCTTTCATTCCATCTGTACCAAAGTAACTGCTAACTCTCGTTTTGCAGGAAGTCACTTATTCATCACTCCTCTTTTCAACACTGTTGAGAAATGCAAATGCCAGCAGATTTATCTGCTTTTCTGACTGACCTGTTGGCCTAGTCAGAGAAGAGACAGTCAGCCAATTTTTCTTTGATCAAGGAGCCAGGAATGCAGCCAAAGCCTCTTCTGAAAACGACGATACGTTCCTCATGCATAACGTAGACAGGAGATACCCCTGCCATACAATGAGCTACAGGAAGAGAATCACAAGATGGGATGGTTAAAGTGTCTGAAAAACACACAGACCTTTATTGTCTTTGGGCATTTGCTCTAGGACAAAGTTTTCAATTACAGAAATACAACCATTTTTTAAAGGCTGGAAATGGTGGCTTAAATTATGTTCTTGCAATAGTGTTTCTAACGAAAGGCAGCTCTGCCTCAGCATTTTTTAAGCAATGACCTGGGTCAGGCTGACCTTTTCCTTTAGGCTAAGTAAATCTATATTCCTAGAGGTAAAAAAAAAAAAAAAAGCTTTCCATTAAGGTTAAGGTCCATCCTTTTTCAGTGAAGAAGTAGCAAATTCCAGATTCCAATGATAAAAGAGCTAGCTAGATACTTAACTGCCTTATTTCTTTATTGTTGTTCTTTATTGTTGTTCTCTGGGGAAGTGACTGGTACTTTTTTTTTTTTTTTAATCTATTTTTATCCTTTATATAATGTTATTACTACGTCTTTTATCCTATTTTAAAAATAATTAACTTCTTCATTTGTTCTTGCTGTTAAATATTTCTCAGAGAATTATTTTCTGTTCTGATTGTACAGTCACAGGACATAACAGACCACTTGTTAAATTGCATCAGATATTTGCTCTTATTAAGTAATGGCAAAACAGCTTTTTTTTTTTTTAGCACTCTTACACAAGATCACTGTTAATGGTGTACACAGCAATGACTACTGACAAAGCTGTTTCCACCGGTATCTCTGAAGGAAAATTTCTTTATTACCACCACACATCTTCCTTCCACTGCCTCCATGTAACACAGCTTTGGATGCTCTCGTGTTAACAGAGCTGATAAAATACAGTACGGTTTGCTTCCTGCTTGACACTGTGCTTTTCCTAAGACATTTAAAAGGGCATTGGCAACAACACTATTAATCATCTTCACCTACTGCCTTGTCAAAGCAGGAAAAGGCAACTTCGGCTTCAAGAATGAATTCAAGAAAATATCTATGTTTAATTCATCTATGTTGGCTGGTACAGAATATATGAAAAGCACAGGTCATAGACATATCAGCACAACTAATAACACAGATGGTATTGCTTGTGTTAATATAGCTCCCTTGAGAATTAATTTTGTTGTGCTGATAGACCTTTCCTCCCTTAACTTTCAACATTTCACAATTTTGTTTGTGGTATTTATAGAATTCCCCATCTGTTAACTATTTTCCCTATTTCCATCAAGAGACATCATTTGCAAGTATTTCATTAAAGCCCTGTTCTGATAATCAAGACCAACAAGATTTACAAGGTCATGAATCATGCTCATGAACTCACTAACTTCATGGTGGTTGCTAGGCTCGCCCTTCCCCCAGACAGTGAACAATACCAGTTTACAGCTGGTATAGGACACCTTCTACTATGAGATGCAATCTCAGGTTGCTATCTTGAGTGCAAAGTGGCTTCAGGGATTACACTAAACATATTTTTCTAATCATCTCTATGTAAAAGCTGCAGAAAGGGTGCTCAAGTCTTCAGTCAACGGTGCATCAGTCATCAGCTAAGACAGTTATCAATACCGCTACATATTTTCTTGTATGTAGGTTAAATGTTTCCATGATCCAGCTTCGCTACACCAAGTGAAGGACTCAGAGTTGATCCTTTAACACTGCTGCATGGGCTATGAGTCAATTTGCAAAACCTTCTGACAAGTCACTGGCACATTTCTGACCTTCCATTCTGATCCCAAAATCTTTGTGAAAAATCTAATCACTTCAGATAATTAAAAAAATAAATGAGTTTGATAAACAAGCAAGGTCTTTCTATGATTTATTAGGTGGGACATTCTTTTTACAGCTTTTCTTTTAAGCATGTTTCATTTCAAAGGTATTTATCGTTGTATATACTGAGTTGAATGGGATTCTGAATGTGAACTCCAAAGGAATACTTTTTCTTTTGTGAGCTTTTGGTCTACTGACCAAAACTTTATTTATTATTATTATTTCTTAATAATAGTAACTTAAAAAAGGAAAAAAAAAACTTTGCTTTTCACATAGGAATTGCGAATTTTAGATGAAACAAACAGAAATGTTGATTTGTATATAAATTCTCCCAACCCATAATCATTAGAAGAGTAACACAGCTAAATTCCTGTCGTTATCAAAATGTCAACTAGAGTATCTTATTTTCTTGATTTCTTGTTCATTTTGTGATCTATAAAGGAGAATAAATATTTGAAAAACAAAAAAATACAAAAAAAACAGGCCTTGTCATAGAACTTAATCATAAACAGAAGCTATGTGGGGAGTGATGTTGAATGAATTAGGGATATCAGATGAATGAAAATTCAAATTTCTCTCATAAATTGCTTAAATCTTGTTTTAGCCAAGTTGGACTTGATGATCCTTGTTGGTCCCTTTCAACTCAAGATATACTATGATAGTTCAAGAAATAAGTAAAGAATCTGGGTTTTGCTATAGCAAGGACTAAAAAGCTCAATAGCCACCCTGTGAAAACTGAAATCAAATAGTTTGTGAAACCCAACATAAATGTTTCAGATCAAATTCTTAACCTAGTAATCTAGATTCGTATTTCGGCATATCACCTGACAAAGAGAAACTGAAAGGAAATTATTATTGAAAGAAGAAATCCCCTATTAAGGAAGACTATCCTCATTTTAGGCCTTTCAAATCTAGCTATTGATAAAAATAAAAAATAAATAAGTAAAATAAAAAATTACTGCCTATCCTTTTAGCCTATGGTGTGAATGTATCTGAAAAGGAAATTTATCTCTCTGATTAAATTCTTTTTATTAACTTCTGTAAACTTTAACTAGTCCATTAACATGTGATTTGTATACATAAACAAGTAAGCAATAAATTTAAATGTGTACTATTAAGATAGTAAGATAGGTTCACAGTAGTTCACTCGTTATATAAAGTGACAACTGGAGCTTATGGGTTATTTGCACAATGAAACCTTAAAGATTTATTTGGTCATGGAGGTTAACAAAGTAGTCGGCACCCATGAGGATGGGTTATAATTTCAACAGATTATTGCACATGGGAGCTCTCTTGCAGGGACAACAATAATATCATGGTCCTCTCAGGGCCATTTTTGACTTATCTATTTATATGCTCCTTCTGCAAAAAACATGTATGGGGAATAGACTTCTAAGCTTTCCAATGACGGATGCATTTCAGTGTTAGATCAAGTCAATGACGTGTTAATAAATAAATGAAATGCTTACCTCTACTGTGATTCTCAAAGATCATGATGGTTATCTACACTTTTAGGCATTAAAATACCTCTAGAACACACTTCAGTCACTGGAAATTGTTACCCTTACCCTTTCCATATGTACTAAAGCCATCATAATTAAAACATGAAATAATCCAAGTGATTTTACATCAAATACCTGATGCTTATATTCCTCCCACATACTCAAGTGGAGCAAATTCCACAATATAGCCACTTATTTGACATTTACTTCATCTTCCTTATAATTCTATGGGCAGAATTCAACGATTAAACCTAAAGTGATTATGTATATAATGAGTAAAAACAGATCAATGCTTTTTTAAATTTCAGTAGTGGTAGTTATAAAAATGTTTAAGCACCTTCAATATGAGGAACAACTCAGTAAAATTCACATTTATGTCCTTTTAAAAATAATAATGATAGTTCACTAAAATTAAGTTTCTTAGATTTTTAAGTAACTGGTAGCTATTTTATTATAATTTACTAGCCAGATTCAGATGCTGCACTGCCTTCTATCTCTGTGGACTCTGTTGACCTATGTCCATTATGAATATCTACATCCTCATTTTAAATATTCCACTTTGTCTTTAAATAAAGTGGTTTATTTGTAAGAAGAAATATGCAATAGGGCACTTACTCAAGAGGTTGAATAACCATTAATTTCTGTTTGATCTGGATCTTGACCATTAGGTTACCTGGAAGCTTCTCAGAAACCTTACACTACAAAAATTTCTTGTTCATTAAGCAAGGTCATTACAGAATTGCTGTTACTCATGATTGTGCAGCAGTTTGAATGGCTTACCTAAGTCCCTTTAGTTATATTGTACTTATGAAAAATCCATAAATTCAATATGGAATCTGATATTAAAAAAAATATATACAGAAACATATATGATCCAGGCTTCTCTCAAAGATCAGAACAATGTCAGATTGCCACAAGCAGCAAAGCTTTGTACACAGTAAGAAGGGACAGGATTCACAGTAAATGCAGCCTCTTGTGGGGCACAGATTTATTCTCAGTCTGGTTCTGTGACCTGAGACTGAGGGATGTAACTGTTCCAAACCCTCAGTCCAAGTCTGGATCTTCTCTGAATTAATTCAATAAAATCCCATGGTCTTCAGTGGTACAGAGGCCAGCTACCCTCACAAATGTAAAGAGACATTTCAGGCATCTATTTCACATGTGGAAATCAGCTTGTAATTAAATAAGTAAGTGTTTCATAAGAATCCGTGGAGTGACCTGACTACACACCACTCCCGTTCCAGAGAAAATTAAGTGAGCACAGAGATATAGGGTTTACATGCTAATGCTGTGGGAATGAGATTAAATGTGACCCTAAGAATTAGTTCTCATTATAAAGATGATCACTCCTCCTTCTCTCTTTTAGTATTAAGAATGGTAATCAGCAAGATCAGTGCACCCCACGAGCACAACACTATCAGTGTAATAATACAGGCTACTACTGGTTTATATACAGGCGTAAGCTACATGATTAATTACATATTCATTTGTGAGTTAGGAATTTATAACTAATGAGAACTTTATTTTGTATTGAATATGTCTTCCGTGTTTTTCTCTTTCATTTATTTATTTATTATCTTTGGTATGAATTAGGTCAGTGGTACCTGACACCTACAGACATATATAACTAAATGGTATTGAGTTCTTTCTGTAAGAAGACACTTCTCTCTCAGTATCTAAACCAACTTTACCAACTGGTAAAGTTGGTCTGTCTGTTAATGGTATGCTTTGATAGAAGAAATTTTAGCTCTCATCATCCATTCCAGTTATTAACTGATGGGGCTTTCTACAGAAGAGTGCTTTCTTTACGTATGTATTAATTCTGGTAGAGCTGATCTAACAGGACTCGCATCCAGGAGCCCATTACTTTTTTTTTTTTTTTTTTTAAATCTAGGAGGACCTGCATTTTCCAGTATTTCCAAGCCAACCCTTTTAAATTTCCATTTGCATTTCTGGCATAGCTCCTTATCCTACATGAATGAACCTCTATTAGTCCACCATTAGCTATAAAACATAACACGAAAATTCTCTAGTCTTTCCATTGTGGCCATTGCAGCTAATCTGACCACAGTGCTTCTCAAGCAATTACCCTTTGATGATTGTAACCCTGAACTACAAAGATGAGATAAAGGCTTTGTAATGTGTTGTACAGCAAGACTAAATCTAGCAAGACTATCCATTTTATTACATACTAATAATAACACATGTACTTTTACATCTTCTAAAAGATTTTTATCATGCCGCCAAGTGCTGCATTACGTTCCACAAATACATTTTAAGAAATAAAGTGGTGTAAGTATAGAGTGCTCCATCCACAACATTTTAGCAGTAAGTTACAAGTTATAATCAATTTTCTAACACTGGTAGGTTATTTTTTGTCTAATTAATTTAGTACCCAATTAATTCTGATGACTAAATTGCTGTATGCAAACAGACAAAAGCAACCCCTTTTGCTTGAAAAAAAAAATACCTGCAGTTTGACATATTTGAGAGTATTTTTCATGTGCTACTTCATTTTACTTCAACTGAACATTTGCTAGTAATAAAAAAAATGGAGTCAATTAGAGCAATTTATCATAATTCATAAATACAAATATAGTGCCAATATAGCATATCGTATTACTTTTCAGTAGGACAGACACCAATAAATTTAAGAACTGCCAATAGTTACAAGATGTTAGTTTTAAACTCAGATTTCCATTTACAAAGGCAGGTAGTACTTTATGATCTTTTAAGTTACTTTCTTTTGGCTATTTTTTCACTCCTCTTACTTACATAATTTTCCCAATCAGAGCATGTTTTTTCTATGTGCTCTGTCAGATTTTGCTAATATACAGTTACCTAAAATGCCATTGCTGGAATAGAGCTCAGTGTAATAAAGTGCTCAATGCTCAGTAATAGAGCTCAGTATAATAAAAAAGCTGGACTGCTACAATTTCATCTGCTAGTTAGGAAGAGCTGATCAACATTCCGATCCTATTTAATGCAATTTAAGCAGGTTTTACAATCAATGAAGAAAAGAGTATTTGTTAAGTCTCAAATATGTGCTGTCCTCTGCATTGCAACAGAGAGAGTTGGGATGGAATTAAGTACCTAACATACCAATGTTTGATGCAAAAGTCATAGAAAAATCAGAATGAGAATCAGTGAAAGTCTCACCTCAAAACAGAACTGAGCTGCCACTAAAGCATTCAGGAGACACCAGTTTAACTAGGTTAAAAAAAAAAAAAAACCTAATATTTTTTTCTAGTAAAAGGGCATAGAAAAGAGAGAAGTTTATCACCTTACTATTTGCAAGAACCTTTTACATATTTGAAGACCTACAGTCCCAGACTTCACCTGCCGAAGCTAAGGAAACTCAATTCTTTCAGGCCATAAGCTAAAAAAATGTTTTCAAGATTTCACGTGTCTAACAGAAAACACATGCTTAAACACTGAAATGTGATAATTCCTTTTTTTTTCCTAAACAGTAGGAAACATTATTTATATGTCCAATATGTGACCTGCTGTAATCCCCATATTTTTCTATAATAAAAATTTTTTTTTGTCTAATACGTTACCTATTGTGCGCTTGTTTACTAGACATACTCCCACCTAAGTGTAACAGCTTGCCTTTGTAGCTACTGAATAATATCCTGCGTATTCTAAACATTTCTCCAATTTGTTTATATGGCTTTGAATTCTAACCCTGTTCTGCAGCCTCCCAGTAAACCAGTTTGGTACAATCTTCAAATTTACATCAGTTTACTCCCTGTTCTATTATCCAAATAATTAAGGAAAATGTTGAATATCACTACCATTATAGCTAATCACCCGTGCATCTAGATTCAGATGGAAATTAAATATTTAGCGCTATCATGTGGTCAGATTTTTTTAGATAGAATCCTATTTGAATACCGGATGGATTTTTCAGTAGCATTTAAGAGCCAGATGTAAAATAGAACTCAGGCATGTAAAGTGGATTGCAGGCAAAATTTAGGTTGTAACCTGATGTTGCAAGTCTAGGGGAAAAAGAATCACTGTAAGAAACTCACTTATCGACTACTCCCAGAGGTGTCCTTTTTACATTAAACTTCTTCACACTCAGGGGAAAAAAAAAAAAATCATAGTTTTGAAACAGGTGCTAAATTGCTTTACTATCACACATTTGATATCCCCAAATCTGAACTCGTTGTTGTCTATCGAACATCCTCTTATATTCACTGCACCTTCACACCCCGTGCCCTAGCAGTCACCGCCATCCTTTACAATGCTGCTGAAGAAGGCAGCTCGCAGCGCCCTCCCTGCCTGGTGCCACAAGCACCCGCTGCCGGGCAGAGGAGCTCTCTCCCTGCCTGCAGGGACCTGCAGATGCACTGTGCCAGAGACCTGTTCCCACCACGACCAGAGCTCCTGGACCCACCAGGACAAGGATTTCAGGGGCTCTTGCTGTGATTCACAACCGGGGGCAGCAGGAGCGTACAGCAGGATCCTCAACTGGAGACCGCAACTCATGCAGTGAGGAGTGAGCACCAGGAATGTGGCTGAGGTACACCTTCCTGCAGCTCTTTTTTAATTTGGATCTCCCTCGTTTCAAAGTCAGCCTCAGAAGAGCTTCCTGAGTCACCTGGGGGACATTTGAAAGAAGCAAGAGATTCTAAACTGGACTCATAGGGACATTTTTGTGTGCAAATTTGCTTTCAAGCCAGGCAACTTGCAATACTAAATGAGAAGGCTTCATATTAATAAATAATATCTTCTTTTGTCAGTCCTTTCCAGAGAATAAATTGGCTTTTCTTGTAGAGGTATTTTTTGGAATTATGGAGAATGCAGAATTGTATCTCACAGTTAAATAAGCACATACAACATTGGTATGTCAATGCTTTACGCAGCTCCTTTTCTATTGATTTTAAAGTATGGCAAACTAATGGGAGAAAAAAAAAATCACAGGCCTTTTCAAATAGAGATATTCTGTCTTGTATAAAATGTAATGAAGTCATATTTGAATACATATAACCTTGGGGTTATATAGGTTGAAGTCTTCTAAATGTGCCATGCTCTGATAATACCTGACATTTAGAGAAACATCTCCAACTGTTATGCAATAAAGTTGATAACGTTACAGAATTAAATCCACTTGGAGCATGAAGTTTTATACAAAGAGCTGAGCAAGAAGTAGAGAAAACACTAAGAACAAGAAAAGGTCTATGGATTTGGCCGTAGCTGATTTTTTTTTTTTAATTCTATACTCTGACAAGAAACAATTTGAATCTGATTTTAAATTAGAAGACCCTTCAAACTTAAAAAAGTAAAGAAAGTAGGTATGTTCACCTCAATTCTTCATTGTTAGGAATAACTTCATTTCAAAAGTATTTAAATATTTTACAAAGTTGTAGAAGTTGTTTTCTGTAATACGTCTGCAGTTACAGGTGGCCGTCACCTCCTGGAACACTGTTTTACATGCTTAGGACTGACAAATTTTGAATATTATTTATTTATTTGGTTCCAAGGTCTTTCAAAAAAAGTAGACTGCTTGGTTTTCCTTCAAGTCTTCAATAAAAACAGCTCTGTCATTTCTAAAAACAAACTGAGGAGACTCTTGCTGAAGCAAAGGAGGAGTACAGCCAACAGCACATGGCACAGCAGCAAAAGATTTCTCAAAGCACCAGAAGCAGCTCTGGTTCCTCAGGGTTAGCTGAACCTGTGTTAAAAGCCTGCACACATCTGTAAGCCTGTGGCTCAGAGCCTAACAGAAAAGATTCCAGATTTGCCCGGGTTGCTGTAAGAAACTCATTTTTCCACTAAGGAAGCAGGAACTGCGCTTAAAAATACTCATTTAAAATACAATGTGGAGAGAGGAGGGATCCCCAAATACATGTATGTGCACAGTCAGATCATCGCATGTTCATTCTGCAGTCCTTCACTGGAAAAAGTCTGCTACAGAATGGTTAGATTACTTTTACTGAAATGCTTTAATTTCTTTATACAAGCTTCCATTTGATTTCGGGCTCATTTGAAAATTCAGTTATAAACAGTTATATAAAAGAAAGAAAAAAGAGAAAACTGATTGTGTATATATATTTAATATTCCATCTTCTAAGAGTGAAACGTTACTAGTTGCAGAGAAATTGAAGATTCATTTTCGATGACACCACATTCATTAAACCAACCATTACATAAAACAGTCTCTGAATATCCTTATGATCTCAGGAAATCAAAGAGAAAGACACGGAATTACCATAGGTTACTCACAGTAATATAGGATACACCCCATTTTGTACAAGATGAAAGGAATATGCAAAAAATGCAAACATCATTCAGTGTTTTGAAGTATTACTGGGATAACTGTGCCTAAGATGGTTGTTTGCCTTTGTTGTGAACTGAAGTGTCTTAAACAACATAATGAATTCCTAGAAGAAGAGAAATACAAAATTTTACTAAGAATCTAGGTTCGGGTATGGTCTGACTCTCCCCTGAATAAGAAATGGTGAAGAGCAGTGTATATGTAACACATATATGTACACAAATACATAAATTAAGTACAAAACAGATATACTCCTTTATGTATACAAACAACTGCACATAACTTCCCATGTAAGTCTTTCCAATGGCACACCAGGGACTAAAATGGAAACTGTTAGTTTTGAGAACTATCTGCCTCCTGTATCTTCTATGATCTGCCCACACACATTTTTTTTTTATTGTTGTTGTTATTCCAATGTTTACTCAGATGCTTAGATAACTGCCAACACCAACAAGTTCATGGTAATTATTTCAGTGATGCAAGCTAACCTGCTAATTAGGAAAATGCTGGGAAATACTATTTGAAAACACCAGTAGAGTTTTCTCACCTTCAGAGTACTACAAACTCTTTATGCTCATTTGCATGACAGAAGTCTTGGATGATTCAGTTTTATTCTTATATTCTGCCAGAGCATGGAAATAAAACAAAAATTTTGAAATCGCTTATTTAGTATTCAAAAAAAAAAGCTTCCTGTATTTAAAATAATTTTAAAAAATCATTGCTGTTTTGTTTGTTTGTATTTAATTCTGTATTTCACTTTTTAAATGCTTCCTTTATATTCCTTTTATACTGGTCTGTGGTTACTATGACAGACAGCATGAGATTCTGGCATTGGTTCATCATTTAAAATAAATCTGAATAATATCTGAAGACTGTAGAAGCATGTAGAAATTAAAGATATATTCGTAAACTATTCTGATTACATTGTAAATTAGGACTGGATTTCTATAAACTCTCTAAGTTATGGAAAATAAGTATAAAATACTAATCTATAAATGTGGTATTTAAATTTACATTTAAATTTACATTTATAAATGTGGTATTTACTCTATAAATGTGGTCTTTAAATAATCTATGACTGGAAAAAAAAAAAAAAAGAGCATAAGCTATTGAGCAGTGAAGTATTAGTCCAAGAAGTTTTAATGTTCCATTTTCAGCCAACATTTTCTGTCTTTCATTTAATCAGTTGAAAGTTCAGGTTATGGCAACCTTATTCATATTTAATATATCTTAATTATCATAGAAAAAGGTTTGGAAGGGACCTTAAAGCTCATCCAGTTCCAACCCCCTTCCATGGGCAGGGACACCTCCCACTAGATCAGGTTGCCCAATAGCCCCATCCAAGCTGACCTTGAACACTTCCAGGGACTGGACAGCCACAGCTTATCTAGGCAAAATACCTAGCAATTCTGCTCACTTAACTGGCATTATCAGAGAATAAATATACTGCTCAACGTATACAGAATAGGGAATAGGCACTAGCCTTTTAAAGTATGTTTTTTTCTCCCAAGTGCTTTCGTTTTAAATTACAACACCATTTTCAGAACCGTGCCCTCCTCTATTCATGGAAGGCACCTTCAGTGATTTCCGTTAGTGTGACTGCAATTTAAGGATTAGAAGTAAAGATGAACTGTACAAACTGATTATTTGTGATCACTGGACATACTACAAAGGAGTTAGAAAACAAACTTTTCTGCAGGCAATAGAAAAGGTATCCCATTTCTGATACTTTCAAGGTCTAAATAAAGCTCAGCAATTAGAGTTCCTCTACCAGATTTGAACACCAAGGATAGTATTATACTTTTCTACTCTTGAGGCCAAAAGCGACCATTATAATTATATAACATATATTGAGCTCCTGCCAAACGTGCTAATGGCAAACATTACTCAGTGATTAACACCTCGCACCTATAATTTCTGTGTGGTTTTGAACATCTCTTTAAGAAAACCATTGAGTCACTGTCATAATCAAGCACTAGCCCATCTTCTTTCTACATCCAGAGTTACAACATTGAGTCCTACCTAGTTTATGGAATCAATAAAATAAAGCAAATACACTGACTTGTCTTTTTTTGAAAAATATCCTCTGAAGAAAAACCCTTTCCTCATGATCTGATTAGCCTTTGGCTTTAGTAATATTTAAATACATGCTGTGAATTGTGAGGAGTGAGTAGGACTTTTAAAATCTAAATTAAGCCCATTTTTAAGCACTCATTATCAATCTATTTGGTAACACTCAAATGCCATTATCAGTTGAGAAGGAAAATTGTATTTGTTGCTATTCTGCATCCTCCCATCAATTGCTTGCCCCAGGTTATGTGGGTGAAGGCCTGTGAATGGGACCCCCAGCCCACCTGTGCCCCTGCAGCAACACACAACCCTCAGCCAGATATGGAGGGACCAAGTGGGATGTGCATCATGCCTAAAATTAAACTCAAATAAAAATTTAGTTATGGTCATCTTCTTATCTTGAAATTGCCATGAGAAGAGATATTGAAAGCAGCCTTCTTTATTGCTTTATCCACTCACATTAATATTGTCATTAAAACTTATATCAATTTCTCATATGTTTAGGTTCCTTCCTTTTTTTCTTTATTCCAGTTGTCTTTTTTTTTTTTTCCCTTTAGTCACCACCCACACTGTGGGTTTTACAGGAAAACAAAGGAAGTGTCCTGATGTCTTTAATTTTTCATCTTATCAAGATGATCCCACACTTGGAAATATTTGGAAATGCAGAAATTGTGAGAAAACTAAACTCAGGATATTGCAGTGCAGGCAGGGATGAAAAATTTCCACTCTATTAGAAATCCCCAGACTTTTCACACCAAGCGGGATTTCCTAGCAGATAACAGGCACGAATCTCCATGCTTGTAAGACCACACAGAAACACTCTATTAAAGATGAAGGCTACCTCTATACAATTTTCCCATTTAGTTTAGACCCTCCAAAAAGATCAAATCACAGCAACTGAAGTTGGGTTAGCAATTTTAAAGCAGAGGAAAATAACGTTTGGATTAGTTGATTATTCAGAATTCCCTGATTGTTTTTGTCTTATTTTACAAATCCTAAAATCAATAACACTTCTCATCTCTACCTATTTTTATACAGAGACACACTTTTGGCTCACCATAATTTGGTAGCCTGCTTGCAGATTAAAGAAGCGAGGATCAATGTTTTTTTGTTTGTTTTCATATATATTTCTAATTATTATTTCCCTGCTTTTCATTTTGCTCACATTACAAGAAATTGTGAGATATTTAAACAGTCAGACCGACTGTTTGTCAATACTTCCAGTAATCTCACTCTGAGGAGGTCTGCTTTTCCATCTCGTTTATTTAACCTCATTTTCCCTCTAGTTCTCATTTTATTAGTTTCAGAACAGTTTCTTAGGAACCACAAGGTCCTTACAGACTACAAAGTGAAGATCTCCAATAAATAAGAGAAAAGAAACTCAACATTTTAAAGCAAAAACCCAGTGTGGTTAATTTGCATCCACTTAATATATTTAAATTTTCTCATAAGCTTATATATGTCTCTTGGGGTACTAATTAACTTTGAAATTTGAATTGAATTTATTTTTGTAATTTACAGTATGTACTACTACCCTTTTATTATATATGCACTACTGTTGTAGAAAATGCAATTAGACCAAGGGTTTTTGTTGTTGTTGTTTGGTTTGGGTTTTTGCAGTTTTTTTAAACTAACACAACAGTAAGAAGCAACTTGCAGATATGTCACCTCTAGTTTATTGTCAGGAAGGCAAAGAACCAAAATAGCTTTCATGGAAAATTCTTTATACTTTTTGCTCATTCATGAAGCAGATTTACAGTGCATAGCCAGTATTTTCTAGGGCCTACTTTCTGTATTGTTCCACACAGCTGCCAATGCTACTGTCAAAATTAAGCTTCTTCTAGACATAAACATCTGAGAATTAGCCCTAACATAAGCATGATGCAAATTCGGGCTAGAAAGCTCCGTATGTATGAGCCACATTCTGCTAGAGGTTGCGGGGAAAGCAGGTAAAAGACAGCGCGCTGTTACATTGCAAACAAGCAGATGAGTAGTGCCTTAACAGAAAACCGGGCGCTCGCTGTAAGTAGAAACATGCAGTAGAGCTCGATGGGCCGCAGGCACCCCCTGTAGCGAGCAGACCCTGGTTTAGGGTCATTCTCACTCAGACAACTTCTAGAGGCCCCCAAAGCTGCAGGTGGTGCGGCTGAACCCCGTGAGGGGAGACTGGGTCTGCCTTCGGCCCTGCCAAGGCCACGCCTGCAGGAATCCAGGTCATGCCCTTTCGAGTGAGTGATGCTGTCAGCAACAAAAGATCTCTCTTAAATGCATCCTAGGCAGGATGTTCCACACTAAGATGACAGAAAGATGACTTACAAAGAAAAGCCAGCGTCTCTGGAAATCTCACAGCTTGTGTGTGACTTCTCACAGGAGAAGAGACAAACTTGCCTTCACAGTGCTCTACATGCAGGAGAGATCTCAGGCTCAAACTTTGCCTGTCAAGCTGCAGGCCACACTAAACCTTATTAAGAAAGAAGTTTTTTTTTTTTTTTTTTTTAAAAAAAAACACCTATAATTATACTAGCAATAGTAGGTGCTTCTATAATAAATTATATTTACTTCCCTGGAAGATACTAATTCACTTTTTTGAAATATTCACTGTTAACTTTAAGATTAGATTTTTGAATTGTGTTCAGAGACAATTTATGCATGAGTAAAAATAAAAAAAGCTGTATCCAAAACATGGAGTACACTACACTAATGTGACATGATCTATCTGACATAATATGCATTCAATCACCTACTGAAAAGTTCAGAAGCTTCTTCCCATTCACATGCAGCACTGTAGGGCTATTGTTATGCAACGGGAGTCTTGGCATCCATTTCAGATAAAATATAAGGCTTCTAATTCTTCTATTTCAATTTTCACAGCAAAATGTTGTAGGTTAGATACATGGGTTAGATATGGTGTAGGTATGTAGGAAAGTACAAGTTTCCTAAGTTGCACATTCAAAGCATCATCATAAGTGCAGTTTCATTTACCAGAATGTCAGGCAGTGCTAGTGCTCTACCGAATTTGGTTTACTTTAATTTAGTAAGAAAACTAGCATTCATTTACAAGTATCTGTCTATGAAGCTGAATAATATTACTGAAAATTAAAGCAAGCTCTCTCCTATGCCTCTCAAAACTTTTAGTGTTGGAAATTGGATCCCCCTAATCTTTTGTATCTGAAAGAAAAAATAAAATAAACAAATACAGGCACAAAACCAAGCCTAAAAATAAAAATCATAAGACTGAGTTGGGTGTGAGACACAGGCCCATCAGACCACATCTACACATATAACTATGAGAGGTGCCAGTCCCAAGTAATAAGATAGGGTTTTTTTTTTGACAGAAACCTCCAAGGAAAACTAAAGTACTTAAAAGCATTTTTAGTCATTCAGGAAATTTTTATCTTAATATTTGAAACAGTACGCTCTAACAGTTGTGTCAAACACACTGCTTTTTGGAGAACTACTTTTATGATGAATAAAGCCTGGTGCTGATTACACTGAGTTACACAGTAAACTCGTTCAGTTGGAAAAAGTAGGTTTATTTCACATTCCTTTCTCAGTGTAGTAACTATAATTATATATTGCAACTGACAATTGGCATTTTCTAGGTCTTGTATTCCTCAAGTTGGAAATTAGGAGAAAATTCTTCTCAGAAAGAGTGGTTAGGCATTGGAATGGGTTGTCCAGGGAGGTGATGAAGTTACCATCCCTGGAGGTGTTTAAGGAAAGGCTGGATGTGGTATTTAGGGACATAGTTTAGTGGGTAATATTGGTGGTAAGGGGATGGTTGGACCAGATGATCTTGAAGGTCTTTTCCAACCTTAATAATTCTATGATTCTATCAATATTCAGTAACATTTTGTATTTTAACTATTTATAACACAATATTAGATAAAGTAAAAATAAAAAAAATTAAAAAACACTGTACATATACTACAGGTGGCTGTGCAGACAACTGTGATCTGAGTGATGTGACAGTCATCCAAGAACTATGTCCCATAAATAGTCTGCCCAGAGAAAAGTACATGCCATTTGGCAGTGGATAGTGCTTCCTCTTAATTTGATAGCTTTCGAGTTAGAAAGCCTGGCAAGGAGACATTGAAGATGTTGCCAGTGGCCGAAAGAACATGGGCAATTTTCAGTAATTCATAGTGGCCAACTGGACTGAAAAATATGCTTTATTTAAAATTGAAGGAATTAAAATTAAGAAAGTCAAGCACCTTATATTAAAAATAATATTTTTTTGCATCATCTTGCTTCTCCTTGGTGTTTCCCCATAGGGTGATTTTACTGTGGTTATTTTGGATTCACATGATTTTATGTAAGACATGAACTGGACCCACTGAATTTTTTGCTGGGTCTTTTATTCCTCAGGTAGTTTGAGGGAAGGACTGTACCCAGCCTTTTCACCGCTTCGATATGCTTTTTAGTTAAATAAAACTGTTGTATTGCTCCTTTAGGAGACAGTGCTACATTCACTAAACTGAAGATATATTAACAACCAATTGCAAAAGTATGTAGTAAAAGCCTTGTGACCTATATCTTGTCTGTGGTGGACTATGCTTTAACTCCACATATAACAGAAATCAAACAGGAAGGTCATAGCCTGTACTCAGGTATGAGGAACACAGGAAAAGAAAGCACATCTTAGCATTTTAGCACGTTTTACTCACTGACAGCAATATTTCAACATCCTTTACATGGCTTATGTCTAAAATCAAATGTGATGCTCCTGCTTCTCTATTATTAATCAAACAGAAATATTCAATTAAGTTTCCCCTTATAATTAAACATTCACTTTACTTAATGTGCCATTTATGCAGAATCTGTAATCGCAATCATTTCTAGAGAAAAGAAATGTCAACTTCAAAGTTAGTATCTCCTACAAATTAGAAATTCTGTCTTTGTACATGATGGTTATATGTTGTAGACTCTTAAAATAATTTAAATTTGTCTGAACTCTATTTCAAATTCAATCATGTGCAAATTCTTTTCCCATAGCAGGTGATGATGAAACAGATTGTTTGAAACATTTAAAGCAGAAGGCATTAAAAATACATAAACATATAGAAACATTGAAAAGAATTAGGTAGAAATGCCTAAGTATATACAGTTCATAAGGGATAATGAGAACAGAACCTGTACAAAAGTGCTATTAAAATTTACAGAGAATTTTATCTTTAATGCACTCTCAGTAACTCTGTAAGTTAATTCTCTCAGGTACATTCTAGCCCACATTCAAGAAGAAAGTATATCTATAGCCCAGGTATAATTTGTACCATAGCAGGATATAATTTGTTTTATAATACATCCTCAACGCCTCTAAAATTTTAACCCAAAGGTCCTTGCTCTTGGGACTTACTTAGAATGTACTTTTTAAGGTATCACGCGTCTTAATAGAACCTCCCAAATTAATGCAACTCTATCTTTCATTTGTTGACGCATGTATTGTTAATAACATGAAGAAACTATTCACAACAATCAAACAGGTCATAGCCTCTAGGCATAATTTCTGACTCTCAAAGCCAACACTGACTGTTCAATGTACAGAAGCACATTCAGAGAATACTACAGTAGCACCAAAGATGATGATCATATATGGCTAGTTTGATGAATAATATAATGTATGTATAAGAAAAACTGCAGGTGCTTAGGAAATTGCAGACTGCCAGTTACAACTTCCCATAAGCTAGGAAAAATAAATAAATCAATTCCCTGGCTTAACAGGGTACAGTCAAGGTTGCTAGGCCAAATAAATGACTTTTCTTAATAGTGATACAGTCAGGGAGATTTGTCTTTTTTTTCATTCTGGACTGTGACAGCAAGGCAGGTCTGTGGGTTTCTGAGGCCATTTCATGCTAAGACAGATAAAGATTCAGTTAACTAAAGGAGCAACGGAAAAAAATTAACCCTTTCCAAACACTGTGGGATAACATGGCATTCTGTATTTTGTCAATGCTGCAATTTGTACCAAGGATATAATGATAAATATACTGGTTAAATAAACCCCATCTCCATTGTCTTATACTGAATCAATTTCGCATAAGTAACATCTGCCTTCAGGGCAGATGAGTTCCTAAGAAATACAGAAGTTAATTCTAATACATCGATTAAGTTGGCAGGTGAACAAAACACAGGTAAGATGCTGAAGTAAAAGAAAGAATGGATATTATAGATACCATACACAGAAACAGCAAAATTGATTTAACAACAGCTGGCTGGAGAGAGAGTTGAGAACAATCGATATAAAACAGTACTTGAAAAGAGGCAGTATGTGAAAAAGAACATGAACAATTGAATTGGCAAGTTCACTGGATGTATAATCTCTAACTAGCTAATGGCCTCTTATCATATCTGATGATAACATACATGTAACCATTACTCTTAGAAGTGGTAGTTTGCTAATACCATATCAGAGAAACTGAAGTACATCCTAAAAACAGTGGGAGAAAGTTAGAGGTTGGAGAGTATGCCTAAGCACAGGCAACAGAAACGATACAAAGCTCACAGTAGATCTTGCAAATTCTTGATGCAAAGAACACAAAGAAAATCAAATACAGAAAAAGGATCAAATTGGGATCCCCAGAATTAAAAGAGACTAAACATCTTTAAATTTTCATTTAACTTCTCATGCAATTTTTTTCTTGATTTTCTTTATGGAAAGATTGTCCACCAAGCATTAATTTGTATCTCTTGATAAAAATGAGAAGAGAAGTAGAGGAAGATGAAGAATGTTCATAACCTTGAAATTTCTACTCCTCTTTTTTAGTTGACAGAAACCAGATAAGAAATGCTAATGCTTTGAGTGAGAGATGGGAAAGGAGGAGAAATGACTGAGAGACAATTCACAGAAACATGGCTATTTTTAGAAACCTGTCTAAAAACTGAAATGTTGACAACTTTCATAAGCTTTTGAATTTCAGCAGGAGAAATAAAACAAGTGAAATGATTATACAACATTTCTTAAAAATGGCATTGTTTTTAGTAGTACTATATATATATATATTAAAAAAAAAAAAAGGAAAGAAACAGATCCGAATAAAGTACCATAGAAATTGACAGGAAAAAAGACAACTACTCTATGATTACAAGTCATTGCCAAGAAAATATGAACTATAAATATTTATCAGGCATACTGTTCTGAGTTTTGGTGGGGTAGTATTTGCATTAAAAAGATTACCAACTCCCATGGGAATTTACAGACAAGACAGTCCGGGTAGCTACAGCTTAAAAAGTTGCAAAATATCTAATGCAGGAAAAGATACAAATCCAGGTTTTAAAAAAAAAAAAAAAAAAAAAGACACTGTGTTCTGTCACGACCTCTAAGTATTTGAAATCATCTTGAAATTTCAAACTGAACTAAAACTGAAAGTGTTCTACAATCACTTAGGACTGGCATTATGCTGCTTAACATGACATTAAAGCTAACAAACAAAAAGAAAAAAACAAGCAGTATTAAAGTAGGAAAAAAGAAAACCAGACATTTGCATTCTGCTAACCTGAGAGTAACCAGATAATAAAAAACTAAACTTTCTCTGGCAAAGTTTGATAGAACTGGAATGATCTCTAAGTATTTATAACTATGAATTTTACATAAAAAAATCAATAATTGGAAGTAGCACAAAGCCTCTCATTACCAACTTACTGTTCTAAGTTAAGCTTCTGCTCTGAATCATCCACTGGAGAAGTTTCTCTTCCTCCTCTGAAAACAGAAAGAGACTGGAGAGGAGAATCTCTAAACTCACACCTAAAACCACATGTTAGTATCCTTTCCATATCTATATGGAAAGGTCTTGGTCATGTCCTTTTCAGTTCTACTGAAGAGTGTGATTTGTTCTCTTGCACATTTTTAGGGAAGAAAAAAAAAAAAAAAGGAACATCTTATTGTATTTATTTTTAGAAGCTCAGCCTTATTATCTGCAAAACACTTTTCCATTGCGAAAGCCCTCAAGCCCCATAGAAATGACAGTTGAGAAGTCTTCACTAAAAGAAGACTGAGCTTTCAGATTTCTTAAAAGGGACAGTTTCAAGATATGAGGCAGATGAACACACACTTCTTGCTTCAGAGGTAAGTAAGTACTTGTTGCAGCAATTAAGCTGTAAGCCTCCAGTAAGGGAAATTTATCTGAATTGCCCATGCAACAAAACCAAGGCTGAAGTTCAGTACAGTAAGATTTGTAACCACTTACACCTTACTGACCTTAGAAGTTTCTGTTTTGCTAAGTTACAAAATATACTTTTTAAAATGTAAATCATTGTCACTATTGATGCCAAAGACCACCGTTAATCAAAATGAAGAATAACACCTAAACATCTTGACTGATTTTATTTATTTATTCTACTCCGTCAACACCTGCTATTGGGAGTCAGGACAGATCCCCCAAAAAAGAACCTGATGAATCACATTAACATAAGCTTTTCTGTTTAAAAACTTATCCTTTAAAGTTCTTATATATTGAATACAACATGTGGTTTCTGTAATGTAGTTAACTTAAAAGAATTGCATGTAGTACCATTTTTTTAGTTGCCAGTTCTGGCCAAAACAAAAATCCCTAAAATTTTTAATTCTGACAATCTGCACTTATTACTTACTGGTTGACAAGCTAAGGATTTTCAAATTAAGATTTCATTTAACATTCTCATTTCTGCAATAAGATTTCTATACCCTGGAAAGAAAAGAATAAACTGCCTTGTGAACAAACTTCAGATGAAAAACATTTAATATAAATTTTCCCTACAACCACCCATGTTCTTCTAGCACACAGGCTCTTACAATAACTATACTTAGCTCTTACAATAACTCATTGTTACATGACACATTTCTACAACGTGTGGGAAATGTGGATTCCCAAATATCCTACTATTTGGCAACACTTGTGCCTTCTGCTCTCATTAGGACTTCCACAAAGCAAAAGACCACGGATGGTGCTGGCTGGCACGCAAGTTAGGAATGCAACGGCTCATCACTATCACACTGGGAGAAGGCTGATTTTAAACAGTGATTTTGCCATTTAAAAAAAATTACTTTTACCTCTTATAGTCATTTATAACCAGCAAACTGGCTCCAAAATGTTTTCATAGCAGACTGAAGTATTACAGACATACTCAAACCTGCTATATTAGCAGGCTTTTTAGCTATTTCTATTTGACCTTCTTCAATTTCTCACCTGTCCATAAGTCTTCCCGCTCAAGAGAATTTAGTCAAAGAATGATCTCCATTAACTGAGTAGACAATGTTTTTAAAGCCTTTATTTCACTCTTGTATGTTGTACATGAAACACTTGATCCATCACCACTGAATCAAGTCAATGAAGACAATGGGAGCAGGAGCCAGCTCTTAATCACATTATTTCTTAAGAGCTTAGAAGCTAAAAAGTCAAGCACTGAATCCCAGATTTCAAGGACATCATCACAGTATGTAACTTGATGAGGTACTAAGAATAAACTCTACTCAAGTCAAGGATATTTATGCCATACTTTAGCCTGAAAGCCAGTATCCACAGCAGATTATGCAGGCACCGATTTAAAAAAGAAGAATCAGACGAATAGAGATTTTTGATGCCAAAAAACAAGACCTACCTAAAGGACTGTTAGAAGAAATAGACAACTGACTCACTGAAACGCAGAATTGATTTGTGTCTCTTTATATCATCTTCAAGCTCACTTCTCAGTACACAGTTGTTTCCTTCAATTAACAGCTTAGAAACAAGTTACAAACTTTAAAAGATTAGTGTACTAATTACCTGAAAAAATAAGTAATGTGTAAAAATTTTCCCCAGTCTCGTAGCCTACCCTTTCCAAAGACAGTAAAGCAAGAGCTGAGCAATGTGGAACACTGTTTGCTGTTATAATGCACCCATAAAACCTGCAGATACTATGCATAAGAATAGACATTGTGTATAAATAGGCTGTAAGTGTCCAGTGTAAGTTATTTCAGAAGATAACAGAAAAGGCTTTCTTGTATTGCTGTACTAGGGTTGATGATGGTAATTGGTGAAAGACATAAAAACTCTGCCAACTTGAAATCTTTACCAAGTGCAAGCTGTATTCACACACAAACAGCTGAAATACATTGCACTCCTCCTTTTATACAGACATCTTTCTTCTCTTACCCTCCATTTATTTGTGCACATATGTGCATTCAAAGTCTTCAACTTCACAGCTAATAGCTCATGTGATAAAGCCACCTGTATGACATTTGAAATTCTGCCAGCTGTGTTAAGGACCAAACCTGCAATGTTACTGCAAAACAAAAACAAAGCAAGAAGATCTGAGATTAACAACCCCCCAAGTGAACGTAATAATTCTGATAGTTTAAATATAACAGAGTGGGGAAAAAAACATATGCAGCCTCTATCATTATGTTGCATGTGTTGTCTGCTGTATGATTCTGAGTAAACACATGCTGTCACAGTCATATTGCTGGTGGATATTCAGATTAAATGTGGGTCATGCGTCAGTCCATTTCACTTACATGTATTGTAATACAGAAAAACAGAAATGGGCTAAATGAAAAAACTCTCAAAAAAATAATTAAAATTTATTTCCCAGTACTGAAGACATATTTATCATAAATACTTGATGTTTCAGCAAGAGCTATGCTGTAAAGTCACATTTCTAAATGAGTCTTTTTTTTTTTTTTTCCATCAGGTCTGCCAAGCCTGCATATAATTGTTTCTGAAGTGATACTGAAGTTTTAGTTCAGAAAAGAAGAAAAAAAAGGTATATTTAAATTGCAAGCTAATCAGAAGCAACTCCAGTTCAGCATTTAAAGCAATTAAACCTGAAAGTCACTCCAATATTTTCTAGAGTGGCTGAAGGCAGCGGCTGGCCTGGACAGAGGGAGACAGGATTTCTCTTTGAAGTTCACCCGCCATTTTCATTCAGAGTTTAGAGGCAGCGGGAACACTTTGAAGGCAGAGAGAGATGGTTCGTGTAGGTCTAATTACACTCGGTTCCTGATATATATATATTTTAATAAAACCTCAGAACATAGTGTTTCAATAAGCGTGCACCAAAACCAGAGAACCGAAGCTATCTGTAAAATAGCATAAAATGCAGTAAGGGAAAGATGTATACTAGTATAGTAATGTTAAGCAACATTAAATCAATGAAAACTCCCCCCCCCATACACATTCGCTGTTCTGAAATAAATAAATGAGGATGGTTGGGGTGAGGGTGGATTTCAGGTGTTGTTTACACAATCTGCAGGCCCCCAAATTAAAATGATATTTATCAAGTAGATTGAACGACTAGTGGATCTGGGAAATATCACATTTAATTTCAGTAAACACAGCTATAATACTGTATAGTTTTCCCAAAAGAACTTATTAGAATGAAGGGGCAAGGACAGAAGGGGAGAAGGATGGGCAACAGCCTTCAAACAACAGCGGAGAGAGATTTGGCCTGCAAATTAGGGATGTCTGCAGTTGCCCTGGGCAACGATACTGATTGGAGTAATAGGAAAGTTCTTCTGTATTAATTGCCCCTTTTCTGCAAAGTGCAGAAACTGTGCCCTATCTGATACTGACTATTCTTGCTTTCCATTGGGTTTGTAAGTGTGATGCGACTACCTAGAGTGTCTGAGAACCACAGCTGTCTGACCAGGAACAGAATCACAGTTGTAAAACTAAGTATTTGGAAGCAAGTCCAAACAATTGAAATGTCTAAAAATGGAACACAGTATAGAGAAGCCTGCAATTATCAGCTTTTTTTTTTAAACCCATACTGTTAAAAAAAAAATAATAAAATCTTTTCAATGCCCTGCCTAATGTCATCCGATCCTTGAATCTTCCTTGATTTGGTGCTGAAGGAAACTTTTTGTTAATCTTACTGAAGCCTGAATCAGAACCCTTAAAAATCAGTCACCATAAATACTCTTTGACTGTCGAGAGCAGCAGCTAACCAACAGCCACTTCCCTCAAATGCAAGTGTCAGATCAAGGCTAACTACAGAAATGGGCTGTACTTCCACGTGATATCAAAGTAAGGTAACAATCTCCACTGAAATTGCATCCAGCATGATCTGCTTGGTAAAGTGAAGCTGATAGAAGATGAACCCTGATTTCCCAGGGTTTCTTTTCACATTATCTCCTATCAATTTCTAGACATGCATTAGACAAGCATGTTCACAGATCAGAATTTAAGACAGCACTCATAAAAAAAAAACAGTTTTCTTTAAGAAGAATGTCCTTTGTATGAAGAGTATTTGTTAGGTACACCCTTGCAAACTGTTACCTGATAGTAAGGGACAAAAACCCATACTACTAATATTCAGTTTCTGAGAAAATTTCAGGAAAGTGCAAAGCATTAGTTTTCATCCATTATGACTGTTGTGGCTCTCTGAGGAGAGATGATGTCAGTAATGGTTATGAGCAAATAGTACTTGTGGATCTTACCAGTGATTCTTCGCTCCTGGAAGGGAAAGTAGGCAATAAATCAACCTAACTTCTCCTCTACCATGTAAGCAGCTGAGCCAGGAAGTAGGAGCTCCTCCAAAGAAACTACACTTCCATTCCTGAACCATAAATTCACAAAACTCAGCTTTACCCATAGCTGTGTATGATGACTGGTTTAAACATCCTTTTCATTGGGGCCATAAGGAAAAGTGAATTATCCCACAGGGCTCTTAAAGAGATTTTAGACATGTAGGAAAGATGGGGTATGCCCTCAGAAAACAGGCAGGTGAGTGCAATGCAGCTTGAGCAAACAGTGCCTTGCACAGGGCAAAATACCCTGTGTGGAGGAAGAGGTTTGTTTCGTGCTTACAGACAGGCGTACAGATACACCTAGAACTGCAGAGATTGCCTCTGACAGCAGTGATACCACTGCCAGTTTTAGAGAGTGGATCCTATATACTGGGAGACTATTAGCTATTTTTGAACAGCTGTGTGTGGGTTGGAGATACTAGTCACAACAGAAAAAAATATTTCAAGGCTTTTCTTTTTTGAAGTTTACTTAACATTTGACAAACAAAATGATTGCCATAGCAACATGTGTATTCTGTTGAACAAATATCTGCTAAAGTACCACAGACACAAGGGTGTAATTAGCCAATGCTGGTTTACATTGCTTGAATTAAAAAAAAAAAAAAGAAAAAAAAAAGAAAAAGAAAAATCCCATAACTTTTATCATATACTCTTTTTCTTCTGATTTGGGTGTTTACCAAACACTTTTTAGCATTACCTCTGTATTATGAACTCCCTTCTCTGCAGCATGTTTTTTTCATTTCTCATTTCGCTTGCATACTCCAAGAGCTGACTGTGTTCCAGCCTCCTAACTTCATGCATTAGCTCACCAAACAAGGTTTCTCCAGTTCCTTGGACTTGTACTCATCCACTTTTATACCAGAACAACAAAACCAAAAAAGCTCAACTGCACACCTTTACAGACACGACTGTAGCTACATTAAAACTGGAACTTCTTGAAGTTTGTAACAAGAAATAGAGGCTTTCATTTTTCTTTTAATTTTCAATCAGGGTAGAAGAAATCTGAAATACGTGGGTCTCAGAACTGCATAAATATCACAGCTCTAATGGTGCCTGTTTCCACTTTCATGCAACTAAATTATTCCCATTTTTCACCTCCTCTAATTCTCAGCATGTCACCCTTACAGCTCATTTTGTGGCAAGCACAAGAGGACTACAGAATTATTTCTAAATATATAATTTGCATGAACCAAAAAGACAAAAAGAAAGCACCACCTCCTCACTCTCAAAAATGGAAAAGCATTTTGTGATGCTCAAAAATTCTCATTACTGCAAGTAACAATAAAACTGGTTTAAAAAAAAAATACACCAGCTAAACCTTGGTCATCTGACAGTTCCTACCTACTCCATAGATGAAGGAAGGCTCACATGTACTCTGGAGCTAAACAGCCTGAATCTTCCCAAGGTTCACCTCTAATTAAAATCATTTTCTTGTATAGCTATGCGGAGATGCACTCTAACAATGAACATGTGACCATGGAGAACAGCAGTGTTGAAAAGCAAAGTACTCTCTGCATTAAAGTATGATAATGCTCTGACTTTAGAAAGAGAAGGGAAATGGAGATACTTTCTTGGCACATTTATAAATGGGAAAATGAGAGTGACAGTTCCTGAAAGCGCTACAGCCAGCGGAGATAGCATGATTTCAGTTGTAATAAAAGCAAACAAAAGTCTTTCTGGCATGGTAGATAACCTGAAGAACAAGTAGTAGATTAGAAATATAGTTCCTTGAGTGGCTAAGAAATAAGGTGTTTCAGCATTTCTTCCTCAAAAGCCTGCCCAGATTTTTGACAAACAATTTACATGGACATTTATATAAAATGTTAATAAAGAAAAAACATACAAATGCATAATAAAAAATACATATTTTTACCACATCTGCCATCCAGAATTTGTTATCTAAAAAAAGTTTTTTTTTTTAACCTACTTTCAGGAAAAAAAGAAATATTGAAATGTTTAACTCTCCTTACAATTGCTTTCTGTTAAGCAGTACGATTTATTTAACTTGTGACTAAAATGGCAGTTTATATCTGTCCACTATATGTAATTTCCATCCATTCACTTTTCTAGTTTAAAAAAAATAAATGATTTTAACTGTTTAATCAGGACCATTTTCTTCATGGACCACAACTGAGAAGAGCTTCTAAAGATTTCTCCTTCCTCCATGAATTTTTGAAGGGGCTGATAAGAAATTCAGATACAATTCTCAAAATATCCTTTTTTAAAAAAAAACTAATAAGTAATATATTAATAACATATCAAATGTATATTTTTAAGTCAAACCTGAAAGAAGACAACTGTAGTAGAATGCATCAGGTGTGCGAGGCTCAGAAAGAAACCTGGGTTTATTAAAAATGCTTCCATATATTCCTATTCAGGAATAATTAAAAGAATTAAGTTTAATGTATGACTGGGAATTCTATGCTTTCTTTTAGAACCACAGTCCTAAGCCAACAAATACTTTAAGGACTTCAATATTCTATAATTTCCAAACAAATCAGAAAACATTTTCAACCCATACTGTTGGCTTGCCTACCTCAATCTGCTGATCACTAATCAAATTTCCAAAGATACTGTCATTCATTGATATTTCAGATCAGGCTTAGATTAAGGCTTTTAGATTATTTGCTTTTTTAGTTAGAGAAAAGGAAAAATAAAATTCATTGTATTAAATTTAAGTTACATTTGATTTACAGGTTCCTTTTACAAATTCTCTTTTTCTCATTAAATGTATAAATAAACTGTTAGAACTTTAAGTGAAATATTATAACATAGGAGAACTTCATTCTCTTTTACCTTTTTTTTTTTTTGATGACTTGGCCTTTCCTTTTATATCTTGTGTTATTTTCTGACTGAATAAACATTAGCAATGTGTGTCTGGATGCCTGTTCTCTGACGATTTTATACATTCCGTACAGTCATGGTTAAGATCTTCGTGGATCTAATTATTGTGCACAATATGTAGGGTACGCAATACTGTGCCTAACATTGCAAAAAGTATAATGCTGAATGATTTAATTGTTCTTTATGTCTTCATCTTATATTCCCTTGTTTCTGCACCCCTGCCCCTGCCCTTGCTATTTTGATCCAGATAGCAGAACACTTTGTATAACAGCTGGTTTGGATCCAATGATAGAAGCTGCAACATTCCCCCTCTTCAGGTATCTTTTCTCCTTTACCTTCCTCCTGTCAAAAATGGCTGGAATCCCAAAGGGGAGATTATTATGTGCAAGGACATGACAAATTATTCCTCAATCAGTACCATACAAGAAGAGTAAAGCCTACATAAAACGTTTTCATACAACCATACAATCCCTCAGGTTGGAAGGACCTTGAAAGATCACCAGGTCCAGCCATTTTCTTTAATTATGCATCAGTCTAATACTTAAATAAGGAGGGAAAAAATAATTCCTGATGTAATCAACAAACACATTTCAAATATCAGGGTTCATATGTTTGTTAGAGGTAAAAGAAAAATAAATGGAGTCATCAGCTACAGAAAGGGTCTTGGCAACTTCTCCTGCTTTGTACTAAAAGAAAAGGAATAAATCCAAGAGCTATGCTTATAGGTCTGTCATTTATTCATTCCATGATTCACTCTCCACTGGCCCTTTGGAGTAGTAGAGAGAGTCATTCAAAAGCAGGTAAAGTTTTACACCCTCAAAGCTCATTCAAAATCCAATTCTGAGTTTTGAAAGAGTTTTACTTCAGCTCTGTGCACAATGGGTGTTGTTTAATGCCAGAAAAATCTAAAATAAATCAGGTCAATGATAAAAAAAAGTACTACCTATATGAGCTTTTTTTTGGTTGTAACTACAGAATAATATTTCTCTTTAAGTATAAAGGTGTTGTCAGGAAGTCTGACACTACAAAGTTGTCATATGCTTAAGCTGCAAACTCTAGTATACCACAATCTCCAATCAAATGCATATTTTTTATTATTTATGCAATGTATTAACTGACTTATGATTCTATTAAAAAATATTGTAACACGCAATTTCAATCTTATGGAAACAATTTAGGGAGCATGTTCCACAGACACACAAGAGATCCTAACTCTTATATTTGTTCTCCTTAAATACTTCCAACCTTCAAATAGGTTTATCAATGTTTCACCCTTCCAGGGACTGGAGAACATTCAGAAGTGATAAGATCTTTTTTTGCTTCATCTGTAATATAAAACTGAGGAATATGTTTTCCTCTTTACGTTAAGCAGCTATAATGAATTCATAATGAGTAGTAGGTCAGGTGCAAAGTGAAAAAAAAAACAACTAGAAATGGGCAAAATTTCTGCTAGTGATTTCCTGATTCCTGGCCTATTACATCAACCAAAAGATCCCCCACATGGATTTAAAGTCAGCTGTTCCAGCTATAAGTCTTCTTTAAGTTATCCTGCCTTCACTTATGCAAGTCTAGATCACAGTCACTTCATGTTTTGCCAGATTACTACGCAAAACAGCTGTTTTAACTGATTTAATAGTGGTTTGATTCCAACCAAGTATCACAGAACAGCTCTAGTAAAACCCACTGCCAATTAGCTCAGTACAGTAGTGTTTGTTGCATTCACTGAATCAATGAGAGCTGGGAAGCATTGGGAGTGGAAGACTAAGCTCAAGACAAGCAGAAAAAAAATGAAGAGCATACTTTAGGACTTTCTTGAAAGATTCAGCATCCTTTCTGACACTTCTATAAACAACATAGATCATTTTTATGCGTTATGCGCATAAGAACAGGAACAGAGTCCCAAAATAAAAATAGACCTTCAGAACTAAGAAAGTACTTTATATCATAAGCTTGTCATTCCTAATGATGTAGTCAACACTGTTTGATTACTTATACGTATTACTTCATTTTAAGGTTTTATTATGTCTTCCAACAATTTCCATGAAGACTGTGATAGAATTTCCTCTTGTGCCAAGTTATTTTTATTTATTGATTTTGTAAGTAAAATCAATACAAAATACTGTCCTCTAGAATATTATATTTGCTACTCCAGAGCAAGCGAACAAAAGCCAGAACAGATAGTGTGAATCAGTGCATTCTGAAGTGATTATCTTGTTAAAATTGCTGTGCCACTAGAACACCACTTGCCATACGTGGAACCAGAGATGTCATGTTTAAGCAATAAGCAGGAAATTAAGAGAGGAAAAAAATACCCTGAAGAATCCAAAGACCTACAGCACTTTGCAATAATACTTAATGGAGCCTGCAATAATACTTGATAATATATGAGAGAGAAGTAGCACAATTAACCAGGAGCACAATAATGGTGTGCAGAACAGCCCTTCTTAGAGACAGCCCAGCTATGGGAGACCTGGCCATGACATCAAACCTGTGTACTACTTCCAGTAAAAGGTCATCTTTAACCCAAACAGAGAGCGCTAAAATCTAGTAAATGCAAAGGGGTCATAACAATATTCACTGCCCTTCAAGTTAATTTTCACTGGTCACATACTTTCACACAAAGTATAAGGACCATGACATGCACTGTCCTGTACTCATGACTACCCTTTTCCAGCCACTGATTTTTTTTTTAAAACTTTACTCCAAAGTACAGTCTGCATACAAACTAACCTGAAAAGGAGGAATCTGAGAGAAAGAGATCAGTTCTCTGAGAGAACAGCCATAGTATGCTAAAACCACACTATAAATATACTTCTGTATATTCTTAAAACACTTTGAAAATCACAATTGGAAGACACTACAGCAATGTAGTCTTTATTGGTGATTAAATATTTATAAAGAAAGACTCTTCCTAACTTTAGACATTTGTGTGGATGAATGTCCTTTCCCAAGATTTTCAGTTTCCCAAGATGGCAGTTTTCAGGGTATCCTTATGGAGATGGCCTACACCAAAGTTTGCTACTGATTCAGCTATGATTTCAGGCCTATTTAATCTGCTTAGGCATCTTTGTGGATTTTGAATCTATTGACTTGATTCAACACACCATTATGCAGTCTCTCTTATCCACTCTAAAAACCTGAGATGTAGAAGAAAATTCTTAGTAGGGACTTTGTGTTACTATTTGCTACTTTTGTCTCTTTTAAGGTACTGAATCCTTTCCATGACTAATATGGTCAAGTTGAAATGAATCAGAGATTATTTATTTATTTATTTATTGTCTGAAATACCCTGGAAGTGAGAGGTTCTCTTCTGTGTCACTGATAGCAGCGTGACAGGGCAGGAATTAACTAAAGCAGAGCTCCAGAAAAGTTATTGCACTATTAGATAAGCTTGCTCACAAACATTTATTTGCTAACTCACTTTGCTGGTGGACAGTTCTCAGTGATATTAGACATATTTTACAGTTGGCGTTAAGGAAAAAGAAAAAAAATAGTAGATTATAGCTCAATGACACAGGGGAGGGCAAGAGTGGTTTATGTAGGACTGGAAATAAATGAAGGCAGTTGGAAGCAAAAAATCATCAGGGAGAAATATACCAGACTGTGAAGATCAAAGGGATCAAATGCAATTAGACATGGAAATCTTCTCATATATCAACCAGTCCACCTACTTCATCATACAGAAATATTCTACTCTCATTACAGGCTTTTCTTTGAATTTCCACTTTTTCTGCATATATTTACTGATCAGCTTCTCCTACTTCTTAAAATTCTACAACTTATTTTTTTTTTTAATCATCGAAACTGCTTGTTGTAAGCTACACTACACCTATTGAGTAATAAGATTTAAAAAGACCTCTTCTCTATCAAACGTACCCCACAGCAATTGTACTCAATACCCTTCCAGACTCCAATGCACTAACTGATGAAAATTCCCCCTCAAACTGAGTAGTAGGTTGTTGTCCCTGATGTACTACTGCAAGACTGTCCCATGACCTTAGTACTCTGGAGGTTAAAACTTTTTCTTCATTCTCCTTATTTGTACTTTATCTTTTTATTTTTTTCCCCCTCATGGCAACATTGCCCTTTAACACATAAAGCACTTCTCTACTTTGTTCTTTTATAAAAACAAACTAAGAACTTTAGTGCTTCTTACGAACAACATCGATGTCCCTGAATCTTTTCATGGTCTACCTCTACACATCTTGAGCCAAGGTGACCAGTCTTGTTCAGAGCATTTTAAAAAGTTATGAAAAACATTATATATTCAGTGGAGAATGTCAGGAGAAAGACATGTTGGCACAACTATCCCTTTCTTGTCTATTGTCTCTGCAACCTGCTGTGCAAGGCCACGACTGACTTGCAGATCTGTTTTACAGATTAAGATTACAGGTAATCTTTTTTTTTTTTTTAAATAATTTCTTAAGACAATTTCTTGTAATTTTCTAGTAAGTATGGATGAAGAATGATTTCTTCTTTTCCCATGGTTTTTTATGAAAATAAACCCCTATGGTATAATACTGTAATATAAAATGTTGCTCAAAAACAATACAAGGGAACTGTTATTCAAGATAACTCTGTTGTTCTTACATACGCAGAAAGCTAGCTGGTAAAACACTGAATTCAATAACTTTATGTCAGTTAAGTTTTGGATACCGTTTTCTAACATATGATGGCACTTCCAAAACAAAAGTTTCTGCTTCTTTGTTTATTTTTCCTTTGGCATAGTTGAACTTCCACCTTGTAGGGATATCAGAAGAAGAATTTATTGCGTAAATCAATGAGAAACGTGTCAGAGAATCTATCATTTCACATCTCTGAGAATCTATTTATATAGTGTTCTCTATATCATCTTCTGCTGACAACAACAAAATCCCCATTTCCTAACTGTTGAAAAACATACGAAGGATTAGTGTGCAATTTCCAAGAAGTTTCCTTTATTTCAGCCTCATTTTGATGGAAACATCTAACACCACATAAGTAAGCTTAATGCATTCTGTTCAGCATGGTATGAATAGGCTTACCATGACTAGCATGTCCTCTCCATGATTCTCTGTAATGAAAGAAGTGACAGCTGAAGGTCTAGTTTCACTAAAATCATCCATAGAAAACTCTTTTGGAGATGTTAGAGTAACCCCTTTAAATAACTCCACTGAACAAAGAACTTTTTTCTACAGTTTAAGTGTATAACTGCATAAAAAGCTATATACGTGTCCAGACACACTTTCACAAAATATTTTATCTTTAGAATAATAATGAAAAACATAGATGAAACTCGATATGCCATGTGTGTGGTAAACTACGTCTCCAATTTAGTCAACAGCTCCTGAATCAATGTCTCAAACCAATTACCACTCATTATTGATGCATTTTAAGGGAACACATGACCACATATCACTCTAAGTGATCACATTTTATGCTAATGTAATAAACTACCATACAAATCATGTCAAGGTTAAAAAGAAAAAAAAAAAGCTCAAGCATTTATGAAAGACAAACAGCTCATAAATTGACTTTCATTCCTATTATTTAAGATAACTAGATGTATAGATTGATAGATACATTGGCCACTATTGTAATAGTTATCCTTTTGGAGTAGATTATCAGGTATGAAAGAGTGGAAACGAGGATCAAATTTTGCTCCCAGCATTTGTTGTCCATACTTTATCTGTATTTGTTATGAACTCAGCCATTTTGATAAAACAATGGAAAACACTGCATAGGAATTCAGACAAACTAGGCCACCCATCTAGTTTATGCTGTCTAGCAGGTTCATACTGTTCATGCTTTCTGTGGTAGGGGATGGGACTAAGAAACAGAAAATAAAGTCTCATGAACACTAAACAAGGTAGAGGAAGGAAAGGCAGGAAGAGAAAAGATGGAGAAAAAGCAGGAAGAAAAGAAGGAAGGGTGAGATTTGTAAGAAAGCTGGGTATTAAAAGGTGCT
Source organism: Anser brachyrhynchus (assembly GCF_964034855.1). Classification (NCBI taxonomy): domain Eukaryota; kingdom Metazoa; phylum Chordata; class Aves; order Anseriformes; family Anatidae; genus Anser; species Anser brachyrhynchus. The sequence goes on from NC_137701.1 coordinate 33,434,713, forward strand.
GATTATGGAAGCATCCAAAACACAACAAGAATTCCTTAGCAGATCATAACAATGAACAGAGGTATGTGTAAATACCTGAAAGCTTGAGACTGTAAAGATGTATAGTAAAAATAACAGTTAATGATGAGATACTGTTGAACATCGGCAAAAGGGAAAAGAGTGGGAGAGAACAGCAACCTGTTTCTCACTGTGATACTGTCTGATTTTATTTCTCCCCATTCATTTCCTTATTGCATTTACAAGTTCTAAAATCCTGTTTCATTGTAAAGTTGCAAAAATTACTGGAACATCAACATAAGCAAAACCCAAATAGACAGCCTTTCCCCAAATATTCAAAATATTTTTTCTTCTTCTACTTTTGGATTAGTACATATATAGGATATAAATTGCAATGAACTGCAGTAACTTTAATGCTACACTCAAGTTTAGTTTTTTTGTTTCCTAGCAGTGTTCACTGTATGATGATTTTAATTTCATCTGAGATACTGAAAAAGAAATTATGACACTGCCAAAACAGATGGTTGTTGTAAAGGATACCACAGCTGAGAGCCACAGTGAAATTCTGCTGATGAGAAGAACTATTAATATCAAAATGTCCTTTCTTAACCATCAAAACTTACTTTATAATCTGCATTTTGGGGAATAAGGTTGTTTTTCACATCTCAAGGTGTTGTAAACCAAACATTCAATGTAACCACTATATATAATATATATCTACACACACTCTTAGTGTGTGTATATATATGCTTTGTTTTTCTACTTATAATGTAGAAGTGTTACCAAACATCCACTCCAAATGCACCTTATCTTTTAACAAATTGAATAATTATGCCTAATACTTATAATACTAATAGCCCAGAGGGAATGTTTTTCATGAAAACGTTGAATTTAGATGACATTTTTCCATATTCAAAAAAATTCATTAAAAAATATATTGCTAATGACATTTCTCTACTATTTAAAACATAAAATGTTTACGCATATAAATATGTATTATATTTAAATTTAAAAACATGTAGAACTCTTGAGAGGTATAATTCATGAATGCTTTTATACCACTTGGGGATCTCTGGATGAAAACTACTATACACAGTATTTCTATGAACAGAATAACGTCACTTTCACATCACTGAGACTCTAGAACCTCAAGAATGGCACATTATGGGGTCATACATGGGTGAAGACTGACACGTGGAAAAAGGAACCACTGTCTCAAAAATAAGAGCAACCTAAGTTCTCTAATACTCACACACAAGCCTTATTTAATTTAAACTATATGAGATTGGGTTACAGAAAATTTCACAAAGAAATAGCCATACGTTCCCTACTAAAAAGATTTTTATAAGTACAAACTCAACTTGCTAATCCAAGTCTAACTGCAGTATATTTACACTATTTCAAGTAAGCTCTTCAGCCATTACAGTAACCTAAACCTTCCTGGTACAATGCCAGCTTAAGATGGCACAATAAAGGCAGACACATTTTCCAAGAAGAAACTCTTCAGCATTGACCGCTATTCATGTAGGTATCATTACACAACAAATATAAACTTCACAACAAAGCATAAAGTCCATACAGCAAATTAAACTGTTAATGTGGTCCACGAAAGAAGCATTAAAAAAAATTACATTAGTAACAGTGATCTGCCCTTAACCAGAAGGACATTTTGATGAGCTAAAACTACATATAAGACCATGTCTTTTGAGATCTTCGTTACACTGCCATACCAAAACTTCCACTACTGGAAGCATTGTTGACTCAAGGAGACTTCTGAGCCAAAAATAAAATAGTACAGGCATCATGTGCTAGAAAGACACAAAGTTACTTCGGCCTGTTTGATCTTCTGTATTTTACTGAGGACAGAATATGAAGGACTAAAGGGAACAGAAAAAGCAAGCTGCATCTTTAGAATGCACAAGGACAACAAGTCAGTAAGGTAAGGGCTAGAGCTAAGTCAATAGTACGGCCTTTGCAGTTGAAAAAAAAGTCCAAATGAGGGTGCACAACAGCTTATGTGACTGATACAGTGAGAAAATGAGTCTTTCCACATGCAGACTTTTCCTCAGTTGATCTAATAATAGGTGTAGACTCTTCCTACTAACCCTCCTTCAGGCTAAGTTGAGGAAAACATGAATATAAGCAGAAATGAACTATGTAAGTCATAAATCCTCATCAAAACTGGTCCAGGAGCACAGACTGTTAGGCAGAATTTGCTAGATCATAGTTTCAGACACAGATATCCCCAGGGCACTGCACAGAAATGAGGAATTATCACAGGAAATGATGAGATTCAGACGCACTTAGCACAGTATATCAGTATCTTATAATAATTCTGTTCTCTGCGAGTCCAGCCAGCGCAGCTGGCGGAGAACAGGGATGGGTGCAATGGCCCTGGTCATCTTATAATTTCTCCTTGATCACAGATCCCATAGAGATATAAACTGATGCAAGTAAGCAGTAGTACCAATCAATGCCAATTCCCCATAAGGGAAAAGGAGAAGCAGAAGAATAAACTCGCTCTTATTCTCCTGTGCAACCACTTAAGCATGGTACATTCACATGCGTGTCAGCACAAACAATGGAAGGAACGGTCTTAAAAGAAACCACAGACAGATGAAGTTGACAGTGACAAGAACTTTAATCAATTCTTGCCCTAGCACCCACCAGAAGCAGCTGGGGGTCACATTCAGCAAGCTTTCCCCTGGAGAAAAGTGTAGCTTTAAAATACCTGTATGATAATGACACTGCAAACAGCATTTAGAACTACTACAAGCTAACAGTGCAGCAGGGCCAAGTGAATTGCACTCAAAATGCTACAAGAGATAACAAGGATGATAGTGAGCTGTCAGAAGTCTGTTATGGCTGTCCATTAAGAGTGGGAGCGCCACTGGAAGCAAGATGACTAACGTTCACAAAGGTGCGAACAAACTACAGACCTGAAGATTAACATACAGCACAGATGAGCCTCTGAAAACATTGATAAAACTATCCTCTACAAGATCCTGCTGAAAATCCTGGCAGCATACTGTGCGTTGTTCATTGTCCACCTTGCTGTTGCTGTCACACTAGAGATGACTTTATTACATTTGTGTGATAGGTAGACAAGACCTGATCCAAAAATCCATTTTAAAGTCAATGGAAAAAATGTTCCCCTGACTTTAATGGCATTTTCATCAAGTTCAGAAGCGATAAGCACTTTAGGTGCCTGCTAGATAAAGGTTGCTACTTAAATATAAAGGTAATGATATTGCCTGCACAGTGAAAGCTAAAGATTGTAGAAGAAAATTAAATACTGATGTGCTTGTACTGGTCCTCTGAAATGTTACAACCAGCTTTGGAGCTCCTGCAGCACAGAACACCCTCCAGCTTTGAGATCATTTTTGTGTGGGCATTTGAGAGGAACAAAGATTCTCCAAGGGACAGCTTTCAAACGTTTGCTTATGTTCTGGCCCACTTGCCATTGATACAGGTTGCCTTTAGCACATGTACTGATACTGATCTTGTGACTGGAGTGACTTGTGCTTTCCAAAAAGGTGACAATTTCTGTATTTCACACTACTTTTTTCTTTTTCTTTTTTTTTTTTTTTCCTCCATGAAAACAGGCAAACATAAAAAAAAAACCACCAAGCACTCCTCAATTCACAAAATCTAGGGGAATGCAATATACGGAAAGGCTCTCTTTCAAGACTAAAAACAATAAATTGAAGAGCATATAAAACCAGGACTGTCTGGGGAGTCTGTTTAGCTCATTGTGCAAGAATTCAGCTCTGGATCCGCCCCAGGTAGGTGGAAGAGGTTACCTCTTCTCTGAGCTAGGCCACGGAAGGTGGCTGAACACCATAAGAAGTGCTTGAGGGGCACTCCTTGAGCATGACCTCTGCTGTGTCTGCCTTTCTTCTTGACTCAGTTCCCAGCTTTCAGTTTTAGTGCTCAGAGTTGAGGCAATACAATGCTCAACTGATAAAGACGATCATGGTAATTACTTCAAAAATAGCAGTAATAATGATAAAAGAATATGATGTGGATACATCCACTCCTTTCCAACTTTGATGGAGAGCCCAAGATGACACATGGGACAATGCATCTTTCAGGCTTCTCCATGGGCAGGCTTTTAATATTCTACTGCTTGACATGCTATCACAAATTGATATATACTGCCTCCAAATATTCATGTCCATGTGATAAAATCTGTTATTGATCTGTTATTGCATAGTAAATTTAACATTGTGTATTTGTAAACTTCTAAAGAAAAATTAAATTTGCAAGTTTAACATGTAAGATAGCCTAAGCAAAAAAACATGCTCAGATCACATGCATGTCTATTAATTAAAAAATAAGAAAGATATGAATACTTGGTGAAAAGTTAACTTGGAAGCTGAAATGAAAACTGAGCACATCTGAGATTATGTGCTCTTTAATAAGTGAACTATATTTCTCATCTTATATACCTGCTGCAGGGACATGCGCTGTAACTGTTGTCAAATGATCACAACCCCCCTTCTCCCCTTCATGGCCTTGATTTGAAGATCAGATTCAGACAGGAATAATGGGGGGGAAAAAAAGTAAAAGTGCAGTCACACAAGATGCAAGCAGGCATCATACATTGCAATGCTAAGTTAAAAGAACTAAGGCTACAGCTAAGCAGAATCCACACAAATTAAAACCATTATCAGAGGAACACAGTTTGAGGACATTTGTTTCCAGTACTGGTATTACACAGGAGTCAACTTCACAAAAAGCAAAATATAAGCTGCCACAAAGATAACAATGCAAGCTGCTATTATCACGTAGAAATGCTGTAACAAAAGATGGATGTGGAAGCTTGGGGGTTGAACTATCTTTAAGGTCCCTTCCAACCCAAGCAATTCTATGATGCTTCTATGTAAGCTGACTATGCCCTCGAAAGACTGTTAGGACAGAAACAACCAGAGATGCTGATTAGCTGGCATTTCCATGTAAAAATTCTTTAAAAGCATCTAAGTTCACATAGGATCTATCTTCAATATATAAAGAGACTTTGCCATGCAATAGAAAGCAAAATAGATTCTTTTAATTCAAAAAGGGTTGACTGATTCTTGACTTCGCTTGTACAGTTTCTTTTACTCACATACAAATAACTAAAAAACATAGCACTGTACAGCTTTGGAAAAACAAATGATGCCAAAGGAACAAATTAGTATTGCTATTAAAGATAATGCTTTTCAATACCGTAAAGCTGATTTATTACAATATTAAGAATGCATTGGTTACACTTGCAGTTGTGAATTAGATTGTTTTGACCAGAAACTTGCAATCTGCAATTAAAAAAAAAGTTGCAATTTCCTACACAAAATTTAATAATTATTCACTGTGTGCTGCTGACAGAGACAGAATTATACACAGCTGAAAAAGTAGATATATCCTAAAATGTGAGGGGGAAAAAAACAATTTGTTTCCAGAGATGTCTAGACTGTTTAACTATTTAATCATAATATGAAGTAATTGTTAATCCTCACTCAGAACTTAGGTTTTTCCTTTCGTTAATTTTCCTCATTGCTTGTTTTGCAGAGCACAACCATTTCAGAACTTTTTCCAAGCAAATCTGATTGTTACTTTAAGAATTTTATCTGTTCACATTATCCAGAGAGGCAAATGATCAGTTTTCCAATATACACAAAGGTATAGGAACATTTGGAGATTAAAAATCTAAGTGAATATAAAAGAAAATGGTGAACAATACTATTGAGAATGACTTAAGGAACATTTATGTATGACTAGACACTTTGTGAATAAGAAACTGTAACATGGGTAAACATTTGAGATTCGTTTTCAAGTGCAGAGAGTGAGTTTGTTTGTTTTTGTGAATATCTGCGGAATCTTTATCTCAAACAATAATATTGCTGATGTGATAATATTGATTCACAGACTCACCCAGGTTGGAAGGATCCTAGTGGCTCAGGGTAAGCTCTGGTCCAACTTCATACTTTAAGTTTAACCAGTGAAATACCATATGCATGTAATGTTTGGGATTTTGATTTCAAGACACTGTCACTGGTAGACTACAGTCAAAAGATGTATGACAACACAGACAAAACTATGGAATTATTAAATTTTTGTGTATGCTTCTACTTTGTGTTGGGTTAGATTGAAATAAATATATCTAACTATAGTTATTTTAATATATACACTTATATTTAAATGCATACTTACATTAGAAATCTGAAAAAATGACAGTGCTTCTCTACATAGTTTTTGTTTAGCTTTTCTAAATATATTCCAAAAAATAGTATCTCTGCTATTAATGTGAATTCAATCTAACTAACACATCAGTTGATATAGTGGAATAACTCTACCTCCTAAATAATCCTTTTAAATACAGAAACTAACAAAAACAAAATATTTCAAAAGCTGGGAAACTCTAGGGTCCTAAACTGTGCTTAAGCATTCTATTTCATCTATCAAAAAATTTTCACCATATGTTTTTTGCATTTAGACAAAACAGAAGCTCACTAAGTCATCAGTAGTTTGTGAATCTAATTCGTAGTCTTGCAGCCAAATAAGAATGTTAATTCCTTTCAGTATAAAATTCACAACCACTTAAAACATATACTAGTTTGGCTGAAAGACTGCAACTCTGTGCAATCACTAACTATGTTAAGATTAAGTAGCTAGTTAAGTGACATTCATCAGTACTAACAGTATCTCATTTAAAAGTTTATTGAGAAGACTATACTGCATATCACATTTCTCAGCAAGATACACTGTTATTGAATTTTAGATAGAGGATATAATGAAAAATGAAAAAAAGAAAAAAGTTGTTTAAAATGGACTTCCAAAGTGTATGGAATACATGAACAGGATTGTAGATATTTGTTAAGATGTTAATCTTTAAAGTAACTCAATCTCATCTATGTTTAGCACATATAGAAAAGAGTACGTCTGATCTGAAATTAGTCATTATGGAGCATGTTGATGTCCCTCATTTAAAAAAAAAAAAGCATTTTCAGCTAAATGCTTAATGTAACGGTCAGTCAGATCCATGAAGTGGTTTCTGCTCCTCAGTTATCACTTATTCACCGTACTTGATGGTGTGAGCCAGCACTTGTATTTGAGAAATCAATGTGTAGAAGTTGAACTACCAATGATTCATGCTCAGGGTAAAACCTGTCAAAACTGAGAGATGTGTAAAATATTATTTTAGTCCCTATTCTTTTGAAAATAAGGCAGAAGATATTTCTTGGGAGCAGGGAACAAAGAAATTTTAAAAACAGATGGGTGCATCACCTGGCTAGAGTTGCTTATGGTGAACACCAGCAGATCTTAATCCAAATTAAAGCTACATTAAGCTTTTTCAGCTACTAACAGCTACTAATCCAGTCTCCAGTTAGGACTCCTAACGCTCTTTGCCCTGTTATTTTCTAAGGATGTCCTTGATTTATTTATTGTTAAAAATATTCCTATTCAGTATTAAAAATAATGAGAAAAGGCTGTTTATCAGACAAATACAAAACAAACAGCAATGCCCTTGATTCTCAGCATAAAACATACCCTTTCTATTTTCTCAAATTCTGTGTTTCCCTATCTTCTATTTACAAGGACTGGTGGCTATTATGTTTTGCCACATAATTTAGATGAAGGCCTAGACAGAAGTGGGGCACTGAGTGCTCACAATCTGAATGCTCGCTTCAATGGGACTATTCATGAGAGCACACAGCATCACCAAATTCATTTTGCAAGTGTACCACAAAGAAAACCATGTCCTCCAGCAAAGGCCTTTTCTTTTTATATCTTCAAATTATCTTGCATATCTGTGGAGCTATATTTAAAAAAAAAAGAAAAGTCAAGTAGATGCAGTAAATGCCAAGATCCTAGCTATTAAATTTTTAACGAATTTGTACCCAGTTAAAACTTCAACTCGAAGCACAACAACAGCCTTTAAAAGGTAGAAAAATAAGCAGCCTGCTTCCAAAGATTTCTTAATCTGATCTTTTAGATACCTCTTCTTTTGATATCTGAGAAGAATAAAATATATTGTAAAAATTCAAAATTGAATGCCAGGGATGGATGAAAATTAAAATTCCCTTAATTTTTTTTTTTCTCACTGTGCTACAGCTGGTAAAAGTTGGTCTTCCATATTCATGATAAGAGATGAAGAATGGTAAAGTCATGTCTGGATGAGACTTATTTATCACCTCTTATGTTCACAAGTATGCATTTTCATGGTTTGTTTCTGAACTCATCTCAAAATGAACAAGAGAAAGATCACCCTGAGGACCTATGAAACACATGAATAGGCTTATCTAAAGAAATAAGCATTTCTGAAGAAAAAGTTGATAGTGTAAATTTTAAATTAGATCTTTACTTTGTATACAGCACTACATAAAATACTACTGTCCAGGTCACTACAGGTATATGAAGCCTTTTGAAATTGCTTTGTATGGAGACACCTTGTTGAGAAAACTTTGTTTCTAGTATTGGAAGATATTTTTCATTTACTCTTTTTGTGTATGTTAGCAACCTCTAGCTAGTGCTCCAGATAATGCTTTCAAAGTAAGATTTTCATAAATAGTTGTTGAAAACACTTCCACATGTTCTGATATTTTAACACCAGTGTCTTGATTAAAAATATGAAATAACGCAAGGCATTTTCTTTATCCTTTACTTTTCATGGAAAAAAAAATCCAATAATTTATTTAACTGACCAAAAAGATTACCAACAACTGAACGTTTAGTTTCCACCTAATTGGTGGTAAAATAATCTCTTAATGCAGAGCAGATAATCATAATTTAAGACTTCATTGAATTTTTCCCTTCATGGATTCTTCTAATCTACAGATAAACTCCTGAAGATTTTTCAGTGCACTCGAGTAAGCCACTATCAGAGGCAATCTCTAAAAGCTTGATGAGTGTGTCACTTCTTGCCATTTGCTCTCCACTCGCTGTAGACTGTGGTTAGTACTCCCTATCATTAGCCTCTAAAAATTGAGATTATAGCAGCAAAGCGATGACAGGCATCAATGTGCAGCAGATAAGTAACTTCTTTCTTTTGGGGTTTCTTTACTTCAGACGCTGTGTCGGACTATTGTCTTTCCTTTCATACTCTAAACTACAAATATTCAGAAACACTTCTGAAGTGTTTTTCATTCCTACTGAACGAATGATAAATTCCACACAAGTTTAGATCCACAGCTCTGCTTTTCTCCTACCTTTGTGAAGAGGACTGGATTACTCTTCATCCTGATCTTACCGTAAGAACTATTATTTTCACAGTGCTATAAGATAAATACACTGTGTTATTAAAATTCTTTAGCTACAAGAGATTATAATTTGAAGCCTTAATTCAAGTAAACATTTTCTATTTTAGGGAATGTACAAATGCTTATGCTTCTAGACTATAGATGAACTTTAATTTGTTTTTTAAGCACCTTCCTCAACCAAAAGCTAAAAACAAACTTCATGTAATTCAACATGCATTCAAAGAGGAAAATGAGCATTAGTAACAAAGAGAATAAAGTAGGAAAAATTCATTAAAATTGCTATTCAATAGGGATTTGAAAGCAGGGAGAAGGCAGTTGGTAGGAAAACAAAACAATCACAAGGTTATTAAAAACAAGTGAGGAAAAAAGGGGAGTTACAGAGAAAAAGAGGAACTGATCCTATTTTCTTCTTCACTTGCTCTCTTTGGCATATTATATTCTAGCAAAAGCATGGGGAGAATATGCATATGATGTCTGAGCTAAAATTCACTAACATCTGGTATAAAGCGTACTTTCATTTCACACAGACTCTATGGACAACTCGCAACACATAACCTTCGGCTGAGGGACACACAAAGTCCCCACCAGTAAGAATTTCTTGGGACCTCACTGCTCACTGCACTACGAATTACAAGTTTACTGCCCCATCCGTTACCATTAATGCAAGGACAGAGTGTCTGATTTCCATTTTCTAATCAAAACTATGTATCACTTTTTGGTAGTTGTGAATACTACCACCAGCAGAGTAAGAAAAATTTTGTATGTCATTTTAACACAGCCCTTATTAAAAGCAATAGCGAAATAACCTTTCCTCTGGGATCTCAACTGGCTCAGATGCACAGGCTCTCAGAGTATCACATTCTCTGCTCATACCTTGATAATCTTCAAAGTAAAATCAAAATCAAAAAGATATACCACTGTAAAACTATCCCCATTCTGCATACAATATGTACAATGGCTTCCCTGCTGCTGCGCTCACACTGTCCCAGAAGAATCAGGTTGGCAGGACATTCCGCAAGAATGTATGTGTTCATTTCTCAAATTAGTTCCTACTTACTGATCAGGTGCCTTGGAAAATGAAACTTTTTCAGTGATGCCAATCGAATTACAGTGAGTGACAGAAAGAAAAGCCTGAACTACACACAGTCAATTCATGCAAGTTTTGGCAAAGTCAAAAAAAAACTTGGAGAACTGATAAAAGTATTTCAGAAGCAAGGAGTACTACAGCAAAGAACACACAAAGTATATCTAAAATTGCCACAGCCGCCTGTTAAGAAATGAAAATGCCAGACAGCCCCAGTGCTTATGCTAGTAACACTGGCTTACATTCTGTGACTTGCTATGATAAAGATGGAGGGACCTTGATGTCCAAAAATCAATTTACAACACCACTTTGAATTCTTCAATAAAAGAAATTTCTTCCATATGAAGTTTACAGACTTACCCTAAAATAGATGCTATGCCAAATAAAATGGTTATGTTCTTTCCATTAAGCATGGTTTAAATGATTCATTCAATTATTACTTTTGTATTCAAAGATGGCTTATTTTCATGCAGATTTATGTTCCATTTTGCATAAAGGACATTCTTAATTGTGCTGAAACAACTGCAAATTTAATTAAAGTTTGCCATTCCAAGCATAAAATAGATTAAAGAAAATGCTGACAACAGTAAAATAAATATTCAACTATTTAATTTAACTCAACATTTATTTTTAATCCAAACATCAAAATAACCTTATTTCTAATTACAATTTCATGACAAAATGTCGTGAAGAAACATTTGTCTCTATTTTTCTTCAATCTGTTCAGCTGAAGCACACTAGCTTATTTATAAAACTGTTGATTAATAAATCTGTTCCAGCTGTATCACTGTATTCTACAAAGACCACAGATTAATGTATGTAAACAACCATTATCATTTAAAAAAAAATAAAGCCTTCAAATTCAGTAATAGCAGAAAACCTATCAAATACCTTACAGTGCAATTAAATACCTAAATCACAAGAAATAAGGGACAAACAGAGGCATTGAAGTCCTGAAGTTCAGAGATCTACGACACAAGCTGGTGCTGAGATTGACTAAACACCTACAGGTAATTTGCTGTTCCTTGTAGTGGGCATTAAAACCTCAACCTTTACCCTCACACAAACACAAAAATAAGCAAATCCTCAGAACCAGTAAGTCAGGCTTTAACTGAGGAAAAACTGAGGAATAAAAATGTAACCCAATGAAAATGAACGTTAACTTTCTCCTTATTTGTGCATCACGTCTGTTTCTTATATTAAAAAGGAGTCTCCCCAAGGCATTCCTTTCCCTTAAAGACTTTGAAAAAGCACAGAAGTGCCCCACCAGCCTAACAAATCTCTCAAAAACTAAACGTTTTAGAGTAAGAAATGGCTTTTTACCACATATTCGTTTTATAAATTTTGAAAGAATTGTTTTATGCTTCTTGGTGTATTTTCCCTTCTATCTACCTTAAGGATAAGATTCTTCTCAGGAGGTAACAGACTTCAGTGGCATTATTTCTGCTTACAAGAACTGAGGATCTAGCTGACAACACCCATCTATTAACCGATTTTAACACTGACACCACCACTTCTAGAGGATGCAAAGATCATAATATTTTTCTGTTTTGAAAGTCATGAGCCCAGCTGGAGCACTCAGGAGTAAGCAACACAAGCCTCATCCAAAGCCAACCAGGACTACAAGTACATGCTGTTTGCCAAACTCGGTGCCATTCCCATTTTAGCTATTTTTCGTCAATATAATTGAGCAAAGGAGATAGCTAGGTGCAAAATATAAATGCTGCAAGCCTTATCCCTATATGTATCTTCCAGAAACTGGACTGTAAAAGGAATTAAATGTTTCTTTCCATAAGGAAATATGGAAAGGGATTTCACCTGCCAAGTTATATAATCAGCACGCATTGAGAATTCTTTACATGTCAGTGGATCATCTTTACTTAGGGACAGAGATTCAGCCCTGACGTGACTGCATTTATATGTAATAAGAAGTGATGGATATTTTCATGATTTGCCATTTTTCTGTATCAGTATACAATTACTAAGAAAATCGCAATCAATCAAACCCATCCAAAACAAAAATCAGAGTACAGCAAATAAGGAAATTAAGTAATATTAGTAATTAATAAATTTTTGCACACAATAAAAAAAAATGAGGAAGGGAAACAGCAAGGAGAAAGTTCTTTTCAGACAATAATAAAACTGGAACCCTCCACAAACAAAACCAGTGAACCAAACAACAGCAGCTATTTCCTGCTTATTTGTCAACACACACTGTAAGAGTTTCATCTACAATCCACTAGAATCGGTAGAAAATCACCTACTCAGATTTAGTCCTAAATAAATGAATCATTTCACCTCAACACCATTAGAATATTTCAGATTAGGTTTCACCATATTTTTTAGTTTGCAGATATAATTATTAAAGCTGCAGATATACAGGTCAATAAATCAGTGTTAGCAGAGGCTGGAAAGCTTTGTACCCTAACCTGAAAATGAATATTTTATTGTTCTAAGAATTTCAATGATCAAGAGACAGATGTCATATTATTTACTGACACGAAACATTAAGTAAAAGACTATATTGTAATCTAACACGATAATGGTAATCTTTTTTTTTTTTTATTTCTGAGCATTGACTTCTGATATTAAGGTAACAAGTATTAATGGGTAATTGTGAAGTTCAATGCTCTGAAATTGAAAAAGAAACATTTTACTATCACTTTTTCTATGAACACTTATATGCATAGAGGAAATTCATAAAACCGTTTTCATTTTTTATTGTATTCCAAGATTTATTTTCAAAACCTGTATGTAGTATTACTCATTTAAACTTTTTTTTTCTTTTTTTTTTTTTAACAATTTAGTAGCTTTCAAAATCTCTCAGATTACTGAAGCCAGTGATAAAAATTATTGGACTTGAAATAGTCTAGATTTTTTTTTTTTTTTTTTTTTTTTAAGTATAGCTCATAAATGACACAAGCAGCTGTATGAAACAGGAAGGAGTATCAGAAGACAGGCTTTCACATAATCAGCTCATAACAGAACAGTATAAGGGTTATGAAACCTCTACTACTTAACTGGCATGACACTTCATAGAAGTCATGGCAATTTACTTCTAAACAGAGAATATTGCAATATTTCTGCGCATATTTAAATACACACTTTACCATCATTTCATTAGAAAGTTAGGGAAAGAGATATTAACTCACTGAATCAAATTATGTCATGTGGAATTACATACAAAATAAACAAAACAACAAGGATTTCAGAGTTTTAATTTAAAGGCTCATTTAAAAATTAATAGTCGGCTTACCTGTTTTATATCATATGCAAGAAGAACAAATCTTAAGTCTGGTGAAACCGAGTATCTTGATGCTTTGAAAGTTACCTAAATGAAGTAACAATTACAGTGAGTTTACAGAAAGAAGGATCTTTTTTTTTTTTTTTTCCTCCAAATTATTTTACCATTAATTTAAGAACTCCCCATTCAGAAGAGTTCTGATTAGTAAAACCTAACTTAATTTTCACAAAAGAAGTACTCCAATAATTCCTAGTCTAGGCTGGTATGGGTAAAATGGTGACAGATCAATCTGGCTTCAACACTAACTATGAATTAAAAATCTTATGAGTTTCTAGTCTTGATTGCAGGCACTAAGCTTAAGGATAAAAACTAACCAATTCATTTACAGAGGATGAAGGAAAATGCTTTGGTTTGTATGTACTTCAGGAATGATTATAAGGGACACTCATCACTAGGCTAATCTTAAAGATAACATACGAAAAAGAAAAAAGTCTGCAATATGTCTCTGTTGCTTTTCTTCCAATACCACATACATAAACATTTGCAAGACAACTTTCACTAAAGAAAAATTCTTTTTCTTATAAGAAATAAAATGTTTAGTGGAAAATAAAATGGAACATAAGGTACCATTATAAAACTAACATTGTTTTATATCTAGCTAAGATTACATGACACCCAATTGAATTCAGGCTTGTAATTTAATCAAGGAGTAATGTTGACATTGGAAAGAACTTAATGCATTTAATGTAAAAGGAAGATAAGAATGTGCTTTAAAGGGCATTGCAGGAAATAATTTTAAATGAATCTTGAGACAGGTCTGCAGAAGGAGATGGAAAGAAAGAAGTGAAAAATGGAAATAATAGATGTAGAAGAACAACAACAACAAAAAAAAAACAGAACCACAAAGATACAAGATGAAAGAAAGCATACGAATAGCTGTGCGAAACAACACCTATCCCCTCTTTGAATACTTTCCCCGATTTTGCTTCTTAAGCATCCTGTTCTGTTTAGCCTAATCCCACTGCTAATCTAATGAATTCAACAAGGATTTAAGGTGCACTAACCAACAATCACAGACCAATATATTTATAGTAGCTGAGCTACTCCTAAATAACAAAAAGAAGTCTAATCTTCCATTAAGTTTGGAAGACACCACATCTTGACGTACAAATTAAAATCAAGTTATTAGGTAACATAATTAGAACCAAGTTATCCAAATGAAATCTAAAGAAAAAAAAATTTTTTTTGAAGACAAACTACATATAAGAGCATGGAAGTATCAAAACTTAGAAGATAAGTCTGCAGTCTTGAGGAAAGAAGACAAAAATATGTTTTTAGGTTGTGTGTTTTTTTAATCTAAGAAGTACACAGAAAAGATTTCTGCTGTGTACAAAGAGCCTTTTATGAGATAACCATCTTTAAACAGAGACTAAATCTATGAGCAACATTCCCTTTACTTAGCACATCACTGAAAACAATTTTAGATGGGAAATTACTCTGCTTTGTAGTGGTTTATTAATTATTGCCCCACCACTTCAGTCTTAAGCAATATATAACCCATGCAGCTTTCCAAATTCATTCTCAGGGAATGTGGTGCTTACCATTTCCTCTATTTATTAGGAATCTTATTTCACTGATTATGCCACCACAAAAATAATGATGCATTTAATGCAAACACCTGAATAGCTCAGCTGCAAAGTATTGGTAATCTGAGGCATCACCAGGAAGAGCTACTCACATACTCTGTATCCAGGTAGAGTCTTGGGAATTTGGGATTTAAAATCTTGGTTTTGGTTCCCTCCAAAATTTTGGTTCCCTCCATAGGAGACTAGATGTATGCTGCTGAAACCCTGAGGAGATCGTGTATTGGGATGTTTGTTACAGGGATGAATTTGTTTATTAAAAATAAATTTGTGAAGGCTTTGACCTCAAGGATTTGTTCCCAGAATACATTTTTTTCTGAATTTTAAGGAAAGCATTGAAAAAATATCATATTGGAAACAGTGGGAATAAATAACCTCAAGTGTCTTGTTATCAGAAATCTGGAGAATGCTTGTTCCACTATCATGTCTGCATATCTGCAACTTTTCAAGCTTCTTGCTTTGTCAGGAGCTATTGAGCCTTCCTCAGGATGATAGAATTAAATGCTGTCCCTTATGATTCTGCCTCTATGGCTTATCTTTTCTTGATCTGTAAGAAATGTAGCTCTGGACAAATAAGCTCTGAAACGGGGAGAAACACAGCTAATTAGGCTTTCTCCCTGGATGCAGAAGCAGGGCTCGTTTCCCTCTGCATCACTGCAACAGTATCAGCTGGTTAGCAGACTGGGGGTAATCCAACCCTGTGCTGCACTGTGCACTCCACATACACCCGTATCCTCTTTCCAAACCAGAACAGAGGAAAGGCTGAAGACAAGGAAGAAAGAAAGGTTATTTCCTTATGTCCTTAACATTTGTCTGTACTACCTAGCTACATCAAGACATAAAATGTCTACAAGAGCAATCAGCTGTATTCAAGCATAAAACATTTTGAGCAGATAAATTGTTGTTATCCCTAAATTAGTCACATTTCACCTGTACAGTCTTCCCTTCTTAATTTACAAATTTGTCATCAGTTTTTTCCAAGATTGCTGAATATGACATCATTTCACTTTTTCAGACATAAAAGAATGATCCTGTATCTGCCCTTGCATTTCTCACCCAATTGAAAACCCCTTGACTATACAATTATATCTCACCATACTTAACACTGAATTTCCAGGTTCCTTTGAAATAAATGCTTCATGTGATAAGGGTTTTAATTTTTTTTCCTGACAGTGATGCATGATCTCATGGACAAGCAATGACTGCAAGTCTGACTGCCACCAAAGATAACAAGGGTATGAGTCAAATGGAGGCAAAAGGAGATAGTGTCTTTTGCCCTTTAGTTTTCCAGATTCCTTCTCTTGTCCAGATTCCAAATAAGTTTTGTAAAATGTAGTTTTGCATGGATAGAAAAAGAGGATGAGAACAGCTTGAGACAGTAAGAGTGAAAGTAAAAAAAAGAAAGAGATTCTGTAACAGAAACATAATGCCGCCACACACACTGAAACTGGCTATTATTCCACCTTTTCATGCACGGGTGATTGAAATGGAAACCAAAATTCCAGTGAACGTTTCTCAAGTCAATGTTTTGCGTTGATTTTTTTTTTTTAATTTTACATTTTGTGTGTGTTTTGCTATTAACAGAAATGCCTGTGTATAGAAGAGGCTTTACATTTGGTGCCCCGCAGTATAAGCATGATTTTATTTCTTTTGGCATCTACTGTAAAATGTTGGTTTTATGCTTCTGGTGGATTTAAACTGCTATAACATTTAAATCAGTCCCTTCTTCATAAACTTTCAAAAATATGCCACAGAGCATACAGATAGAAGTTACCTCGAAGACAGTCTAGCCCACAGCTGTATGAATGGATCCTTATCACCTGTCAAACACTTTACTCTTCTTTCCTATTTTCATTTGGATAGTTTTAAGTGAAATAACACATCACATTTCAAACTCATTAGAGGAAAATTTTGCTTTTGCTGAATTCACTTATTTGTTGTTGTTTTTTCCTTTAGTTTTACACTTCCTTCTGTTTCAGTTTCTTATCCTTCTGCTTTCCCCAGAAATTTACATCTTTCACACTACTATTATTCTTCTTCTCTATTGCTTAATACTCCTTTTACACATATTTAGGCTTTTAAAATTTTTGTTATTCATCCAGGATAAAATATCTCAGGAGTTCTAGACTGTCACTTTAATGCTGGTGGAAATACTACTACCTAGCAAATTATACATCTTTCTGTATCACCTACCTATATCTCCGTCAGAATTTTAATTTAATGATATAACTGAACACCTATGTTTGACAGCTCATTAGCATTCATTGGTAGGTATTCAGCTCAACTTATCAGACAGGCTTTGACCAAATGGCAATGCATAAGAGGAATCAGATGGGACAGAATTACAGTAGCTGCATAACGAGAAGGGATTTGGCATGTAGCAGGTTCATAGAGTGGTATTAGCAATCAAGGGAGCGATGGGATTTTTCTTCCATTACCAGTGACTGAAAGGAGAAGATGGACCACTGGGAGGTCAGATGAGAGAGCGGGGGAGAGTGGAGCCTAGCAGAAGAGCAAACCCTGTAGCAGTAAAAATAGGGGCCCTCAGAGAAGAGAGTCTGGTTGGATTTAGGAAAATGCATCATAATTAGAATGTTGAAAAACTTGGGTTTCCAAAGTTACATTTCTTAACACGTTATTTCCCGTGTCACCTGAGCATTTAGTCCACCTCCAAAAATGCTCTGATTCTATATGTTGTAATTGTTAACAGTCAGGTTTCCTATCCAGTGTAAAAGGTGAGCATGCCTTAAAACATGATCCAATCTGAACTCTACCCTATGGAGGGGGCATCCTGGGTAGTTCTGAAAAACGTAAACCAACCCACTCAAGAGTTTTCATGTGGATGAAGAGGTGATTGTAGGTTACAAAAAAGAATGAACAGACCTATGAATCTCACTAGAGCCTTGCACCGTTGCTTCTCTAGTAGAAAATAACCTCTAATGAGTAAACCACTGAATTTTTCTTCCTCTCATTCCTCATCTTTGGCACAGTTAGCCCTGAACTATTTTCTATATCAGGGGTATTTTTTTAGAGAGATCCCACACAGAGCTACCCTAACCTGACATTATGGCACATACTTCATTGCATTTTATACATTGAAGCCTCCTGTACTTGGACAAACACCACTGGCCACCACCAGACCATAGTGACAGCAAGCCCTTCCATCTGTCAGGCCTTCCCTTCTCTCTGTGCAGTGGTGCACTGCATCAATAAACCCTAACCCATAAAAACCCTGAAAAGGTTTTACTGAAAAGGTTTTGCTGAGGGGGTTATTTAACATTTAGAGGAGCATGGGAGAGAGGAGATAATGTTGCAGTGTTCATAACAACGTATTTACAACATGTGTGGGTCATTAAAATGTCCAGTGTTGCAACAATTACTAATATTTATGAGGTTATATAATGTTGTTTAATGTATTTACCATTATTCACCCTTTCATTAATCTCTTATACAAGACTCTTAAAATATAAGCATGTAAGCTACTCTTGCAATTAAAGCTATATTAATCAACAAAGAAACTATAATTGCATTAAGATGCTGCACTGAGTTTCCCATCAAAAGAAGGGAGTGTGTGGGGACAAAACAACAACAAAACAAAAATAAATCAAAAAGAGGACTACCAATGAGAAGGCGTGTTTATGAAGAACGCTCTATGAAACGGCACAAAACAGTTCCTGCCAAAAGCTCTGTTCATACTAAAACGCTCATTCTCAGCTTTTGGCTGCAAGGCTTCCAGCGGGTTTTCACAGCTGGGCTGTCACTGCCTAATCATGATTCATGAGCCAAGACTACTTCTGCTCTGCTCACCCTTCTGATGCCATCCACTAATTACTAGGCAGCAAGAAGCAATCCTCTTCTCTCCATCCTTGTGTAAAAGATGGCCCACAGGAACATGACAATACAACATACTCTAGAGTATACTCCTGGCAAGCCCCTGAAAACAGGTTTGCAACTTACAGGATTTGTTTGCTGTGCACTCAGATGCAGTCTCCCCTTGAGCTTGAAAAGAGTCATGGAAAGGCACAGAAAGCAAGGGGGAGAGAAGGTCAGCAATGGCTGGGCTTTAGAAGAAAGAGTCCAAAGCATACAGCTGGGTGAAGGCTATTATAACACAAGCCTTTACAAGTGTAACTGTTTTCAGTTTGGACACTCTAGAATATTGTTGGGTATCACAAATAAATCAAAAGCTTTTTATTTGATGACTCAAAGCATATCTAATCCCCTATAATGGGAAAGCATAAGGAGTCATGGTAGATTCATTTCTGACCAAGGATTCTGGACTGAGTGCATGCAAGGCATCTGATTATTTTTGCATACATCCATGACAAAGGCAGTGGAAGTGAGGCCTAACAAATAACAGTTTTTACCACTGTCAGAATAATTCTGGCTTTTTAAAGAGAAAGATATGAAGGCAAAATTTCTAAAGGCTTCTTTCAGAGGTTTACAACACATTTGAACACAGAACATGTTAACAGTCCCTACCCACATTTTCTCTCATCTATTTGCTTTCTTCATTTTGTTTTGGGTTTGAGCACTGGAAAACAGATAAGGGAGGCTGAGCTAGAAGTATCATAAAGGACCAGATGGACAACCTCCCATGCCTTTCCTCCATACTTTCCTCTACAGCATACCCAGGTCTGTGTGGCCAGGTTGTGTGGGAAGTGGTAACTTGCCTTTAGTGCCTCTATGTAATGATTGATGACAAAAAATATAAATAAAATGTTTGTTAAACTCTGAAATTACTTAGATAAATGAGGCATAATGTCTTTTTTTTTTTTAACTGTAATGTGCAATAAAGTATTGCTAAATGCTGAATAACTGGTAAGCAAGTCACTTAGGCTCATGGTGATAGGCACCTCAGACAGATGATAGAGAACATATTGTAATCATGTATCAAGGCAACAGTGCAAGCATCAGGATGCCACACAGTGATTAATGTCCAGGGCTTTTTTTGGCTCCATCTACTAGAAGACCTGTCTAGCCTCCAGCTGTTAACGTTTACATGCGGCTGGCTGAGAATATTAACTATTTATTAGGCAGCTTGAACAGGATGCACTACATGAAAATAGGCAGAGGACAGGTATAGTTTAGAAAACATGTCTTTAAATTATGACCTCCAGAGAAGCTAAAAGATATTCATCATGCTTTAAAAGCTACTCCTTTCTCTTATAACACTGTATTTGTTACACATAAGATTGCTTTGATAGCAGTTTAATTATATAAAGGTCAGATTGTTTCACTAATAGATTGATTATAGAAAAGGATTCCATTTGAAGAGGGTAAATGAAGTGCAGTAATTTCTTCTACTGTCTGAATCAATCTTCATGAAACTGGAAAAAAAAATACTCTAAGTCAGGAACTTTGCATACGTATTTCCCCATGGAAGACAAATGGGCATCTTAGAATGTCAAAACCCTAGCTTTTCTTCTTTCCATGTGCATGGGCACTTTTAAAGTTATAATTAAAAGCTGTATTTTATAACACCTCTCTATATAACAAGTTTTTAACAAAAATGTAGTTTGCTTTTTTTTGTTAATACCCATGCATAGTAAGCATAGCGGCTCTTCAGTAGGAGTACCTTTGATTTTAGGCAATAAGCAACACAAAGAAGGATAAAAGAAATGTACTTTGCACAAAAAATGGCAGTCTCCAAGATACAAATCAAAAGCCAGTGATCTGTACACAGTGGAAGACTGCTTTACAGGATTAGTAATAAGGAAAAAAGAAAATGTCTTCTGCTGGTTCAAATACTGCCCAATCAGTAGTGACAAGGAATCATTACTAGCCCCTTCTCCCTGTGCAATGACTTTATTGTGGCAGTTCAGTTTTCAGTGGATAATTATCAACATTACTAAGAAAAGCCTGCCACTTCTGTGGGCTGCTTGAGCACAGGCAAACAGGAGAGGGAATGCACACTGAAAACAAGCTAATCACTCCCATCTAAAGGTGACTGTTCCGCAACTGAAACCTTTTTATAGGGAAGAAAAAGGGAACTTGCATTGCCACTGCTTATATTGGATCTGTGCTTTATTTTTTATTACTATAAGACAGCTCTGCAGAGTCTTTAAACCAGCACCATTCTAATTATGCACTAGTGGTTAAGCAGATGTGACACTGAGTGGGGAAAATGTTTGATTAACGAGCCAGGCGTCTAACTTGGAAGAGTACTTTCAGCAGTATGAATCTGGGGACAGTGGACCTTATAAGAACAGGACAGCTTTTGATTTCAGATGCACAGTCTGCCTCTGTAATATTGTGATCTTCTGTTAGGATCGCTGGCCACCTTTTTCAACAGAGACCGACAACTCAGCACGGCAACATTTCCGATTGCTCTCTGCCAAACATATGCCAACAAACTTACTGAGACTTCTGCTCTGTTTTCAACTTTTTATTCTACTTCCATGTAAACAGTCATTGCTGAAATCCACTGTATTTACATCTAACACTCTTAGCTATTGACTGTGTACAGAGTGAAGCTTTACAAGAAAAAACACACGTCTTTATTTGACTCCGTTCCATGGATAATTATTAAATGGTTGCTTGAATATTATCCATCTTGGATCAGTTTCCCACATTTAATTAAGCGTAGATATCTAGTGTCTAGAGCTCTGTCGGTTTGCATGACTTCAGGATGAATCAGCTCCATAAAAAAAAAAGAAAAAAAAAAAAAACAAGAGCAACTTTCTGACAAGATGAGACACTCACAGCGTGAAGCAGCTTGTCCATACTGATCCATCATTACTTGGCATCACTGGTTTAGCATAATGGCCCGAATAGCTTGTCATGCTGGTGATAGCCTTTGCATGAGCCAAACACTTGCAGCCAAAAATGTATAAATTAATTTATGAGGAAACTCGTGGCTTGTCATTACAGTCAAATTTTAGAGCCTGAGATGTTCACATGGCTACTTGCATTCAAGTTATGCGCTAAAGGTAATATGTAGGCCTGACACAGTTAATCCTCTACTTAGCCAGGAAAGCACTCACAGATATACACAGGTAAGAGGGAAAATATTTCCTCAATGTTTCGTGGTTTGTATTTGACAGATATTCACCTTTTCATCCACTTTTGTGCTTGCCAGTCTATTTTGGGCTAGGAAGTACATTGAGACACATCCCAGCATATGGAAGGGTGCAGCTTACAGTAAGGGAGCCTCACACATGCACTCAATATTCAAATCTCTCCTCCCTTCTCATTCATCTTTACATTGACCTGGGAAGTCAGTGTCTAGCTCATTCTCCCAAACTTCTGCTCTCCCCTTTCTAGTTCAAGGAGTTAGAAGGAAAAGTCAGCAGGGGCTTAATGCTTTGAAATGAGGAATCTGTATCAGCAAAGGCCAGGAATAAAATCAGCCTTTGTCAAAGATCTCTGATGAAAATGACTCATCCTTTTGGGTCTGCAGGGGCAAAATATTTTTCTAAATTAAAAATACAGGGATTAGCAATAACAGCTAGTGGTCTGTATGGAGTATTTAGGAGGATTGATTGACACGCCATGCATTTACGCTGCAAAGCTCTGATAAACGAGAATTACAGGGTAGGATATAAGTGGTATCACTGAAACTAACCACATAAAGCAAAGGAAAACGTAGACTAAGAAATAAAACATTTCTTAGCAATTACTGCTACTCAGAAACGTATGCAAACCACTTACGTATATACTGCTTACTGGTCAAGAGGAATAATCCCCAACCATCTAGTTTGACGTTAAAGCACAGAAGAACAGGTAAACCAGAGACTACCAGGACTAGGAAATATATATATACTATATATGTAATTGTTTAAAGGAAAATTTTCATGTGATTTTTGAACATTTTTCTCCATTTCTGACAGGAAAAAGCTCTCAATATTTTGGGTACAGATCCTTTATTTTATGAAGTCTCTTCCTATAATAGACATCAGCTAGTTTCACTAGCACGCATTCCAGGTATGATCGTTGAAATAGCCTGAAGAAAGCATGGACTGTGGCCAGAAACATATCCCCCAACGATTTGGTTATTTACACCTAAGTTGAATAAAACAACAAATAACTTCAGCCAGAAATCATGCACTGACAGAGGAATGGATCGTACTTTCCATTTACATATAACCTACTCTAGATTATAAACATATTTTCTGTAATCTTTAAATATTACACTCACTGTTACAAGGGGAAAAAAAAAAAGAAAAAAAAAAGCAGACTAGCAGACTTCCAACAAGAAATAAAACACATTACTTACAAAAGTTGTATTTTCCAATAATAATGTAGTTGTATTTGTTTCTACATTCAGTTCAATAACGTGTCCGTTCCTATTTTTATATATCACTGCTGTATCTGCAACAACAAAGGCATTAACAATTAGCAAACACATTGATTACTTAATAAAATATCTGTAGAGAAAACAAGCATACTAAAGTCATTAGAATATCTTCGTTACAATACACAAACAAGATTGAGAGAAGAATTGCATACGCCATAATCTAATGGAACCCACATAGCAGGGTCCACATGATCTTTATGGTCCCTTACAACCCAAAATCGTTATGATTCATAACGAGTTTTGTTATCTTCCTCATAAGCTTCAAACAAGACAGAGAAGAATTGCATACATCATAACTAGTTTTGTCGATCAGTCTCGTGCGCTTCAAAAAAATTTGTTTATGCCCTATGGCATGTTCACCTCATTCAAAAATACGATTTCATTTAAATGGAAACATTTTATGTGGTGACAACATGTCCAGTGAGATTGATGTGAATGAAGTAACATCCTGAACCTAAAAATGCTTCCATCAAGAAATCACTGCCACTCTGACATTTTAAGGTCTGAGCGCATTCACTATGGAAGGGCTGTATACCAAATCAAAGTTTTGCAAAGCAAAAACCTTTTACTGTACACCATGTTCACATACCTCCTTGGACGTGTTTCTAAAAAAAACTCTGTATTATTCTATACCTCTGGTAACTGGATTGATAAAGATATGTACTATATCTGAAGATATGTACTATATCTGTGTTCTGTGTGATTAGTGCTGGGCCAAAGAATACCAGATCATCAGATAACTGGCACGTTAAGAAAGAAAGGTTAAAGCAATATGTTTGTAAAACATGTAAAACACTGCGATGAACTCTGTCGTAATTTTTCCTTCTACCACTTAACTTGATTTATAAGTTTCCATAAGAAAAAAAAAAATCAAATACGTCTGAACTAAAGAAAAAAATATGAATTACTAAGTTAATGGTGGCTCCTATGAAAAAGGCTTTGTACCTGTTTGTTTAAGTATTTGCAATGATACAGTACATGATACACAATAACTACATGAGCCTTGATTAAAAAAGAAAAAAAAGTTGGTTCCAAATTTCTCACTATTTCTAAAAAGAGATCAAGCACTTACTCTTTGTTTTATTTCAAACCCTTGTAATAGAAGTATACTTAATCAACTGAAACTATTTTGTCATAAAAATGTGAAAAGCATAAGAGAAGTTCTAAATTAAGCCTAAAGAAAATACAAAAGGACTTTACTAATCCTCAGTAATGCCTGAGAAATTCATTACAGATGCCTGAATTTTATGAAGAAGCAAGTAAACATGACTGGAGAAAAAGGTTATGCTATCATAAAAATATGCTTCACTTATTCAGAAAAATGTAGCTGTATTTTAATTGACTGCACAGAAGCTCCAGATATACAGCATTAGTGAAAGTCCTCTGGTATGTTCTGAAAAATTAATGAAGCCTCATTTAAAGAGTGTACTAAGCTATTTTAGATTGTGGCTGGGAAGTGGGGTGGGATTGATGGAATTCAGGGCAGGCATATCAGAGCTGGTTTTTAGGAAGAAAAATTATATTGTGAAGTGTGAAATTTAAAACTTCAGTAAATAAAGATTTCAAAATCATTTTGACAGAAAAGTGGTAACAATTCATAGAAAGTTACTTTGGTTTCAGGTTACTGGCTACCCCAGGATATTAAACTTTCTGCAACTTCTTTTAGGTTCTTTTGCACTTATTTTTTAAAGTAGGCTAGCAATGAAAATTCCTAAGAATCTTGTTCCACACTTTTAAGGAATATTATGCAAAAAATAAAGTTGCCTAGCCAAAGTGTTGTCCCCAGTTATGAATAAACCAGAATGTGATAAATGGTGTATATAACCCAGAGACACTGAACAGCCATCAACAGCTCTCATGTTCATGCTCCCTGCTTGTACAGTGCTCTGAATGATGCATATTTGAGCCTAATGCACTACCCCGGTCCAAACAACAATATCAAGATATAACTCCTTTACAATTATCTACCTGTCCAACATGCCACGTACAACTGGTCAACAGGATTTTTAATATCATGCTTTATTAACAAATCCTACCAAGACAATTTCATTCACATAAAGAACTTGCCCTTAAAATTACTAATGGAACCAACGCTAAAATACACAGTCCTAGGGCTCTTCTAACAAGTTATACACATGGTGTGCATCAGCATTTGAAACAGCAGATACCACGAATTACGTAAAGCAAAGCCTTTGTTCTTAAGTTAGAATCATATTTTATTCAAATGATCAGAACAGAAAACGGAAAGTCAGACCTCTCCAAAAGGCAGACTTTAGTGGACAGTAATTATACCTCTCACTGAATCCAGGCTTTCATCTGCATGTTGGATTCAGTAGTTAACTCCTGAAGTGCATAAATTAAATGAACACTTACAAAATGCATGGAGATTCTCAGATAAAAGATTTCATCAAAATACCGTGCAAGTGCTGAGCATAAATGCAGTCTTCAAAAGTAATCATATTAATTTCTACAGAAGTCTCATTCCAGTCAATAGCTTGCAGAGCTCTTCTCAGGCTGGATAATGGGACAGTAGATGGCCACAATGATGATTTTTTCATTGATAGCTCAGATGTAAGTAAGAGCCATAAACATATTTGTTTCTAAATTTTTGTTACCTAGGGTCACAAAGTCTACAGTAGAAAATAATACCCAGTCCTTAACATTGCCTATTCAAACAACTGATTTTTTTTTTTTTTACATATTTTTATTATCTTGTTATCTTTGCAACAAAGAAGTTCAGGGATCCCTACCACTTCACAAAGCCATTCAGAGGAGCAAAGTTCCTCCTCCAAAAAATTCTTGTTTAATTTGAAGTGAAGTAAGAGTACTGTCATGGAAAAATCCTGGACAGAATTTCTGGACAGAAAACCCAGTACTGAAAACTATATTATCCATCTGAGGACATCACAAAAATAGAAAGCATTCTATCTTGAGCAAAGGATAATGAACGCCACATATTTTCAGGTCTCCTGCTGTAGATGATGGACACAAAGCAATCTTTAAAACTACTGATTGAAAACTTTCTACTTTTAATAGTTGTCAAAGTTCTGATGGATAAGATTATTCTGTGCTAATAAAGGTGAAGAAAGACTACCAAGGGTCTGTATCCTGACAGCAATTCCAGATAAAATAGTGTCATTATAAACTTGTGATTCTTCCTACAAAATACTAGCTAGGAATATAATTAATACCTGATACTATTTTATGGAACAAAGATCTTGCCAAACAAACTTTGACGATGTTACGTTTGATAGGCGCAACTATGCTGAATCTGTATATTGGGTTTTATTCATGGCATTTGATTTGTTTTATGACACTGTGAATCCAAAACTTACATTATACAGAATTAAAGGAAAACACATCAGGAGGACCAAAAGTGGTCTCACAAAGAAAAATGAGGAACACCGAGTACTCCTATCAAGTGATCTGTCTCACCTGGTTAACCAAGCTGAATTGTAGATAGGAGCCTGGAATCGAAGAGCTGGTATGGAAATTAAAATTACGGGTTTATATAGATGGATACTGTACTGTGTGTTGCCAGTGCAGTATCACGGTAAAAAGGGTTGATGCAACTCTTCATTATAAGGGCCACTAGTAAAAGTCACAGGGTGATCTTGTCTCTGGTCACAAAACTGGTGAGATTGACACTGTCATAAAATGCCCAGTTCCTGGAATGCACACTGCAAGAATGGGAAATGAGTAGAGAGGAGCGCTAAGAAATTGTAAGTATAACTCTGGGTCAGAAGGCAAATATAACAATGCAAGGTTCAAATAGCTAAAATTATTCAGGTTAACAAAGAGAAAATTCAGAGACATCTATGTCACATATATATAGTTACTGAAAAGCTGATGATGTACGTGGAGGTAGGAAAGCATGGAGGAGCTCAGTAAAGATGACAGAATTGGCAGCCCTGGGACATTTTTTCTTAAAGATAAGCTTTGGATCTTTATGTCAAGAGTTAGTTTAGTGTGACTGTGGGTAAAAATATAAAAGGTTGAGTTCAGATAGCTTCTGTGATCACTTCTGGCTTGGAATCTGTAGATTTAACTCCTTCTATTGATTTTCTCATCCCCTTCTGCAATGAATCTTTGGGAATACAGGACTGTCTGCATGACATAATTTGTATTTGTAGCTCTGTGTTAAGGCAATTTTAATAAAAATCTCAAACCTTTGGTTTTTTTTTTTTTTTAATCGACTGCCTGTGGGATCAAGGAATATTTATTTTTCCTTCTGATTCATAATTTGTCTGCTGTTTGTGCCTTCTACTCCACTTTCCTAGAAACTATCAGATATTGATCTCAGCTACAGATGGGATACTGGTGTTGGTTAATGCTGCACCACGGTTCAGAGAATCCACGTGGGTGTATGCCTGCTATGATGCTCAAAGGCACAGCATGCAAATTCAGTGAATCTCAGAAGAATAATCCTTCCCAGGCAGACAAAACGTGCTGCCCTCTTTTTCCCATCTCATGCTGCACCCTGCAGCATGTGGTTTGCTGGGACTCAAACCTGCTGAGATGGTTTGAGTACGGCTTCCCAAATTGTTTCACTTGTTTGCAGAGGATTCAGCAAAGAGTGCTGTAAATATCGTTCCTGTTCTTTGCCCCTATTGTGTATTTAAAGTTTTTCATCAGAACCGCAGTATCTAGTTTAACTAACCTCACTGGGTTTGTTAGAAGACTTAATGACTGTGAGAACAGGGTAACAAACTTAGTAATTCAGCAGTCACTCTGTCAATAGATAGAAAAAGTTATGGTAGGTTTAGCTCTTATTATTAGATAACTCCCTTTGGGAGGAATTTATTCCATTTTGATTTTGATCTTATTTCTAAAGCTGACTCAGTGACTGCCTAATGAGTATACGGGTCTGTAAACCAAACCTGCTGCTGAACAGATTCCCTGCAAAGTTCTTTGCTTTCACAAAGAATGCAATATTAAATAAAAAATTAAAAAAAAAAACCTACCTTGAAAATAAAATTATTCTGTGATTATCACATCATAATAATTTCACCTGAGTCAGCAATATATTACAATATATTACATTCTTACTCAGAACTGTATTAAAATTGTCTGTAGAACAAACAATTTATTTTAACATTGTAAGGCTAAATGTCTAAGTCCTTAAGCTTCTGTATGTTTTTAAAAGTAAGACTTCATCACTTGCTCTATCTCTAGGCAAAGAAAGTGAAAAATTCTTCTTCCTTCTACATTCCTGTCAACAATATTTAGATAAATAAAAATATCATACATAAACACTACATATTGCACTTTGCCAGTTTTACCTAGTAACCCCTTCAATTTGTGACAGACCAATCCTTACGATAGGCTATTACACAATAGCGATGGGCTATTACATAAATACAGCACCATCACAAGCCCAACTGTCTCTTAAACAAAAGCAGCACATTTATACATAATCTTACTAAGGCTATGGTTCCCGTTTTAGGTTCACCACAGGTGAGGCTCATGCTCAGGATATGAGCTGTTGGAAGCAGTTAGAGCTCTATACTATACTGTGCTTGGTGTTATATACACCTTATTCCAGCGAATGTCAAAGTACAGGCAGAATATCACAAAGTGAAAAGAAATCAATGCAAAATTTTTCATATTTGACCAGCAGCTTGAACCCCAACCTAGACAATTCTGAAACAACTTATTTACACTCATTCATTGAATTGGCAACACTGTCACGTCCTAAATGCTACAGAACTCATTTGCAATATTCCCTTTTCTAACTAGCTTCACATGGCATCATACCTGTTCACGTTTTCTTAAAAAAAAAAAAAAAAATTGGAGGGAAAAAATGGACTAAATCCCACCCTGAATTATATTGATGTCACTGAAAATCAATTATCCTAATGTACTAATGTAAGAATTTGTCACAGGGTCTGTATGGCCTTTAACAAATTAGCTTTCTGAAAGCAGAATGCTGAATTGTGGTGGTTTATTTGATGAGCATAGACTCTGATTTCACATGTCACTGAACTTAAGCAACTCCAACTGTAATTTAAATTATGCAGACTAGGTTGAAAGGGCAAGGGCCCGTATGCTTTAAAGCTAACCTTCTAAGTTGTGGCTAAAGCTCCATATTCTAAACATTTAAAAGCTTGCTACTGTTTAAAGACTGCCTCTATTATCTTTACTCACTATGATTATATCTGTAAGCAACGCTATAAGAAGTGGTAATTGCTCTGGCGCAATTGTAATTGCTTTACCAAATAAATAATCTAATTATTTTAAATGACAGTTGTGAAATATTAGTCCATTGCACTATTTCTTTATTCCTTTTTGCTATTGTTCCCCAAATGAACATTATTTTTTTCTTTCACCAACTTGAAAAACAAGATTTATTAAAGGAG
Source organism: Anser brachyrhynchus (assembly GCF_964034855.1). Lineage (NCBI taxonomy): Eukaryota > Metazoa > Chordata > Aves > Anseriformes > Anatidae > Anser > Anser brachyrhynchus. The sequence continues at coordinate 33,464,578 of NC_137701.1, forward strand.
AATCTTTACCCCTTCCTGCACAAGAATACATTTAATATTCAGCACTGCAACTATTTCCTGAGAAACCAGCCTTTTCCTTGTTTAATTTTACAGGTACAGACTTCTGTTGTGTTAGAATCTGCATTACCCATCATCAGAGGTTTGCATTCCAAAGAACTAAAAAAGAAAAGACAATGCAAAAGGTAACGGACGAAGAAGATAGGCTGAAGTGATTTGCCAGGGGTCACACAGGATGTCAACAGCATGGTGAGGAACTCAAGTCTCCATTTTTAGTCCTGTGCCCGATTCACTTTCACCTCAGTATTGATCTGACTTTCTATTATTTGGAAGTTTTGTTCTTTTATTGGTGGTATCTGCATATTACATGACACAAAAAGCTTCAAGCTACTGATCACACGAATACTTTTTTTTTTTTTTTCGCATAGAGTTACTGCAAGAGATTTTGTGTCTGCCATAAACTGTTGAGAGACACATAGTTGCTGTAAGAGCCAACAGAAAGCTGGTCATGTCCTAAATGTGGAAGAACAAAGGTGATGTTATATGTGTCAGTATTTCTGTGGGTCTCTAAATCTGGGATATGTTACAAGAGATTCCAGACCAGTGGAGATATGAGACAGGATCAGTCAACTACATATTAAGCATTGAGGCAGAGTCATCAGTGTCATACTTGTAAAGATCCAACAGCCTGAGGAACAAGTGCTGATTCCCAGACAAAAAGTCATTAATCCTGCCCTGCATGGCCTCCGAGAATTTATGGAAATTCAGAGAGAGAGCTTAGAGTCACTAAAGCTACAGGAGTTAGGAGATTTCTTAATCAGAGACTACAAATATTCTGTACATGCTTCATCTTACCCATGCAAGAATTATGTTCCTATCAGTGGGTTTATTTATTGATTATTATTCTTTTATATTCTATTCACAGAGTTTTTAACATAATGTGTACATTTCCCATTGTGTTTTTTCCTCTGGGATTTTATGATCATCACAGCAATCCAAGCTTATCAAAACCACAAAAACTGCCTAGCTTGTAAATCTACATTTCCACTCTATTTACTGTGATTTACTTCAATAATGCCTTCAGATGCTAATAGTGACAAGGAGTTTTGTTTGATTTGTTGGGTGTTTTTGTTTGTTTGTTTGTTTTTGGGGGGGTTACTTCCTACTAAATTTGCACAGCTGTTAACGTAAAATTTGTTTACAAAACAAGAATACTTTGGTAAAATAGGTGCTACATTGGAATTGTTCATTGCTAACAAGGCTTGTTTCAAGATAATTCCTGAATTAAACTAGGGTGAACCAGTAAACTATCACCTTCAATGGAGACATGCCACGTCCAGCTTGCTAGGACCTGACTGTTACAGTGGTTTAGAATTTATTGTCTTGAAATAGTTTGAAGAATTAACTGATCTATAAAGAAGGTACACAGAGCGTAGACAGCTAATTGCTGTACTTAACACTAAATCTTAGTACAAAGTGTGCCTAAAGGAGCACAAAAGCACCACACACTGATACTCTTTAAGTAGTCACATCCTAATTTACAAAGAGTGAATATCACAGAAACCTGATGGGCTTTTGTTCATTTTATTCTTGATGTTCTCGTGATAACACAAAACAGGAATCTGAAGGTGTTTCCTCCATATTGAGTGAGGACCATAGCGTCCCCCCCTCTCCCCAGCAGAGCCTGCCTTTTGCTTGGCAGGGGGGGGCCCTGCTGTTGAGACAGGAAAGGAGCCCCAGGTTCCCTCCTCTGCATCCCCAGGGCTCCCATTTTACATCAGGGCCGAAGGAGCTTGCTGGTCATACAGCAGCCTCAGTACCTAGCCAGTCTGGGTACCCAACCATCAGATATGAAGGCAATCTCTCAGACAGTTTTGAGAGTGTAACTAGCATCTAAAAAGTGGAGGAAAGAGAAGAAGAGACATCCCAGTGATGCTGAAAATCTGAGTATCTAGAATAAGGAGGCCTCGGGGCAGTCTTTTGAAATTACTGGTAATGTTAACCTAAGGACTCTGCTTGTCTTCCCATTGAAATTATTTACTGAGCTTTTGTTTGTTTAAATAAAATTCTGCTTCACAGCACAAAACAGTTAGCAAATGAGTCCTCTTTTTTCTTACATTTGACATTTTTTTACAATACAAACATAAGAGGAGGTTGATACCTTGCTGTCAACACATATGTCAATCAGCCTTTGCTATACCCAGTATTATTAGAACTACAGATGGCATTTCATTAAATTGATTATAGAAAATGTCATGCTAATTAAAATAGAGAATGCTTTCTGATTTAATGAACAGGAGGTGCTAGACAAATCTTTGTCTAATTAAGTGTTTGCTAATTAAATAAAATAGTCATTTACAAAGATATTACAGATACAGATGAAATTTCAATATGCCAGACAAGTCACATGTCAGCTGAGAAAGATCTGCTTTACTTTTCTAAAAGTTTGGGCTCTTGTTAGTAGTGCTTTCAAGAAAATATTTATTCATCACTAGTTTCGTAATGTAAACTGTGACTTGTCTAAAGAATTAATCCGTTTACACAGAAAATTCCCTATTCAAAATGGGTTACGCCATTTGTGGTTATAGACACAGGTAATTCCTGTACTTCCTAACTTCCCCAAGTCTTCTACTTCTCTCTCCCTTGTAATGCACAACACAAACTAACCAAATAACATGTGGAAATCTTATGGCACAGTAGCTACAGAAATGGAAGCAGCAGAGTCACAGTAGCATCCCTCCAGATGCCAGCAAATTAGCTCTGCTGAGAAGGTCAACTTCGCAATTATTACAGAGTCATATTAATGGGAAGACAGAGCCCAAGATAGCAGATCCAGACTGTTATGCTAATATTGATGGATCCATCAGGCTATTCAAAAACAACCTGGAATTTTTTGAATTATGCTTTATTGTATGCTGTATACTTGTGTAGAAAGGGGCAACTAGCACAAAGCGGGAGTGCAGGCATTTGCACAAAACCTATCCTCCTACTTTCTTCAACTCCAGAATAAAGTGATCAGCTGCTCTGGACTGGCCAGAAGAGTTAAAAATCTCCATCCTTTATCAATGTTTCCTCCTCTTTTCTGAATAATACCATCAGCTGTTATATAGTCATGCTCCAGTCATGCCAACTTTCAGTGGTCTTGGCTATATTTTTCATCAGTGTATGAAAATCTTCAACTCTCTCAAGAGGCACAATTCATTTACAGAATCACAGATTTCTCTACCACACAATTGCACAGGGTCCTGCCTCATAATTACAACTACTGATAACCCCATGCCAGCACTTTAGACGGGAGAGAGGAAGCAGGCAGCTCCTGAGTATTAACAAATCTGCTGCAGGATTGATTTACAAGGAAAAAAAAAAAAAGTGAAATATATAGTGCAATTAAACCAAGCCTTCTTCAGTTTGAACTAAACAGGTGATGAAATATTCACTGCAGAGCTGTGGGAGGGAATAAGGTGGACAGTGACCATCAGCCACAGGCAGTAATGTCTGTACCAGCTCAGCTGGAAGAACAAAACTGTCTACTGCCTAAGCAAGTCATTTCTTCTGTATGTGTTGGGAAAACATACACACAAGAGAAGGAACTGAGTTATTTTGCAAAGACATGAAAGACATAACTAGATAGTATGCAATGCATGCAAACACAGAGTGTGTAGCTGAAAGAAAGTCCCAGGGACTCTACTGGGCCTTAATCCAGACACGCTGTGGGATCTCAGTGCTCTGTCAAATTAGTTTTCACAGAAGCAAAACCATCACGCCCAGGTTTTTGAAAGACACATTCCTGTTCTATGTATTGCCACAATAACACAAAGCTGATACAAGTTAGAAACTTCCGAGATTTTCCCTACAAGCTTATCAGTTTATTCACTGGTAACTTAATAATTGTAACCCCTTGAGGACTTTGGTCCTGCCATCCGTAGCAGCTAGCAGAAATAGCTTGCTGCAGCTATTTCTTCTCTAGCCTTGTTGGATGGAGTAAAAGCTATTTCATCTCCAGTCTCTCTGGATGGAGAAATTTTCTTTCAGTTCACTCCTGCCCTCCTGGGACTCAACCTGGGAAGGAGTGCAGCACCTCTACATAGTCTGCTCACTCAGACTTCCCAAATCCAGGCTGCCCCAGCAGGGTCTGTCATTTTCTCCATTTCAAGGGCACACTTGGATCAATGCAGCTACAGCTGAACTCCAACTTTCTGCAATGGTCAGTTCACCACGTGAGAGCAAGATGTTAATTTACGTCATTTCAGGAACTAATAATTACAAAAAGTTAAAAGAAAATAGGAGTTATGCCATAATTAATCTCCCATCAGATATAATACAAGTTTAGAACACAACTGAGCAAAGCACGGCAAAGGAAATGAATAAAAATAAATGAAAATGCAAATGCTAATTGTGCACTGCCATAAATGGGAAGCAATTATCTAGCTTAAACAGCAATCAGCTGATGCTGCACGAGATTTGCACGAGATTTGTCTATTTCTGCCATTCCTCCTCATACTTTCCACACTGAAATTCTTTTAATGCAGAATTTTCCGTCATTACTGGGAGTAAGATGTTAGGGATATTCATTTCCCACCACAGAGGAAAGCATTGAACATGATTTCATGGTGTTGAAAGCTAGGAAAATAGACTCAAATCTATTAGTCCATTCCAATTTGTTTAAAATGCAATTAACAGTAATACAGCACCAAGAGAAAGAGGAGGGGAAGGGACAGTATTTGTGACTGAGGGCTTTCCTAGGAGCTACATATGTGCCTTGTGTGCCACGCAATGCTGGCAAGGCCCACCAGGTTCTTCCTTCTGAATACCATATATGCCTATACCTATGCTTTTATTTAGCTGTTCCCTCTGTAAATAAGTAAATAAATATATAATAAATATACAGACTTGAAATTGGAAATTCTACTCTATGTAAGATGCTAAAAACTGTAGAGAGGGAGAATAGAGAAAGATATACCAGCACTTCATTTTTCCTCACGCCACATCATGCAGTGACATCGGGCATTTTGTAGTGTAATTTTGCCAGCACAGAACAGTCCACCTTTTCCTAAATTTCACACAAAGCTGCTCGGCTTTCCCTACTCCGTGGAAATATTTTTGTTCAGGAATAAAAAGGTGATCTCTGCTTGCTCTCTTGAATTGTACTGAGGACCATGATTGAGCCAGCTTGGCAATGGACTCAGCCAGCTGTTGCCCAAATAACATACATGTCCCTGGACTATTGAGAAAATCAGGGAACAAATTGCCAGTCTCAGTCACACAGCATATCCCAGCCTCTTCTCCAGAGAGATAATCAGGTATCTCGATACAACAGCACTTCTCTGACAGCCTTGGGAGCTGACCCTTCTACTGAGACTGTCAAGAGGATAAGCCAGACAGGACACGGACAGCTCTCCTCTGGAACAGGCAGCGTGGCCCAGGGCAGATTTCACACAGCTCATTATTGGCAGGGTTGTACTTTGTATAACAAACAGTGATTTCAAGGTAGGAAGATTTATATACTTCTCTAGTCCTATATAATTACAATTCTCAAATAAAACTGGCTATTTCAACCTGCGACAGAAATGTAAGCTTCCTGTGCCTTGAAAACACCCCTGACAGCTCAGCACTGTTCCTGCTGCAGTACTCTAGATGTGACACAGACAAACCCAACAAGTTAGAAAATTAAAATTCATTGGCTATGCACATATCACAGTAAGAGACCAGTCTCAAGGCTGCAGTTTGCTTACCCCCATTTGTCTACATGACGCGTCTCAGCAAGCTGATTCAGCCAGGGCTGGTGGCTCACTACCCCTACCACCCCACTCAGGCTGAAGGCTTGCAGTGAGAAGATCACAAGCGTAATATTGCAGTGCTCACAAGGCTGTCCTTAACAAGCTGTGTAATGCAGCCCTGGAGAATCCAGCAATCCCTGCAGAGCATGTGAAAGGCAAGCAAGGTCATAGCAGAGGATCGCTGGGTTTACGCTCACATTGATGATGCTTATTATTTACTACTCTCCAGATCGTTTCTATAGTACATGAAAATTGTGCTAAGTCTAGTATAAGTGTAGTAACCTTCATCTTGAAGAGATTATAATCAAAATAGAGGGTAGAGAACAAATCATTATGCAATGTAATCTTTAAACAATAAGTGAAAGCAAGAATAGTCTAGAGACAGATTATTTGCTACTGCAAAAATTTGCAGATGGTTTTGTGGAAAGTAAGCATTCACAGGCAATTGAAAGGAGAAAAATATATAGGTTTACTACCAAATTAATTTTACCCAGATCTTATCATATGTTTCATTCAGGACTGGACAACTTTTTAGCAATGTATCATGTCTCTCTAACTTTAGTCAATGAAATCAGAGGACAATATATACTTTTCCAAAACAAAAAAATATATCAATCCCATTAAAAACTTTTTTTTTTAGAATATGGTGGTGGCAAATAACATTCCATTTTTTTGCTCCATTTTCTTTAATTCTTAATGACTCCTCTTCTTCAAAACTAGCTTTCTATTATAACAAAAACAGAAATCACCAAATTTACCACACCTGGCTTTGCTATTGTAAGGCTGCATCAGACACACACAAAAAAATTACTCATTAGCCATTACACAAGCAAACTTTCCTCTGTAATGAACAGGTTGACTATCTTGAACCTTAGCCTGTGGTCAGTACAGGGAGAGAATAATCTAAGAATAAAACTAATCATCATTATCTACTGGAGTTCATCATTCAGTGACCAGGAGGATATTTAATTCTACCCAGCCTAATTTGAATGACTCTCTACTGTTTTTTTCTGTGACTGGTACACCACAGGGTACATCCACGTTGACAAAGGGTACTGAATCTTTAGTACCCAACAAAACCAGGAAATGACTCTAAAGACAACATTGCTACAGATTTATTTAATAATATCAGAAATATTAATGCTTATTAATCAACAAAAATGGAAACGGTTCCAAAATTCTGGTTCTGGATACATGGATGCAAGCATCCTCCAGTGCAAGAAATATGCTGTCACTTGGTGGAAATATTTGTTAATATAACTGCTATTCTGGCTAAGAGTGAACTAGGAATCTTCAAAGCTTAAAGTCTGAGCTTCTACCTCTAGAAATAGTGATATCACCATCAACTGGATGATAGCAATGTATTCCATTTGAGATGGACAACATATGGTAAAAGAGATTTCTAATTATCTTTGAAAAACAATCCTCTCTATTTTTCATTACTTTGTGTTTAGGTCTGAGAGTTAGACAACAATAGGTAAAAGATCGTGATCTTAGATACACAGTTTAGATCTAGTCTGAAATTTTGTCATAGATAACAAGACATTTCTTGCACCTACTAATTTGCTGCAACTGAAAGTGAAATTAGAATTCTAAAAATCTGACCCTGAATAATAACTTAATATATCTGGTGCAACATAAATGCTTCTGATTTTAATAAGTTTTTGTCACTATGTAGTAGGCACAAAAAATTCAGTAAACCTTTTGTATATTTACTCTCAGCCCCTTTCTGCAAGATCTTTACCATGTGCTTCAGTTTCATTGCACTGAATCCAACAGCTTTGCTAGAATTTAGACATGTTTGTTAAAATCCTGACTCTGCTGGAGTTAATGAGAATTTTGCTTCACAGTACAGTGGATGCAGAATTTAGCAGGTGCAGCTAAATGTCACAGAATGACATGATTAGCAGGATGTGCTTTTTTATTATATACTACCAAAGGATAAACAAAATATTCAACATTATTATTAAAATAAACAAAACGTTGGCAATTTTCTGTTCACACTTAATTATTTAACCTGCAAAATAGCAGGTGTCTCATTCTGATTTACAAGAAAAACATGATGATTAAATGAAGATCATTAGCTCCTGAGAATTATTATGCAACCAGAAATATGTAAATCACATCATAGTGCAGTTTCATTATTTTATTTATATCTTTTTGTGAACCTAAAACAGCAGACTAAATTTTTTTTTTTTTTTGTACTTAACAGTCACCTGGACTTTGAACAGGAATTAGACATTTGAAAGTTACATATGCCATTAAAATTTTTGTCCAGATGTATTAAATCCTGAATATCTAAATTTAATTTATGAAATGTAAGCTTAAAAGGCCTTGTTTTCATATGTGTTCATAATTTACCACACTATTGGAGTTCATGGGAAATATCCATGCCTGTTAATTTGAAAATTAAATGCTGAGTGTTTAGGTCTCTAATCAACATAGATATGGAAACACAGATTTAGCACTAACATTTGAAAACACTGGCAGAATGTCCTTTGGCATTCAATTTTTGCAGATGTCATTGTATGGACTGGACATGTATTTTGACTTCCTTCAAAATTGTGAAGGCGATATGTTAGGGACACCTTGTGCAGCTCATCTATGCAATTAATTTAAAATAAAGTTTAGCTAAATGGTAACATTACAAGAAGAATATCAAAGATTGAACAATAGCATATTATAATATGAGCTGACAAAGGAGAAAAACAAAACCTATCATGACACCATTAACATCTTACCTATGACTTTTCACTATAGGAATGCCAGGGGGAACTATCAATAAGATAAATTCATTTAATTTTACAGTATAGTGTGAAACCCACTAAGGCAATGCAGGAACTCAGAGCCCATTCTGCTCTGCTCCATCCTGCTGCAGCACTTCCACTGTCTGAATCTGTTTGTGCCACTGAAAAAAAATCACTATTAGGGTAACAATAAAAATTGTATCTAAACTGATCTATCATGCTGCGCACACCAGTGGGGATTGGCCCTAGGCTGCCAGTTAAATTGCTGCTTGCTTCAGCACTTCACCATTCAGGAGCTTTGCAAAGAGCTTCAGCTATCTCCCCCTCACTTATTATAGCAAACAGCCCCAAATACTGCCCCCCTTTGACTATTATAGCTTTGCACATAGGAAGCACATTTATTTTAGTATATTACACACGGGAAGCAGTAATCCATAAATTCCATCGGATCTGTGCTTTCCAAAACAGTAAAGAGGTTAGAGAAATACAGTTTAAACAATTATGAAAGTAGGCTTTCTTTAAAAATCCCTACCCAGCAATGACAAGAGATTTATACATTCAGCTGTTGCTGCCACCCATGGGGACTGGCTCCACAACACAACTGCCCAGCACATACTGCTGAGAGCATGGAGCCAGGGTGGCTGCAAGGAATGGTTTGAAAGCACAAATTCCCTACAGAAAAGGAATGCTGAAATAAAGGCGTTCAGCGCTTCCTTATGCCTCACGTGTCCCATCAAACAGGAGCATATGTAGTGAACTTGCATCTACTTTCCCAACACCCTTTTGTATCCCCCACATTTTCAGCAGCAGTACCTCTTAGCAAGGCTCCATTAGTGACACGATTCAAGTTTTCAGGGCCAAACATGGGCTTCTGAGTACTTGCTGATGGTTCATTATGACTCTGAAAATACATTTTGTAGTTGGGCCACTGGAAGTCACAGATAACAATGATGTATCTAGAGATGGCTTACACAATCCCTATGGCTTACTGCACATATAAATTTCTATACCACGTGCAAACACACATTCCATCTGCACAGAGCTCAAACAGTCCTTTCTCTACAGCGGCATTTCCCTAAATATCAAAAGCAATAAAAAGTGAAGTGGCAACGTTACTCTTAATGTAACACTGATTTGTAGCATTGGATTTGATTTTCTAAAAAAAGAAAAAAAAAAAAAAAAAAGAGTTCCTCCCTAGGATGGCTTTACTGAGGAAGGAAATAGATACTACATTTGAGGATGGATGTCTTGTTCCAAGCAATGCCTAGTTTGGACCAAGAACCCCCAGCCTGGTGCCAGTGACTGTAAGGAAGACTTTCCACTTTTCTTACTCAGCAGTAGGGCAGAAGAAGAAAGCCTCCAACCTCCTCAGTGCGAAATATCAGCGCTATCAGTCATTGCACAGTAAAGAGGACATGCTTGGCATACTTGGTTTTGGGGAGATAAGATGAGAGGAGAGGAAAGAGAAGTGCCTTAACTCTCTCCACTTCAAAAAAAAAAGAAAGAAGGAAGTTAGCTCTTGGCAAGAGCAGGTTACTTACTCCCTACAGCAAGGAGACTAGCTGGGAGAAAACTCTGACTTTCAAAATATTTGAAGCTCGTCACTGACAAAGTTTAGCACAGCTTGGCTCTGGCTGTTACTGCAAGACTTACAACTTTCTTTTCCTACCTCTAGGAACTGTAGTGGGAGCATGCATCCAAAATACAGTCGGTATTGTAGTAGTTACAAGAATTGTAGTTACAAGAATTGTAGTTACAAGACTACCTACAGAACATGATTTTGTTTCTAGTTATGAAAAACAGGCCAAATGTTATCAACCACACTCTGCAGTCTATAGCCAATAGACTCACTCTTCTTCTGAAATACCACAGAGCACTGAATTAAAAAATGCAATAAATAACCTGCATTTTTTTTAAATGCCACCTTTTAAAACAAAATATTTTGAAGTATTTCTGCCAGTGAAAATGTACTGGGTTTCAAAGTATTGTGTTTCTAGGTACAACTTCTAATTAGTACCTGTGATTCTATCACATTTATTTTTCACTTGCAAGGCAGAAAAGCAAAGATGGTTAAACCCGAGAGTGGGATATATAGTTCAATGTTAAAGCGAAGTGGCATCTAACGTTATACATTTTTTTATTTTTTTAAAATGTTGCATTTCACATACACCATTATAAATTCAATAAAAAAGTTCTACAAATAATTATCAAAAGATAAATGTTAGCTACACTGCATAGACCACGTGGAGATTTCTCATATCCATGTAGAAGAGGTCATATAATATTAACCCCCTTTAAACTATACTTCAGAGAAAATTCAATAAAGCCTTTCAGGGAAACAATACTTTAGAAACAACAGAATATTGCAAGAAAGCAGCAAAGGAAGTTCTAAAAGACATAAGAATAGATACTATTCTGAAGTTCCTGTACTGCCTGCCTAATAAGATCCATACACTTAACTATTCAATATGTCCAATCAAACCTCAATCACACCATATAATAATATGAACGTATATCACACCAACAAAATAAATAACACAATTCCACAATTTTACTGATTATTAAAAATAATGATATTAAATATATATAATATATATTATTATACATTATATATTATATTATTATATATTAATATATAATTAATATATACAATAAAATTATATATTATATATTATTATATATAATATAATAATATAATATATGTTAATATTTAATTATTATTAAATAATATTAAATAAATATTAAATAATAATTATTATAAAATATATAATAATGATATTAAAAATACTGATTATTAAAAAATAAACAAAAAACTAACCAAACAAAAACTACAGTTCATATAATGTAAATGTAATTAAATTATTTTCTTCTAAGTATCAATTTTCAAAATGTACTTTCTTGTGCATGATTCCCATGCAAAAGACACCAAGGTGGCATTAAGCATTATGAGAATAAGCAGCTGCTGCAAGGGCTGTCTGAGCAGAGGCAGGAGCACAGCCTCACAGAGAGCGAGGAGAAGCACAGCAGTCGCAGTGACCCAGGGGACCACCAGATCTTGAACTCACACTCAGCTGGCGCAGCACCAGTCACTTAATCCAGAATATAAATTCAAAAGAATTTATTTGTGCTCTAGAGATGCTGAAAAAACTAATATTTAATTAACAAATATAATATTTCCAAAAATGCAAAATAGATTTTTTTTCCTTTAAATGTTTTGTGTTTATAATTATGTTTTAATTATTTTTTGTAAAAGAAAAATTAATTATTTCAATAAATTGTGGTTTTAGAGGAAATGTTAAAATATTTAAAGCTTAATATATCAGCGCTCAGTCTAACTGACAATTCATAGAAGCATACACTGAGAGTAAAACAGGCAAGGGATTTTCTACAGTCCTTCCACTGTACTTCCATTCAAAATATTTTGCACATCATCCTGAGCAACTTCATCTGTAAAGCACCCTGCCTAGCTTTGCATCCTTTGAGTTAGAAAAAATTTCCCTCAACAGCTTGGGCACAGAAATAGGGCTCCTTACATAGTGCTTTATTCTACAACTGCTTTCAGTGGCATTGGTGGTGATGGAAATGCATTCTGAGGAGATTTGCATTTGGTTGTAAAGTTCACTAGTGAATTCCTTAAACAAATCTTTTCCACTCACAGGAGTTACTAATGCTAAGAAAGAGTTTTCCTCCCATTATAGAATATATAAGAGATCCGTTTAGATCACCAGCTGGTGATTTCTGTAACTGAGTGAGGCATACAAATTAAAAATATTTCAGTAAGATGTAACGCTTCCTTTTTGCATTCAGTCAACATTGAGAGATTTTGCTATTCACAGATGATCCATGCCAGTAATATTTAAGTGCTACAGGACAGCAAACAGAAGGCACTAAAGGAAGAAGTCAGTTCATTCAATTGCAAAAGCAAATTCGTGCTTACAGGCAAACATTTCACAGTCTCTTCAAATCTAAAGGAGATAAAATGAGCTGACAAACCTTTCCTTTCTCACTTTGCTATTTTTCTATAGATGAAACAATATCTGTGAGACTCGCCTAGACACTTGATGAGACTGATCCTGGAAAAGATCCCAGCAAACCTTCAGCAAAGATGAAGGTGTTGGAGTCTGCATGCAAAATCAAGGACACAGTCATAAACACATTAAGTGGGTGGCTGCAGAAGGACAGCATTTGTACATGATTATAAATAAATGTTGGGGGAGCAGCATTCTCTCTTGAATCAGGTAAGTCGCATTGATAGAATTATGGTGGCAAATGACAGGAAGGAAAGTATGGTGACTTCTGTGCTGCTTCAGCTAGAAAACGAAAATGTGCATTTCTTGCATTAGCAACAACACCAGTTGTGTGACTTTTATTACTGGCTTTCTGTAATCTTGCAATGACTTCAACCTTCTTATTTTCTACATGCAGTACTTTGTGTGCTACATGTAACGTCTCCATTGTATTTTTCGCCTTTGAAGATACATACTAATCAACTTAATATGGTATATGATATTGCCAAGCAGAATGCCCATTAGATAAGGCCATTTGGAGGGTCTTAATACATGCCTTTATCACTTGGTGTCTAGTTCTTAACTGCACATTGTATTTCTTGGCACAGATTACCCTAGTAGTGATGTAAAGTAGCAGCACAGGCTATAATTATTTAAGTAAAAGGCACAGAGCATTGATATTAAACCTGTTCGAGACAGAATACTACACCCAGTTTAATGAAGTACCCATGTCAACAACCCCTGCAGGTAACAGTGGTAGTCCAAGAGAGACAAAACAGGTGCTTACGGCTTGCAATTCAGCTTTGGCATTCTGAAATGTTGAGGACATTATCTGAACCTTCTGGTAATCCACCGTATTTAGTTTTACTCTCTGCGGATTGTATGCTGTAATTTGCATATCATTTGTTATGCTAGCCTGCAATATTTCTTTTAATGGGAAGGAATATCTTTTATGACATATATAGCAGGTATACTGTTAGCACTTCTTCCTCAGGTCTGAAAAACAGAGATATTAGCACTAACTATAACAGCAGCAATGCCATTATAATGTACTTTAAACTCCCATCTTTATTTTTAATGATGCCCTAAAGACACAGGTAGAGGAGATACCTGACTTTTCCCTAGATAATATATGGATGACTAAAGATTCCTGCACCTTCAGCTTCCATTAGCTTTCTCATAAGGTTGAAGATAGATGTCTGAAAAAGCTGCAGAAATGGTACAATAGTAACTAACTAAAAGGTGAAAAGGAAAAAGAAGGATGTGTTATATCATAAAATTTAAAGAGTTAGGAGTCTTCTTAAATTTCACCCTAAGATAAGTCTGTAGACCTAAAGAAAAGTTATCTTAATAACAGGAGCTAAAAGTATGTTGAATTTGGGTGAACCATATTTAGAGTTTTATCATTAAGGGAGTATTTTGCATACTGGAAAGGTGAAAGAAACACCATTTAAACTAGCTTTTTGAAAATAAATAGATCGAGATGTTTGCTTCAACTGGAGCTGAAAATATTTTAATACCAACTATGCCTTCTGACATAACAATAGAACCTGGTGAGCACAAATTTCAGGTTCAGATGCCCTCACCGTAAACTTCAACAAACAGCATTAATTCAAGTTGCAGGAAGGACAAGACTGGCCTTACTGATAATCTGTCTCTCTCAATTTTTGAGTAGGTTGGTCTTAATTTTCCAAAATAATCATTTTGGAAAGATTCAAAGATGAAAAAGATTCTGAAAGATTCTGAAAAGATTCAAAAGATGTTTACCACATCTCTAACAAACATCCCAAATGCTACAAGATAAAAAGAAACTGTATTTCCTTTGCTGCTTCATGAATTGTACCTGAAACCCTTTGTGAATCAGACCTTTATATTTGTTCAAAATAACTAAAAGCCCCTGTTCCTGAAGTAAATTTTCCGCTTTGATGAAAATCCTTGATCTTTAAGCTGATCCACAATCACCATTTTACGTATATATACACACCTACGTCCCTCTATCTTTCTTCAGTTTAGTTGCTATAGCAAAACATTCATTCAGTGCACAGTCAGTTTTTCAGCTGCGAATGAGCAATTGCTGTACCAGTATCAGAAAGGACAAGACAGTCAACTCAGGACTCACAGCAGCCAAAAATTGCTTTAACTGCACACATCTCTTGAAAAAGAATGATGAGAAGTGCTAATATGCTTTGAATCAATCAATCCTGTGAAAGGAGAGGCAGAAAGAACTTCCAGATACACGCCAGTCATACAAATAATCATACAAGCCATCAAACTTTTCACTCACATTTTCTCAATTTTAACTAAGCCTAGCACTTAACTCATAGAGATGGCAACACCATCCATACAGAGAATGAAAAAATGCAATGTATATGCTTCACTGCAGATGGCCAAAAAAAAAAAAAAAAGCATAGGATGATGAAGTCTAATATTAGCTTTAGGAAAAACAAACAAACAAAAAAAACCAGTATATTTCTATAGGCACCATAAATACATATGGAATATACCTTTGCTATTGCTACTAGCATGTTTCTGTTAGGCTCCTGCTGTATAAGTGACCATATTCTCTTGCTAATCTGGATGATTAAAAGCCTCTTGCTTCAAAGATATTTCCTTGACGAGTCTGAGGAAGAACAATTGTGCAAGCAGCAGAGAATACAGATCAACTCTTCTCTCACCACTGTTGAGGGTCCTCATGTAAGTAGGAAAAAATAATGCTACCAGCAGAAATTATTTTCTGTTAAGATTTTTTCCATTCTCTCCCTGGGACGCACAAACTACGGGTCACTTCTTGCAACCCTCCCATCCCTTCAAAGATAAACCAACTTGACTGACTTGTCCTAACATGGAGTGGAGAAATCTTGGCCACAAAGCAAAGAAAACCTATTTGACAGAAAAATCCACTTTATTCATTACTTAAAATTTTCTCTACAAATCTGTAATTTCCAGCACCAAGAAGTCAGATTAATTTGTTTATCAAATACTATTAAATCTAGTATCAGACTTGTGCTACAAATAGGTAATTTATCTGATATCCACCAATAGATGTTGCCTGTTTTATGCTTTTTATTATATCTATATTTGCAAATCTTTCTGAGCAATCTTTCTGAGACATCTATCTCACCACAAGAGCTTTTACAAGAAAATGCAATGTGCAGAAATACCATGTAATCATATCTGCATGTCTTTCACTGGATAAGCTGTTCTGAAATTAGACTACCTTTAAATAGATTCAAGTGTTTTTTCCGTGTGCTTCTTTTTCATATACACCACTACAAAACTTGCTTGCAGTCTTGCTACAAGCAAGACTCAGGATGTCATTGTGATCTATCCTACCTCTGCCTCTGATGGTAAACAGCAGTCTTAGCTCGTCTTTGATCAGGGAGAAGAGGACTGAAAATTGAGAGGTTTTGATATTTCTAGTGTTTATCTTCTTTTCCTCAAATCCAGCTATGATTTCTTGTGTTGTTTTTTTTCTCTTATATTTCCACATTTCCGTAACAACAGTAGGACAAAAGGACCGCTATTCACCTACAAGAAATATTTTAACTCATCATGTCATTCAAACTAGCATTACAAGGTCACCTCCTATCATCCTAACAAGGAGACCTCATAAACTCATATGTAAAAACAGTTATTGACAGTATCTCTGCAGGTGCGAGGGCCAAAGCACAGCCTTCAGAAGTGCTTACAGAGACCTCAGTGCACTGTGATTCCTTCTCATGGGCCTTCACTTGCATCTCCTAGCAAGAGAAAGTCAAAGTTTTAAAACCTGTTGGCACATATCTGAACAGCCAGCGCTCCTGAAGGAAGCACTGACTTACAAGGAAAAGCCCTACTGCCCCCAGTAGGGGGGGCAGCACATCAAGTCCCAAGTGTTTGCATTGCGTTTCCACATTATTTTCCTTTTATTCTTACATCAATATAACTTTCAAGCTATTTAATATTTAAAAGTCCCAAAGAGATTATTAGAAGCTCACAGTTGAACTTTACCAAATCAACAGTCGCTGATGCATCTCCAAATGTGAACAGTGTAAATATTCGTACGTATGAAAACAAATTTTTGGTCATATTAAGCACTATTCATAAAACCTCCTGACTAACAGGTGAACAGAGCACTCTTTTTGTTGTTGTTTGTTTTTCATAATAATGGTGAAAGAATAGCCTGCAACATCTTTCATGTTAGATATTCTCATGTCTACATATAAACAATTGTTGTGGTGTGAATGTCATTCTAAAAGCCCGATTTGGATCTTGTACAAGTTAATGGAAAGACTCTTTTTGTTCGCATTTGGAGATGTGGGTCAAGCGTCATTAGTAAAATCAGATGTTTCACCACATTTTAAAGAAAATATTAATGTAGGCAAGACATGTTATTTACATGAAAAGGGAATATTACAAGTTCTAAAATTTGATTGCCCTGGGTGTGCATTGGTTTTCACCCCGTTTGGGACAACCTCTGGAATGGCCTGATAAAGGAAAGACTGTTGACACAAATAGCTTTCTATCATCACTGTAAGAGATGAGATTTTAATGGGCTGCTTAATTAAATCCTTACATATGAATAGTAACATTATTTTAGAATTATGAAAATGAGGCAGAGAAGATAATGGCTTACTTGTGGGAGCTGCTGAGCAAATCTCAAAACTCGCTAAAAGGTACTGTGTTATCACATCACTCATTGTCCATAAAAATCAGACAAATTACATGATCAAGCAGGAACTATAAAAAACTTCCTATTCCTTCACAATATTGCTTCGTGTCTTTCCATACCTATTTACTTGTGAAAAAAAGCAAACAGACAGGTACTCAGGAGTCAACATAAAATTATAATTCTTATAAGTGTTTCCTTATAAGCATTCCTTAGAAGCTTTTGGGTGGGTGAAGGAAGCCATGACCCACCACTTATTTTTGAGTAGAATGAAGCACACTGCAACACCCTAAAAGATACAAAATATAATTCATTGGTCTGTGAAGACAAAAAGAAGGCTGCATTAAATGAAGCTTCATGAATGATTCACAAGGCCAAGAATTCCCTCTATTTTCAGCAGAGTTCTCAAGCCAGATTTATATTTCTAGGTAAATAATTTATTACTACTACTTTTGTTTCTAGCAATAATGCATTCTCAGAAATACCAGCTGCACAGGATACTGGGCTCTTTTCTTGGACTTTCAGGCTGTGATGTCTGCAAGGACATCACTTAATTCCACTACCGGATGGGATCACCACCTTTTTTTCCTGAGTATGAACAAAGAAGAATGAATAGTGACCAAGCTTTTCAGATATAGCTTCAGGTATAATATAGGAAAATGTCCATAAACACAGAAACATAAAGCTGGTATTTCCATATTTGACACACAATCACCAAAAATGATAGCATACTTCTTTGGGTTGACAGAGAGTGAGAACTGAACACTCAGTATTTCCAAGGACAGTCCTGCTAAGAAGAAGAGTATAGAAACATTTGAAATTATATTTATGAACAGTGTACTACATATACACTTAACTCATACCCTTTGCAAGGATAAAGTTTGCAAGTACTGATTCCTTCCTCCAAAAAATGTCACATTCTGATTTGCTACAGGGATGGCAATTATTTGCAAAGACTATTATTTAGCAAGTTTTTACTTTCATTCTGAAAAAGATCTTCCCATATAAGACAATATAGTACTGCTGTATCCTACAGCGTACTAGCTGTGATAGAGCTGTAAAAAATCAGTTATAAGCTTATAGCTATTAAAACAGACAATTTAAGGACATTAAAAAGGTAACATAGTTTTATGCCTGGATGCTTAAGCATAATCATCCTGTGCAGGTTCAGATACCAGGCCAAGCAGGAAAGAATACTTTTTTTCTGAGTTACCTACAGAATTATCTTTATCTTTCAAAAAACAGCATGAGACTTGAAATCCCAGGGTCTTATAATGGGGGTAGGTTTGGGGCCATCAAGCATACCAGCAATTCTCCCAATCACTACAGTGATTTACACCACTACTGCGATATGGAAGAGAAAGGAACCATAGTGTTTCTTGCTATTTGGTTTCCAGAAGAGCACAGCAGTTGCTCACAATCACTACTATTGTTATGATTCTTCCCAACAAGTTTGATGTCACAAAACTAAGATGCAAACCCATTATGACCCATCCATGATAATGTTTGTAGAACTACGGTGCGCTTGCATAATGCAGCTATTATGTCACTCAAAGGTGCGCAAAATCCTAGATTGGGAGGGAATACAATGATTCTGAACACAAGTGAAATCCTGTTCACTCCGATCAATAGGGATAAGTGTGCTGAGATCAACTACACAAAGCTCAGTATCAAGCAATAATATTAGCACTGCAATGATCAAGTGCACACATGGAAATAGGCAAACTTGAGGTGGTAACCCAAGCTGAGCTAAGTTTTACTATTATTTGAGATGCAATAAAAGCAGAGACAAAGAAAAAAGTAAATTTGGAGAATATTTAATACATATGTGCAGATGGGAATACTACCTAGGCATTACCTATTTATTCATATTGATAATCTTCTTAAAGAATAGTCTATTAATCATGTATTTTATTGCTGTCAGCTTTGTTTGCAGAAGTGTCATGAATAATGAATAATTTACTGTATCAGCTCCAGAGGCCCCAAAAAAGTATGTGCAGCAAAACAAATCCCTTTCTTTCCAATATACATCTCCTATGAATTTATGTTTCATTCTGTTCTCCCCCCAGAATAACGTATTCCAAGCTTGAAAAGGGAAAAGGCATGGGTTATCAGAGCATGTTTCACTACTAAATATTAAACGCTTGGTCTCTCACTGGCAATGAAATCTACTTTATCATCACTAGTGGTGATATTCTTTGATTGTGACAAAATTCATTGAGACAGATTTGTAATGGCAGGAAACTGAAAAACAAAACTGCCTCCAGCATTTGGAATTTTTTCAATGCTATGGCAATTTCAGTTAATCAGCAAAGACTGATTCAAGTTGAAGCTCAATATAGTTATTGATTTGACTTTGGATTTTTTTTTTTTTTAAGTGTAAATATTTATGCTTCCAAACATTTCTGTAACTGGCATGTTTACAGCTCAAAATGTTGTATTTACACATCTGTGATAGCAGATCATCATCTGAGATGATGATCTGATATTATTAGGTCCAGTGACATTTAAGAACTTTTCCAGCCATACTAGAAAAATAAATCCCTCCCTCTAGCAACTTAAAAATAAAGATACAAAGCTAAAAAAAAAAATCAGAATTAGATCTCCCACAGTATAATTCACTATATCATTACGAACATCACTGACACTATGCACATTTGCATTAGCTTTGAATATGCCTTTTTTAATGTTGTTTATTTTAAAGATACAAACAGTAACCATGCCATAATCCATTTGCAGTTTAACTCTTTTTAATCAATGATTTAAAAGTCCAAGATGTATTTTAAGAAAGAACCTGAAGAAAAATTGCCAGTATTTTCCTTTGAAATACAGGTAGTGTTTATCCACATGCTAGGTGTTGGCAGGAATGCTATGCAGCATTTATATGCAGCTTTTTAATATAGTTTAAGAAGTGCTTTTGTTGGCTGCCTACATAAAAGTGAATTTCACTCTTCAGAGCAGAACATTTTCTAAGCAATGATGTTAAGTTCTCTTATATATGTCCCAGCTTAGTCATACTTACAGGTGCTTTTTGTCTTGATAATTGTGCTACTTCCCCACAAGAGACAAGCCCACATCGCCCTGCCTGCACACCGTATACCACAGAGGAGGGAGTAGTCTGCAACACTGAAATTTCCCTTAATCATATTTCTGCCTGGTCTCTTTACTGTACAGGCTGTTATTAGAATTAAAATTCAATTTTGAATAACTCATTATGCCAACTGTGGTAATTCTTAATCTGTAAAGATGTCCAGTCTCACCTTCAGTTAAGCACTAGGGTCAGTCCAAGGAAGACGTTCACATGCCAGTGCAACACCAGAGTTGGAAGGTGAGATGGAAGTGCTTGTTTTTTTTCCTTTGCAACTGTTTTAGAAACCTACAGTCCTCAAGAGAGTATCACTATTCCATGCTGTGCTTCCAGCTCTCGGACAGTATAGCAGATCTCAAGGTTAATTGACAAAACCAAGAAAACTGTGAGGAACGCAACACCTGCAAACGTGCAAGAGGAGGAGGTGCATTGCCCTCGCAGCACTATAAACGATTGCATGATTTTCCAGCAAAGCAGCCACAGGAGTTCCAGTGTGTTCACTGTCAAGTGGCATCGCTTCTTTCTGGGGTCCGACCAATGGCGGGAGCCCCTTTTGCACTGGCTGTTTACTATTGCTGCAACACCTAAACGTGCAAAATATACAGAGACTGGGCCTAAACAGAAACGTACTCTACGTGGCTGTTAAGATTTTTTTGGGAAAAAAAAAAAAAAAGTTATACTGGGAACATAGTAGATAAAAGAAGCACTTGAGAGTGATATTTTAGTTTTTTCCCTCTAAATGTCAAACTGCGCCTTCAGCTCCCTGAGAACGTGTAATAGGATAAAAGCAAGCCTGACAGCTATTCAACAACCCAGATCTTTTAGAAACAAAAAACAAGTTGCAATTTTCTGTGAGTACAGCTAAGAGTAGCCAAGTTTCAAAGGAACTTGAAAGACTTCAAGTGTTCATTGTCTTTAAAAAAAAGGAAAAAAAAAGTTGGAAGATATAAAGAACCTGAATATATGTTCAGACTACAAAACCCTTCTCATTTTCCTTCATCCATTCAGGTGAGCCCGTCAGAGAAGAAGATACATTTACTGCATGAGCCTTTGCAGAAGCGTGCACACAGTAAACATGCCAAATGGAAAGGATGTTCTCTGACAACAGCAAAACACATTGGTATTTGCACATCCTGCATTAACCTGTGATTTCTTTAGTGAATTTGAAGAAACGAGCAGTATATGAACTATAACAATAATGACAACACAATGCACATGTGCTTTATTTATTAAGCAGGGTTCTGGTCTTCTACTTCATGATGCAAATATTAGATTAGCATTCTTTTAATCCTTCTGGAATACTTATTTCTAAGATAAACTTTCAAAGATATATTTTACAGCTCTGAACTTTATTTCTTTTTGACAGAAAGTGGACATACACTGTCCATTTTTAGAGTTCATGTTTGCATAATGGCCCTGAGTACAACCAGGAATCCAGCCCGTCTTCAGAAACCTTCAAGAACAAAAAAATCTATGGCAGATCACATATTCTAGGTCACGCTTCTGAATATCAGGACTAGCTGGGAAGTACATTCAAGACCCCGGCCTTCCACTGCTTTGAGCTATTGGCTACATTCCCTGAATGAACCTTCGCCTTTCTGTAACTTGTGGAAAAGCTACCTATCATTTCAGCGCGGTCTGCAGTTGGTAGATAGCGAAGTGCCAATCATTCTAAGACAGTTTCTTTTCCACTTCTTTAGGAGAATGATGTGCAGAAGCATTCAGTTGTCAAAACGTGACACAATAATGAAATACAAAAGGCTTCACTTGGTGGATGACATAGGTGAGTAATAAGGAGAGTATAAACAACTTATTTGGGGCCATCAGAATAAAACACCGAACCTTCAGTCTTTTAAATAAATATATTCAAATCCTGAGGACTTGAAGCCAAAATTCTAAATCTTGCCCCTAATTACTGCCTAAACACAGGGACTCCTAAATGACAAAACTTTTTGTTGTCATATTTCTCTACGTACTTTAAATTCTGCTTCTGAGCATTCATTACACTTCCAGAGCTAAGCATCCTGATGCCTACCTGCATTCAAGCCTCAGTCTTGATCAATAAATTAGCTGTTCTGCTGCCAAAGCCCCCTGTGGGTCTCCATCCAGGCACTTGAAAACAAACTGTAACAGGACTGGGATCTTCCCAAATTGAGCAGCAGGAACTTCTGTTCACAAACATTTTCATAGAAACATTTTTATTCAGCCAGGATACAGAAAACACTTTTAAAATCTATTCTCTACCAAGAGGTACCAAATTCCATCACCTATGCCAATTCCACACCCTGAGCTAACAGTCACCTCCCTACTTCTACAAATGCTTTAGTAGTTGTAGGCTCTGTGTGACGGTACTACTTCTCCCAGTTGTGTTTTGCTGGAATATCACACTGGGAACTCGCTTGTCTTTATCATGACAGCTAGACTTTTCTCAGGGTCACTGTTTTCCAAAATACTATTGTATCACAATAGTGGTACAATTGTAACACAAATATATTTTTCCTGGAGTATACGTGGGTTTGGGGTGTTTTCTTTTTTTGTTTAGGGTACCTCAGGGCACACAGGTCCATATTGTTCTCAAAAACTCTAGCGACAGATGAGGCAGATTAATGTCCTTCTGACCTCTAAAGAGTTCCCTGTGCACCATCTCATCAATGATTTTGTGTTGGGACCAGGAGGAAATGCTTGGAGTTTTGAACATTTTTGTATGCTTAAAAACAAATTAACCATAAAATATGCCTCCAAATACATAAAGAGAAAATTGGCCTCCGCGATCTCAATTAAATATGCATTATAGCAAACATTCTGACTGTGTTGAGATTTGGTTTCTGTTTTGTCTCAGCACAAAACAAACACTCACATAACCAGAGGCAATTGCAACTCCATTTCTGTGTGAAATTCTGCAAGACGCTCCTGACAGAAAGAGCTGATTTTGTTCCTAAGAATTCATAAGTAATTTAAATTTCAATGAAAGAAGTGCACACCTGTCTGCACATTTTGTTCTCTGAAACCTATGAAGTCTAAAGTCTTCAGTGCCAAGCTAGTGAGTCTTCCAAAACAAAAAATAAAAAAGACTCCATCGTGTATCTTAGGAGTTATGGATTATATTTTAATAGTCACTGTTGAATTCTGTATTAGCATCTGGTTTATATTCTCTGCTTAGTTTTATTGTTTTATTGGCATAAGGAACATGCTACAGTAAAATTCGTAAGAACTAATATCATACAATGAATATTTTTATAATCACAAAACATGTCATTCATTGTGCTCTGTTCTGCTATAGATACGGCACTGATGAGCATATATCCAGGGAAGACAAAAGACTTTACTTTCTAAAAACTTTAATATAATTTTCATTAAACAGGGAACAAAATACTGTTTTTGCTTTATTTCCCAAGATAAATGGAACTATTTGGTCTGATAACAGTATTTCATCAAATAACAAACATAATTTGGGTGTGTGCAGCTTTTTGAGGCAAAAAAGCAGAGGAGTTTGTTTGCTGTATTGTTTTTAGCCAACACTATTGCAAATATTAGATGACAATGATAAACACAGAGCAGTCAGCTGTTTCAATTAGTTCCCTGAATAATCTTTGCTATGCATGTCCCCCTCCAGAATATACATGGTAATCATTTGTAGTATAGTGACTTACATGAAAGATTTTCTTTAAATATAAATTTTAAATATGGGATAAAGGCAGATCTCTTGAAATTATATAAACTGAGCCAAGTATAGGCAAGACACAGCAGCCATGTTCTTGTGGCAAGAAAACATCAAACAAACCACAATCACATGCATCAGGGTCTTCACAATTACTAGAAAGATGCAGAATGAGTAAACACTCTCATGATCACGAAGCAGACAAAAAAGAGAGTAAGGAAGGAAAAGTAAGGGAGGTCTTTCAGTTAAATCCATAGAATCTAGGGAATACCAAAAACATATCTAAAAATCTAATATTTCTAGAAATCTGACACACCTGATCCAAAGCCAACTGCAGTCAATGGTACTCTTGTCAAAGCAATTCAAGGTAACACCCTGAGGAGTTTGTATCTGGCCAATCTATAGTGTCCTCAGAATCTCAAAATAAGGACAAAAAGTTATCAACAAATAACATTTTGATTGTACAAATTTCTTCTTATGCAAGTAATGCTACTGAATTAAATGTTTCTTTATAAGGACTATTTATGTAATGGTTACTTGAAATTACGATGCACTTAGGACGTTGCTAAGGTCCTGAGTTATAACACAAAATCACTTTGTGACATTCAGTGTCAAAGATTATAATTTCATTGATGTAAAAGCTTTCAAACTAAACCTGAACTTGCCATGAAGGGGAAGATAAAAAATAAATAAATAAAGCAACTCTCTTACTAGTTTATTACTTTTCTAGAGAGTAGAAAGCAAACAAAAACTATACATATATATATATATACACATATACATATATACATATATATATATACATATAATATACATATATATTTAAAAGGAAGGGCTGAGCTTCCATTAGTGACTGAAGTACATGTGGGGTCTTCTGCGATCACACAGACCAAGCAAGCTTCATCTGAAAGAATCCATTTCACAGGCTTTGGAACCAATGCACAATGCACACCTCAGTAAGTAAGTGGGAAGTGATGGGGTAACTCACTTTGAAAGTGCAAATCTGACCCAAGCAAAAAGCCTTTTTTTTTTTTTTTTGGTGTAGATGTGCCCAAAAGATACCACCATCCTGAAGAACTTCCACGTACGCACATAACTTGGAAGCTCAAGACTACCTCTGTACTTTCGCAAGGCTAACTTAGAACATAGTGCCCCACATCCCGCAAGAATATTCAACAACTGATCCTCCCTGGGGAAACATCTGGAGACTTCTGGCACAACAGAAAGGTCCTTCCCAACAGCATGTGTATTATGATCTAGAGTGTTGTGAAAGGGCTGTAACATTTCACTTCAACTGGCTCACAATGATGACATATGATGATTCATACGATATATTATGTTCTGATTAAGAGTTTGAAAGCTTGAACCTTTGGTCCAGATGTTTGCAAATTGCTGGATTAGAAAATAGCCACAAATTTATTCACAGCTGCTTTGTGATAATACACACCATTATGCATCAAGAGTACCTCCACTGAAATCAAAGACAGACAGGGTTAGAATTGATAGAAGTAAACACAAAACAAGCTGTAGACATCTTGCTTTGCTGTCTCTTTTTTCTTGTCCCTAGCGTAGGCTGAAATAATAATTATACACAAGCAAAAGATTTTACTACGACTTTGGAATTACATAATTAATATCAAAGGAATTTTTGACATCTAGCAAAAAGCATATTATACAGTCCTGTTCAAAAAGAGGCTATTAATAAGCTTTGTTATGTGGATCAACCACTTAACTCCTAAAGAATGACCTTTCAGTTAACAGGAAGGAAAGTAAAGGGAACTAAATTATCAGAGCTTTGAGACTGCCCTTTAACCTTACCACCTAAAGTGAAAAAAGACAATCGTTAAATTAAAGAGCTTATAGATTAAAGAGTCATCTTTTAATGTGGTTTACACAACTCACTCTTCTTGTAAAGGTGAATGGAGACCTGACTGAGATGATGATGAAAGAAGCCTGATGTTTTCAGTAACCTCTGTGGTCAGAAACAACACTAATAGTTATGAGAACTGGTCTTTTAATATCTTTTTTTATTTTTTTCTTCTTTCTTTACCACTTTGAAATCTATGACAAACAGTTCTCTGTATTAACTTTTGTACCAATAGTGCTATATATACGTAACATTTTTTCAGAAACAGCTTTGCAATAAATGCAGTCCTCATAAACAGGGAAGCAATATCTCTCCAGTCTCAGTTCTGCACAGCCTTATCATTGCTGCAGTGTGTCACTGAGACAAGATCTGAAAGAAAAAATAGTAAAGCCATGTAGATATGCATGCAAACCAACAATGCTATCCTGGTAGGATTTTTTTTTTTCCTGTATGGAGATGCAACAGGAAGGTAACAGCACTTATCTGGCATTTATTATATGTTTGCTCCCTGGGGGAGGGGTGGGAGGGTAGGATAAGACTGGGGTGTGTGTGTGTGTGTGTGTGTGTGTGTGTGTGTGTGTGTGTGTCTGTGTGTGTGTGTGTGTGTGTGTCTGTGTCTGTCTGTCTGTCTGTCTGTCTCATGGATCACATTTTTGTTGTTCCTGGTTTAGGAAAGAGAGTCAATTCAGCAGGAGCATTACCTTCCATTAAAGGCCCAAGTCTGGAATGTGAAAAAATACCGTTCAATTTCTTACACTACTGTCCTGCTTGGTTGCAGATGTATCACTCATATTCTGACTCATTTACTCTGTTATCGAAAGGGAAAAAAAGCATTTTCATCCCTCCTCCCTCCACAGCTGTAAGGCACTCCAGTAATATGGCAATGGCGTTTACACCAAAACACAAAGCTAATTACATTGTAAAACTGGTCTCCAGCCTGTCTCTTGATTGCACTGAGATGGCAAAGGAACTGCTGGATGATGAGACAGGGCCAGAATGGACACAAGGACCCCAAAGAGCAAGAAGCAACATTTCTAAAATTTAACCTCTTCTTTAAGGGTTTAAAAGGCATCTGTATAATAATATTCACTGATGTCATTGGTGTCACTGAAACTTGCCCTCTATAGTCTCTCAGCTGGTAAGCAAATTATTTTTATCAAATGAGTTTAAAGGAGTGAAATTTTTTTGCATGCCTAATGCAAACTCACAGCACCTCTTTTTTCATAAGGATTTTTTAGTAAGCAGCTTACCATGCATGCAATCATTTCATGCAGCTTACACAAAATAATGTTATTTAAAAATGAAAACAGACAGGCAGACAGATTGCAGTCATTCCAAATTGCTTCCTACAGGAGATTACTCCAATAACCTAATAATGAATGGCCTTCCCAGTGTACAGCTAGGACCACTGCTCCGGAGCTGTCATTTTCCAGGACTGAACACCACTCAGCCTGTAGCTGTTCCAACACTGCCTTCAGAAAACTGAATTAGGAGGGAGAGTAATTCCCATTAAAAATAAAAAGCAATATCCTCATTTCATGATTCTGCTTAATCTACTTTGATTTGGTTTTGCATAGTTATGGATTCTCTATCCCAGTCTATTTAAACCGACAGGAAAAAAAAAAAAAAGACAAATATATAAACCTATAAACACGGGATATTGTTTGAGCTAGTGAATTTTTCCAGAGCTGCTTATGCCACTGGCTCCAGTAACAAAAGGCACACAGTCTACCTCTGATGTACCTTGGCTGAACAGGAGCACAGGGAAAGTGAGAAGCATGAAACAAAGCAGAGGCAGCCCAAAGATGATACCGGTGCCACTGTGAGCAATTGCAAGAAGAGCAACTTTTGCGAAGCACATATCCATCCCCCAAAAACTCTGATATTTTCCAAGCCCTGGTAGTATGGGTGGTAGGAGAAGAACTGTGCTTAGCCTCTGGTGATACCTAACCACTCAGATATGTCTGAAGACAAATGTTCTGTCTGCCTCTAGCTCCAATGTCCCAAAGCATAATTTCTGTGTGCAAGTATCAGAATTTACTACTCTATTTTCTACAGCGTCTTAGCACGTACAGACTTGTGCTATAGGAAAATCCATCCTCACTCTTCATCTACTCAGGAAAAAGAAAAAAAAATTCTAATTACATTTTTCCATTTGATTACAGTATTTTCCCTACCTTCTGTTTGAGTATTTCTAGAGGACCCAGTGTGTTAGTTCTCTAAGCACATCTCAAGAAGCTGATGTATATATTTTGTCTGAGCCAGGCAGAGCTCCCCAGACACGAAATCGTCAGAGGCTGACTGGCACTTCCATTCATCAATTTCAAAAATGGCACTTGGTTACAGTTTTTATTCTCACGCACACATCAAAAAAACCTTAATGTTTGTTCTTTCAATATGGCACTAACTGCTGATGTAACACAGCATTAACAGTCTGATGAGGCAACTAAAAGCATTAAAACAATCTCATATAGAGTATTTTAACAACCACAGTTCCACAGAATTAACTGATAAAAAATAAAGGAAGCATTTTATTTGTGGAATCATTTCAACAAATCTACTTAATTTATAAATTTGCACTGGCTAGTGGGAGAAATGCAAGTGTGCTGACTTGTAAGTATTTCACATTTTGACCTGTGTTCCAGAAGTACTTTATTTAGACCTTTGTGGATACAAATCCTTTTACCCTTTCCTGTCTTTTATCTCCCATTGTCCTTTCTGTTGTATAAAATGACCTGAATCTAAAGCCATTTAGTCATATCTAATCTTTATAGCACTTTCGATGTATTCCTAAAAAATGAAGGCTTCTGCAATAGTACATATTTTTCAATAAAGTAGCACTCGACATGCAACAGGAAAATGCTAATTACATTAACAGATTTTCATTGCACTTATGTAGTATAATAATTAACAATATAGGTTTATCACAGCATTCACTAAATGATGTAAAATTCACTAATGTAACATAGAACTCACTCATCCAGTTTTTCAAAGTTATTCTCTCTCCACTTCAGTATTGCATCCATTTAAACTATGGAAAGAGAAAAATGCTCTGAAATATAAACTGAAGGGCTATTTTGTACAGATTTTGTATTTCTCATTGTCAGTGATGGGCTCCAAGCATATCTTCTCTTTTTTTTTTTTTTCTCCTTATTTATCTTGAAGTTAGTTTTGAGGGTTTCCTTAATTAGTTTAAATCTCCTGTACTCTGAAGGAAGAGTGGGAAATTAAAAATAAAAATAAAATCCATTGTGGCCCTGTACTTCACAGAGTCAACAAACAGAAATGAAGACAAGTCCGAAATGAAGATATCTCACATCCTCTTGAAGACATTTCAAGAAATGAAGACAACTCACATCCTCTCACAGAAAAGAAACCAAGAGTGACACCATTCAAGCCGACCCTTCCAGCCTCTGAACTGCTACTCCAAATAGACACAATCCAGCAGAACAGCAGAGAGGAGCTATTTAATTTCCAGGCAGGGTAAACATACGTGACACCCAACAAAACATTTACTACAATTCTACCTATGCAAGCCAAGCTGTGAGCACAGAGAACAGAATGGCAAAGTATGGTCCTTCAGCCCTAGGTGGAAAACACATGCTATATCCGTGGTATCCAACACAATTCCTGCCCAGAGATGGCTTTTCCAAACTTTTTAGTCCCCACCATCTGTCTAGGTTGCCTGCAAATCTAAGAGTGCTAAATAAACTCAATCACAGTAAATTCCATCTGCAAAACTGACCAGGTGCGCAAGCAAGGAGGTTTTGGTAGTAAACATGCAGGTAACTTTCACCTTCAACTGACTCTAAAGCTGAAGAAAACCATAGTGTCCACTAACAAAGGACAAGTTTTGTTCTGTCTAAAGTAACTCTGTCAAGGGAATTCACAGACAGCCGGTCCTACTTTTTTCATTTCTTCCTTGAAAGGATATGAAAAAAACTACTGAAAGAAAAATATATTCCCAATTGCTTAAAGTAGCAAATTATGAAGGCAGTATATTATATGACTTAGTAAGTAAAAAGGTATGACAAGATTATCATCTTTAATTAGAAAATAAATTTGAATCAATTATTTTACTTAGCTACTGGTTAGCATTTGCAAAGAATACACTATTCCTTCTAAAAAAGATAATAAAACCAATTATAAAACTCAGTCATAGAAATACCATTTTACAATAGGTAAACAGAATTATTTTCCTTTCCACCTTTTTTTTCTAACCTCTCTGTCAGCCACCACTGACATCTTCTGCAGCCCTACCCATTTTAAAGCATATATTCTAAAAAATATTATTCAATTTTTGAAAAGTCCTTACTATAAATACCTCGTAGATACATAATGCATGTGCTACTATACCTTGAAGAGAGACAACTGGTTTGAGGAAACGTTTTAGAATGTAGAAAGTCAATGTCCATTTTTCAATTCTGTTTTGTTTTTTAAATATATATTTTTTAAAATCACATTCTTGTGATAGGTATTGGCAACTGGGGAATGTTTCTGTAAACAGGAAATATCGCTCCCACCTTTAAGAAGGAAGACACAGGGCAACACAGATAGGTCAGACTCACCTTGATCCCTGAGAAGGTGATGGAGCAATTAATCCTAGAAACCACTTCCAAACATATTAAGGACAAGATGGTGATTGGGAGCAGCTGACATAGATTTATGACGGGATAATTGTGCTTAGCCAACCCAACAGCCTTCTACAGTGAAATGACCAGCTCAGCGGATGAGGGGAGAGCAGTGAATGTTGTTTATCTTGAGTTAGGCTTTTCACACTGTGCTCCATCAATTTCTCATTGACAAACTGATGAAGTACAGGTTAAATACATGGACAATAAAGTCTATTAAAAACGGGCTAAAATGCCAAGCTCAGAGTGCTGTGATCAGAAATAGAAAATCAGCTGGTCACCAGTCACTAGTGGTATAGCCCAAGGGTCAATAGTAGTGTTTAACAGCTTCCTTAATGACCTGGACAATGTATCAGATTGCATCCTCATCAAGTTTGCAGATGACACAAAACTGGGAGGAGTGGTTGATACACCAGATGGTTCCACTGCCATTCAGATGGACCTCAATAGAGTGGAGAAATGAGCAGGTTGATGTTGAACTTTGTGAAGTTCAGCACTAATAGAAATGCCAAGTCCTGTCCCTGGGGAGAAATAACCCCAGGTACCATTGCAGGCTGACACCAACTGACTGGAAAGCAGTTTGGTAGAAAAGGTCATGAAGGACTTCTGCTGGACAATATCAGGCAGCAGAGTGCCCTCACGGTAAAGAAGGTCAATGGCATCCTCTGCTACATTGAGAAAAAAGAACACTGCCAGCATGCTGAGGAAGGCGATACTTCATCTCTGCGTAGCATTGGTAAGACAACTCTGAAGTGCTGTGTCCACTTTTGAGCTCCCCAGTACAAGACTGGCACGGATATACTGGAGCAAGCCCAGTGAAGGGCTGCAAAGATGACAGCGGGCTTGGAGCATCTGACAGAGACTGGGACTGTTACGCAGCCTGGAGGAGAGAAGGCTCAGAGGGATCTTACCAATGGCTCTTAACACCTGATGGGGGGGAGTAAAGAAGACAGTCAGACTCTTCTCAGTGGTGCGCAGTGCCAGGACAAGAGGCAAAGGACGCAAATTGAAATGGAGAAATTTCCATGTAAACCCATGAGTCAAAGGATAGGTAAATCACAACTTAGAAATTCCTATATATTGACTCACATATAAACATAAGCTATGGACAATAGGAAGAGGAAGAACAATAAATATAAATTTTCCTCTTAGGTGGAATACATCACCTAAAGCAGAGATGCAGACACACAAAAGATCATTGGTGATAAATAGCTGGGTAGTTCTCCCTCTCCCTCAAATCCAGTTTCCATCCCAGTTTCCCTCGAGCATTACCAAAAACATTTCAGCCATGCAAGCTACTTCCACCTGCAGGTTTTGAGAACTTGAACATTTCTACTGTAATTTTTTTCTTTTTCTCCATTTCCTGATAGTTCTTAGCTACCTGGTTACTAAATGAAAGTCCACAAAAATGCCATTGATTGTAGCAGTGCTCAATTTTTAGAAGTTTCACCATCACCACTAATCTAAATCCTTTGTCCACTTTTACAGTTCCATCCTCTCTGAGGTTGATGTAATCTTCTTGCTTAGTATCTTCCTCAATATCCTAGGGTTAGTCTTGGGAAGACCAAGGCCATCTAGGAGTTATTATTTTGACACTAGTGTATATGCATGTTTTTCTGACAGTTTTATCTTGTTTTATCCTTCTTGTGGTGTCTACAGCAACTCCTTTTAGTAACTGAGTAAACCACTAGAAAAAGCAGAAGTTACATTTATCAATGAAGAGCTACTTTTAATTCCCAGTCCAAATAAACAAGCTGTTAGATTATTAGCAAGGACGGTGTAAAAACAAGCAATACCCTAATTTGTGCAGCAATTCTTGAGTACCTGTGGCCATTCTATGACTCAGATACCTCAGACACAGGTAAATTCCTTCCCAGTCACTGACTCTTGGTCAAAATGCCACCAATGCAAAGCTATGCTTTGCATAAGAAACTTACTTGGACCCCATCAGATATATACAAACACATCCCAATATTGATATCTTATAGGTATTATTTGTAAAATAAACACTTTTTTTCTAGTGATTGATGCAAGAATTAGGAAAAAAAAATTGCTTTTATTTTAGCCAAAATCATGTATATTGAAGTCAAATACAGGCTAGAAGGCTAGTTGGGAAAAAAAAAAAAAGAACTTAAATGGTTTTTTTAAACTAAAAATGAAAACATTACAATAGAATTTCAAATGTCACCTGACAGGAAAGATTTATCCTTGTATCTTTGCTCTGAAAACAACAACAAATATTAAAATTTAAAATAGTAATAATAAAATAAACACTATTTCCACTCTAGTAACCATGTGCAAATGTATTATTTTTATTCAAGGTAAACAAAATATTGTTAATAAACTGAACAGAATATGCTTAAAATTGAAAATCCTGGGTTATCTCAGTCACTTCCACTTTCTGCAATAAGAATAGATTAAATGAAATAGACTAAAAAAAGAAGTCAGAAGGAAAGGATGCTCATGAAGTATAATTACTCTAAATGGAAAACAGGAAAAATATAAAAGACCTAAAAGGAAAAAAACACACAAAAGTACTCAACAAAAAATTTTTCATAAGGTCAAATGGAATGTTATTTTAACAGTAAAAAAATGAATTTATATTTGTAACAAATTCTTTGCTATGGTTAAGTTTTTCTTCACCTTTGACATTTAATTTCTGTATAATTCTATGTTGTAGACAAACATTATTATATACTAATACTATCCATTTTCTCCTTGTAATTAATTTTCTGTAGAAGAAAGAAAATTAAAAATAGCAAAAAGATAAGAGCAAATAAACAACTACATAGAAATTTCTTGCCTTATGAGTGCATGAAGTTTTGATTCTAGTTAAATCAATGGCAAAATTTCTGAAATCTGCAGGCTCAGTGAACCATAGGTGGTATGAATAATACTGTAACATACCTTCCACACAGTCAAACTGCAAACGAAACTGCTGTTGAATTTGTCCCAGGGTTTTGTTATTTAGTATAAGAAAGCATATGACTGATAAAATAAAACTGAGTTTTAATCAGGTCATCCAAAGTTCCACTTTTCTTGAAAGAAATATAACCCTACAGTATAATTTCTGAAAAAAAAAATCAGTAGGGGAAGTGGAAAAAAGAAAAAAAAAAAACAAAACACTACTATCAATAACTGCAAACTAAATCAGGAATAAAGCAATATAGCAATATTGCAATCAAATCAAGGTCAAATCAGCAAGCTAACTTCAATATTGTAATCAAATTAGTTAAATTGTTAGATTAATACAGAGATAATCAATCCTTCTTAATCCTGTGAAAGATCTAAGGAGGCTTTTGTCAGTTTAAGTATAAGCCACGACTAAAAGCTTACAACTCAACGTAATCAAGTCTTTAATTTACAGCCAAATAAATATTTTAATACCAAAACTCTTATGTAAAGTCTGAACAGATGCCTTGGGACCATCACTTTTTTTTTTTTCCATCACGTCTCCTAAGTTATTGTTATTTCTTCCTCCAGATATTAAGAAATTGTAGTGCAGTCTTAAGCAAAAATCTAAATGATTTAAAGCCATAATGCTTCTTTATGCCAAAATGTACAAATGATAGTTAACATTTGACTATGTTTGATTTTTCAGTAGTCAAACATAAATAGTTCAGCACATACTCAGGAACATACTCCCTAAACTATGCTTTAGAGGTGTTCCAACCTGAAGAATTTCTCCCAAAAATATTTTTATGGATTTTACTGGTGCTTATATGCTCTTATACACACCCATCAAGTGAATCTTGCAGATAAAGGATTAAAGTAAGAATATAAAATTCCATTTTTAGAAAAAGTGTACAGACTCAGCTCTTGCAAATAAGCAGATTCCCCTAAAAAACAGGGGAAAAATAGCCTGGGACTGGGATGATTGGGATGCACAGCTTTTTCTGCCATTAGAAATCCTGCAGCTGTGGAGATCTGCCAAAGGCTATAAGACATCATTCTCAGGTGTTGTGACTTCCTCTCACAGTTCAGTCCTGAGACTCTGGCACATTAATGTTGTTGTAAGTGGTCTGTTGACGAGCAGAAAGCAGATTTTTGTCTTTACTTTAACTGTCACAGGTTTTCTCAGCTCTGGTCATACAACCTGCCAGTGCCTGTGCCATACAAATCAGGCACAAAGCCTCTCTCCAGAGCACACAAACTGACCCACTCGGATTTGTGACATCTTTGTTTCTTAGCATCAAATCAGAAAAGTCAAAGGCTTAAAAACAGTGATTACAAACCACAGACATACCAGAGGATTTAGGAGGGTATCTAAAACCAGATTTTTAGTATATAAGGGTTTATATCCCAAGACACTGCCTGAAGTAAAACTCAGGTAAACAAGCCCCTTCAGCAGCCAGCTCAGAGCACACAAGGCCTCTCTTTGGAAGAGCCTCTTTCTTTCAAAAATAAAGCAATTAATCTCAACGTTTTTAATATTAACCTCTAAGATGGTCCCTTTCTTCTCCCTTTTACAACTCCCTGACATCTCACACCTTAACACCGAAAGCAAATAAAAACCTCAAGACAATTTTGTAGGCTTCTAGCACAACCTTGTCTAGGTAAACTTGTGACGACACATTTATCACAGATTTACAGAGCACATCCCACAAATTAATTGAAATAACTTACTGAAAGGAACTAGCGACCATAGCTACTCAACATTCATCTATCAGCAACATTAAAAATAAATTTGACCTCCTTATGATGAAATGCGATGATTTGTCTTGCAAACAACTCAGTTCAGTGGGAGCTAGGCCATAAATTAAACAGCCTACGTCTGAAACTTTCAGTCTGAAATCAGAACAGGTATTTAAGAGCTTTACAAAGCAGCAGCCATTTTAGAACAAATTAAATTGTATGAAAGGACTGTGTTATTGTATACGCTATATTTCACATATATGTAATTACAGTACAAAAATACTGTACGATAGTTCGGTAATCAAACATTCCAGCAAACAGAAACCTCAGGAGCTTTTTCTACTGTAGCACTGCATTGCTGTCTTTTTTATTAAATTACATAAAAGCTTCTTACTGACCACTTTCTTTTCCACCATGGAAGCACTTAGCTAACTAGAATTTAAGAGAACCAGAAAAGAGAACATTTCTCAAAACCTCACTTATGGAGAATTTTTTCCTTCCCTTTTAAAAAAACAAAACAAAACAAAACAAGTTTCCCCTCTTGTTCCTCTTTCTTCTCAACAGCATTTAGAGATGTCAATTGTCTGGAATGTAGAAACAAATAGGTTCTCAAGATCACCAATATCACTCTCAATCTATTTAGAAACTCTCTCACTCAAAAAAAAAAAAAAAACCTCTTATCCATGTTTACTGAATTTTTATTTTAGATGGTATTAGGAACCCTGCTGAAATTGTATAATTATATAATTTTGAGCTATGAAGTCTAAAATTTTATGCATAGGTTACATAAAACATACAGTGGACTTCTGACATCCAGTCTGGGAGTCAAATACCCAATTTATAGTGAAGTACTATGCCTAACATAATCTGTGCAGCGCTCAGGATCAATGAATATTTAATCATTATATGCAAAATGAAACCACTTCAGCATGAACCACTGAAAAAACCCTGCTCCAGAACATACTAGAGGGTGGTGCTTATCTGGGAAATGAGAGTCAGGTTCAAATCCCAACAGCAGAAGAGCATCCTTGGCAATCTGACATTTCACGTACATGTCCTACAATCTTTGTGCTACCACAATTAAAGCTTACCACAACAGAGCATGAAGAAAATAAATAAATAAATAAACTCTTCATAAAATTGTAGAGTATGAAACTTAATATTCAAATTAAATGTTAATTGTATCTTACACACCTAGCATTCCACCTATGGACAGAACAGCACTTAAAGCAACTTTGAACCAAATTGATCTTGCAGTTTCCAGGGAAGGGCAAGATACTGGGCCTATGAAAAGGTGATGAGGGTGAATGATCATAGAAACTATCAATAGAAGAAAAGAGGAGTCATCTGAATGTTAATCAAAAGCTCCTGCTATTTCCTCCTGACAAATGGGTGGAGTAAGGACTGAGAAACCTCAGAAGAAATTCATTAAAATTAATTATGGAAGTTATTTGCATCTTCTGGGACAGAGGATGTTCAAAGATTCAGGACTGTCTGATCTTTTCTTGAATTCTTCAACATAACCGTTATCATTGTTATTATTATTATTTCTATTATTACTACTACCCAAAGTACATGATGAGTTAAAGATCTGACATTGCCAAAATAACAAAGCAGATGCAGTAGCAGACAAAGACATAAAAGTTAATGCAATTAAAAAGATTAGACCGACCTTCACAACTCGACTGAGTGACTCCCCATATTTGTTAATTCAGACCTTTTAGGACTACAACCTTTAGTAAACCATATATATGTAATCTTGACCACTGAAAACATTTCATTTTTAAAAGTGAAAATCCAAGGACTAATAACAGCCAAACCAAGGTGATCACCATTATTATGGCACTTGACCTTTTGCAATAAATTGATCATTTTAGTAATTAAATAAAAATCAATATTAAGCTCAAAAACAGATCCTAGATTTCCCGATTCCCATTTTTTACCCCAGAGATACAATTTGTGAAAATTCTTCTAAATATTTAACTCAGCTGTTCCTGAGTTTTGTGTCCCTGCTTGTCACTGCAATCTTCAATATCAATCTGAATTAGTTTGACGTACAGAAAGCCCTGGTAGGCTTTCAGAATTCCCCTGTCTTGGTTCAGCTAGGAGTTAGACTTTCAGCAGTTCCTACAGGGCAGATTGGATTTAGTTTGGATTTTTGAGAAGAATAAAGGGAAAGACCTACGCTGCAAAAGGTTTTCCCCCTCAGTGCCATATCACATATAAGTGCACAGGGGAGGCTGCCTACAGATGATCATGTCAAAGCTTTCCTCCCTTTCTTCTGTTTGCTATCCTTATCTCAACCCCCCATTTCTCAACCATTTTTTCTTCTTTATTCTGTACACAGAGAGTACGTTGTCTGCATCCCCTCTCAAAAATCCACCGTAAGTGTGATACCCTCTCACACAATCCAAAGCACAAGCTTTGGTGATGGTGAACCTCTGCGATGCTCCCACTGAAGTGTGTGGGTCTCAATAAGAAATGTGCCTTTGCAGACACATCAGTGACAGGAGTCAAAGAGGCAGCGTTAGCTGGCTTATCCCCACAAGGACAGGAAGGGGCCTACGAGGGAAACGTCATGAAAACGAGAAGGGCATGAAAACAGTTCACCATTTCACTGACTACTGCAGAATAAGCCTTCTCCCCCAATATGATCAGAGTTATAGTTCACAGCTCAGGAAGAAAAAAAAAAAAAAAGAAGTAGAGAGAAATGAAGAGGTATTGGAGACTCTGAAAGACTTGTAGAACTAGCTGTTCACTGAAGGGGATGTATGCCAAAAGAAGTAGGCACAGGACAGTAAGGAAAGGATTTCAGTTTGCGATGGCCACTGCCCTCAACTCACACCATGGCTGGAGAGAAATCACAGCCTCTGTCTATTTTAAACAGGGGCCATCCCAAAAGCTTTGCATTGGTGCCATGTAGCCAACCCAGCCCTGACACTTCCATCCAGACAACAGATTACATTACAACACTACCAGTGCATTTCACCTCTCCCTTCTAATTTCCAGTAAACCGCAGTAGTCTGCTTCTGCAAGAACAAAAAGCTATCAGCATAGGCAAGCACAAGCGAGTGCACACTGAGAATATTTTTTTTTTTTTTAATAATTTGTGTATAAGAATGAGCTCTGAATTGATTCTAATTTCTCAGGAAAAGAAAGCAGAAGAAAAGCATATGTATTATGTTTTCAATGCAGGACAGAATTTGACTGTGACAGTCAAACTACATAAGGAAAAGGGATGTGTTGAGAAAGATGTTAAAAACAGTCATTTCATAGAGGTACATCTTCAATTTATTTTCTATACCCAAGACACAAAAGGACCCATGGAAAAAAATAAAATAAAGAAAAAAAAAAAAACAGAACACAGTTAGAAACACATATCTCTACTTTCCATTAAAAAATTACAGACAATATACTCAATTCAGAGAAAAAAAAAAAAAAAGAATAATGCCTCAGCTACTGTAACAAAGAAATCATTCATACTCTGTTTTCCTTCTCTGTAAAGACAAGCATTTCCTTTATTACATTAAAATGGAGACATAATATGGATAGAATAAAGATTTTCTCAGAAAATATAATGAACCTTTTGATCTTGCTGTCATAGGAAATCTTGAGGCAAGTGGTAATTAGACTGAGCAAAGATTTGACAGTGCAAAGTTAGATTTACAGTGAAAGCATAACCTCGAGTAAAATGGCAGAAGTCCTATCAGTTTTAATATGGCTAGTGTATAAATAATAATAATTTCAGGATCAGAATGAAACAGTATTTCCCAGAAACAGGGGGGGGAAGAAGGGAGGGGTGAATTTCTGGTAGAACAGACCAGCACCTACATACCTTCATGCTGTCTGTAAATTGAGAAAAAAAAAAATTAACCTTCACAATCCTAATAAAACCTTTTAAAACCCTGCACATATCTTTTAAATATTTATCTTATGCAAAGGCCATCATTCCAAAGACAAGACTATCCATCTCTGGAACAGCTCATCCTTCTGTCACTACTGTGCTGTGAAGTGAGGCAGGTCATACAGGACACCCACTAGCGCTGTCACCATCCTCCACCCGACCATGAATAAATACAGCAAGACTGTGCCTAGGGGAAATAGGGCCAAACCTACTGCTTTCCCTTCTTACAGCTGTCACTCATTTGCATTGGAGAACTGGTGATGTGATTTTGAAGGCAACCAATATACACCAATATAATATACTTTATGTATATATTTTATATTACCTATTACACATGTATATAATAGGTTACATGTTTATAATATAATAATCAAATAAAGTATTTGTTCACCGGTAGCTTTTATAGTACTAGCTGTTCATACAAGACGATCAAGAAATTTCACATATCTAGAACTAAGCTATGTTTATGTTTCACTAAGGGTGAAAGGTTTTCACTAAAAAGAACTTTTAAGTTTGAGGTATCCTGACAAAAGCTACAAATACTTCTGTAGGTTTATGACATGATTAGCTTCTAACAAATGACTAATTAGGTAATCATCAGACTTTCGGAAGAAATAGGAAAATGCTTGCCCAGAACTCCTTCGGTAGTCTGTTCACAGAGAGCTGAAATACTCATAAAAAAATGGAGAGCAACACTTTATCAGACGTGTTACACCTCATGTCACAGACGACCTATTCTTAGTAAGAGAACAGAATCACAGAATCATTCAGGTTGGAAAAGACCTCTCAGATCATCTAGTCCAGCCTAGTACTAAAGTCCACCACCAAACCATGCTACTAAATTCTACATCTACACGTTTCCTGAAGACCTCCAGGGATGGTGACTCAACCAATTCCTGGGCAGCCTATTCCAACGCTGCCCGACCCTTTCAGTAAAGCAATTTCTCCTAATATCTAACCTCGAAAAGAAGCTGCACTACTCAG
This sequence comes from Anser brachyrhynchus, assembly GCF_964034855.1. Lineage (NCBI taxonomy): Eukaryota > Metazoa > Chordata > Aves > Anseriformes > Anatidae > Anser > Anser brachyrhynchus. The sequence continues at coordinate 33,504,521 of NC_137701.1, forward strand.
CAGAAAACCCTACAAGGAGTACATTCAGAAGACTGAGCTGTATGACCGGCTCATTTCTAGCTATACACAGACTGATGCAATTCACAAATGCTGAATTGTTTACTGGTATTCTTCTTTGCACAGCCTGCTATTCTACTCCCTAAACCCAACTGCCTAAGTAGCAGTGCATCTTGCTCATTAGTGCTCCTCAGATCTGTCACATCTATTATCTCAATTTAGGCTGCAAGGCTTTTATGACAAGGTTTGGTTTTGCAGGTGTCTCTACAAGATGCTGCCCTTTACAGGTGCTATAAAAAGTGTTAGCTAATAACTGAATTTTCTTCTGCTCTCCAAGCTTCTTAGTGTTATACATTTCCCATAAAATCATCTTTCAAGAAAAAAAAAAAAACACACAAAAAAAAAGAAAATGCAGTTTCTCCATACTTCTACTTTTTTTTTTTTTTTTGGAACACCCAGATTGTGCAGGTGTCTACTGGTTCGGATGCAACCATTACCTGGTTGCAGCATTACAGCACTACATATGCAGTCAGCCCACCTGTTCTCCAGGAGACAGTCCATCTTTGCTCTCAGATCATTAGAAAACAAAGATTTCCCTCCAACTGCTTTGTGTGATGGGAAAAGTAAGATAATTAACAAAAATAACTTTTACTAACAGTCATTTCGTCTGAACTCATGCTATGACCAACATCCTACTGCATCAACACGTAAATGAGATGGCTGATCTGAGCCTACAGAATCCAAAATCTCTACAGTGCAAGGCCACACGTAACACACACGAATTTCTGAATTAAGAATTTAATCACAGCACTAACCGTTTTACCTTAGCCATTTAATCAACTTGTTTCATTCTGTCAGAAAAGACTATTATCTCCCCAGCAAAATACTACTTAAAGATTCCCACCATAAAGAGTAAGCCTGAAAAACAAATAACCTCTGGGAGAATCGCCCACCATGAAACACATCACTAATCCTGAATCTGAACAGGATACTCACCTAAGGGTTTTCCGCACTTATCCCTGCCACATTAAATATGATGGAGTGAGGCTGTCACTGCAGTAGTTTTCAATAGGCAGGTGCACAGCATGTCTTATTATGCTTTAAGGAACAGATTCAAGCTTCTCACAATGACTTAAGAGCTATAAGGGCTGACCTCTTTCAACTCTTTCACCTATTTGCACTAACACAGCGCTTATCCTTCAGTTCTACGCGGCTAACAAGGATTTCCACCAGTAGCATTTTGGGTACTTACACCTGAAAACAAAAATGTGGAAGAAAGGCTTTTCTGAAGAGAAAACCTAACAAAAGCTAAAGGTAAGGAAGGAAGTCTACACGCAGGTTTGAGTTAGATGTTATGCTTGCTTCCAGGAAGAAAAGAAGTGGGACTCAATTTGTTTGCTGAAACATAGTATCTTGGTATTTCCATGAACAGTGACTGCTTGAAGATTTCAGCGTTCATGACATTGTGCTTAATTTCCATTTGATGAGATGACACTACAGTTTAATTGAGAAATCTAAATTATTAACTTTTAAGCTGTTGGAAAAAGATAATTCCTGCAGACCTTTCTTGTTTCAGTGTATGATAATATACAGGACTCTTCCTTGAATTTTTCACTTCTTCACATAGCTTTGTAATTAAAAAAATGCCGGTCTGACTTAGTCAAGCTCAGTCTTATCCCAGCAACAGGCAAGAGTGAGCCTGTAGATGATGAATATTTCGGTCTAGGTTTATTGCTACAGAAAACAAAGTAACACTTAAAATCCCTGGAGCTGTGCTGCTGTGAAATCAATGCAAGTAAGGAAGCTATATCTATCCCCCAAACATATTAAGACAGTTGCAAAATAAAAGAAATCCCAGTCTCAAATATTTTATCCTTTGGGTGTAATTTGCACTTATTTCTGTGTGGATACACTTGCATGAGAATCAGGCTGCTCTGATTTCATGATCCCTCACCAACTACTGAGTAAGGGGTTGGCTTCATACTACCTCCCTGTGGGCAAGTGACATTTCCTGCAAAGCAACTTGGAATTACTTCACAGTCATTTAAAGATTTAACACCTTTCCTGGAAATACTGCTTACCTTGTCAGGTACAGCAGGGAGCAGGGCAGAGTCAGTGAGCATTTTGACGTTATTCCTCTTACTCTTTGGTTTGTTTTAGCAGCCCTGATTCATTGGGTGTAATGTCTGTGAAAAGGTTTAGCTTTTCAGGAAGAAAGCCCTCTCCTTTAATAACATATAAGGATTCCAAAATTCTGTGGCTTTTTTTGATTTCTACTGCTTTTATTTATTTATTTATTTATTTATTTTATGTTTGGTCTAAACTACACCATCCCACTCTCCAGACAGCATTTTGGAGCAGGGAAAAATATGGAGTGGCAATACAGCAACTGAAATTTGTTTGTTACAGTAATTCATATGAAACAGCTTGACTCAAGTTTCCTGATTATTTTTGCCATTAGAGCACAATCACATTTTTGGGGGCATTAAGGTCTAAATGCTGGCATTAGACACTGAAAATTAGGTGTATGTTAAGTACAGTCATTGATCATTTTAAAGGTATTTTGGTACTAAAGGAATTGTAGGTCTAGATGGTGTTGTAAATTATTATTATTGAACAATGTCATGATTCCTTTTCGTATATATGCCATGATTCCTTTTCTTATATTGGCTTCAACCTTTTGGCCATTATTTTTTTGCCTTTATTATTTTATGCCACCCAACAAAGAAATTACTATGTATCGAAGCTAGGTTAAGAGGTGGTTCCCTTCCAGCAACATGCATTTAATCTCTATAGAGCTTTGCTCGATAGAAACTCAAGTGTGCATGTTCTTTATAAAATTGTAATAATAACCAGCACTTTCCAAGAACCTCAAGTTAAAAAAGTCTGTCAATTACCGTGTATACTTTAAAATATAGCTTTCTACTTAAATGTAGCTTTAAAGGAGCTTTGTTAAAAAAAAATAATAATTTTCATGCGGTTTTGAGCACATGCATAAAAGAAGTACATAGTGTTCACACAAAAAGAAAAGAAAAAAAGCTAACATAACAACATACAATTGCCATTTTGAGTATTGCAATTCAGTATTACTTGTTTGCATTCAGTCCTGGGAAAAAAAAAAAAAAACTAGCACAGAACAAACTATGCTTTGCAGGATTGACAGTAATTCAGTATATGTGGGCTTTATCAAAGAAGGTTAAGAAGTCCAAGATTTTTCATCCCACTTCTTGAAGCATATTCACTCTGAGTATCTGCATGATTAACTGCATGGCTTCAGATTGAAGACCTTGGCACACCTCTGAGCCATCATGAGATGAAATAGCAAAAGAGCGTTCAGCACAAATTCTTATTTTAATTCAAATTAATTAGCCATTATGCTGAGTTAAGCACACAACTATAAAAGTTAGTCTAGACATACCTCAAACATTTGTGGATTACTCTTGGTAATCAATTAAGTCCAATTAAAACAGACCAACAGTGTAGGCATACCCTTTAGGATTTAATACACATATTATATAAATTATATCAGCAGATTTTTTTATTATTAAACTATCCTTGAGCTACCGAAGAGCTTTGGATAAAGTCATTCTACTGCTTTGATCAAAAGTTTTTCAGCCCTGGAATGTATTTCTTTTAGGGTTTGGCATTGCAAGGTAGTCATCAACATAACATGCAAAAAGTATAAAGACAAATCACAAGGTTCATGTCAGGCTTCACATGCTAATCAATATTCCTGATGGGGAGGAGTGTCCTACAATAATTATAATACAAGAAAAGGAATGAAGAAATCTGAGTTTACTTCCCAGGAATACTCCTTTCCCCTGTGATGCTAGGAAAAGCCTCTGAACTTAAACACTAGAGAAGAAAGATCAGAAGAGACACCAAGAAATCATTTGTTCCACTCCCTCAAATTCCTTCTTCCCATGATCTCTTCCTCCTGCAATTCCTCCTGCCCTGCTTAGAACCAGCTACATCTAAAGTACTCCTGGTAGATACGTGTCTCATCTTACCTCTGTTCCTTCAGCCATGCTTTGTTTCACATCAGAGAGCAACCTCAGAGCACACAAGATAGAGTCCTGAACAGTGACACCAAACTAAAAGATTTTCTCCCAGAGGGCACCCAATGCACTTCAGCAGCAGTTTTCTCCCTGTCTCTGAGATAAGACTATAGGTTGGTCTGAAATAAAACATCCCAGATAGCAAACCAGGTAGCACCAGCTGACTCACTCTGAAAACCTGCCCTTACAGGACCACACTACTAGCTAACTCAGACAGCCTAAACCTGTAATCTCTTGCCATCCCAAGCCTGGAAATAAAGAGTTTATGATTTTCTTCTCTTCAATTACCATTTTTATTTCTTCAGTGCTGCACCTTTATTTCCTCACAATAGACCAGGAACAGTGATTCTGCTTCTCATTGATAAAACACCCAAATATCTATGGAGTAAAATGTTCTATCTAGATGATGCATATCTTTATTGAGGTCATTAGTCCTCTGGCTCGAGAAATAAAATACTCCTGCTCAAACAAAGCAGCTCTTTTTGCACCTATGCAAAGGATGGAACCAGGAGGTAATGGCAGTTCACGTAAACTTTTTTCCACAAAATTTTTTTTTGTAATTACAAATATGAATTATAGTATCCAAGTGCTCTTAAAAGAGCAAAGACTTTAATAGCTTATGGTACACAATGACAACAAACTGAGATTTACATCTTGCTCCCTTCTTCTTTTAAGAGAAAATTTTAGTTTACATACACAGATTAAAGGCTGGCTTATCTCCATACTCAGGTATGACAGTCAGTCACTTCTGCTTATGTTACAGTTCTAACCTACCCATAACTGTTGGTAGCTGTCAAGCAATCTTGGTTTCCGATACAAAATCAAATCATTTGATAGTAATATATGTAATATGTTTATTAATAAATCAGTCTCATTGCAGGTTAACACATAAACGTAGCCAGTTTGTTCCCATTTTAAATAAAAGCATCTTTTAATCCATTCTCTAGTTGTGTTAAAACACAATAAAGGCAGGAAAATTGCAGAAAACTATACTCTCTTAGTGCAATTGGTATATCATAACCAAATGCAAAGTCAGAAATTTGTACTTAGGGCTGACAGCTCATCCATTTCAGCAGAACTCATGCCACTGAGATGGTCTTTTTCCATTTCACAGCTGTGTTAAAATAAGACAAAATGCCATTCTTAACTCTCAGTTTCTTCCTGTTGTCATTTCATACCACAGCTTTAATTTTATTTAAACATTCTCCTCTGTTGCGATTACATCTCTCAATTTGTTACAATACAAATTACAAAGATACGTGCCAGCTTTTACCCTTATCAGCATAGTTTTCTAACTGCATCTTGATTAATTGCTCATTAGAATAGATGAAACAACAGAACTTACATTTTGAGAGTGCCTTTTGTTTGCATTATGGGAGGAAATCTAAATCCCCATAGAGACTTGCTCTTTTGCCATTATCATAATTACATGTTTTCTAACTAAACTATCTTAACAGCACATTCATGCTGCTGTGGTAAAGGATCTGTCAGGATTTTCATCATCAATTCTGCAGTCAAGCAATCGCCTGACTTGAGCCACTAAGAGAAAACATTTCTCTCGTGAAACTCAGTACGCAAGCATAAAAGAAATCTCTCCAAACGTATAAAATCTGCATTGTGGATAATAAGAAAATAGAGACACAAAGAAACATCTATAATGGACTTCAACATGTCAGGAAAAGACAAAACGTGTACTACAAAAATGCAATCCTTATCTATTGATAGAATAAACAATTGGAATTAACTAAATTACAAAGCATCATATTTTCAGCCTAAACTCTATTTAGAAAACTCTGGTACTATAATAAAATTTAGCTTTAAATATAAAGAATAAATAACAGCCGCAGTAAGACATGGGGCTCTAGGCATATACCATAATGAAGAACCATCTCAGTTCTGAAAACTGTTTTGGCCAGGGATTTGGTGAGGACACAAGCTGCGGCCAGTGAGAGGACAAACCTCTCCCCTGGGGCAGAAAACTGAATCTGACAGAGCAGAAGCTGATGCTCCACACTGTCCCAACAGTGCACAAGGTGCCTCCGCTCTATCCAGAACAACGGTCTCTTCTCGGCAGCTCAAGAAGTTACTTGTGTCGTCATGACTGTGAGGCATTTTGTGAAAGAATACTGTATGTCTTAGTCAAGGCCTTGGAGCCAATATTTCCACACTAAGAACGCATCTTAAGACTGGTTCCCCTTCGGGGCTGATCCATGCGAGTAGTTCATTGTCTCTTCATATCCAAGAGGACCATGATTTTTCTGCGTGTTGCCAGCAGGTAAGGTGACGAGATCATGAACCTGCCTAAAAACCATGACACAGAATAGTCTGATAACTCCGTGCAATCCCATTTCAACAGACTGTAATTTCTGTCACTGAAACAAAAACTGACCTTGCAGTCTAACAGTTTTGTAATCCTCATTCCCAGGTCTTTCTTTGGAGACCTCATTCACCTGCCTGCAGCTGCAGGGTTCAAAAAGGTCATGAAGGCAGGAAACTATACATGGAGTCATCTTCTCCTATGGGACTGGCAACTTTCTTGCTCCATATACTTGACTTCAAGAAGGCATGAAATATCTGTCCCATCTAACCTTAGGTTCAACAAGGCTTATATTAGAGGCTTTTCTTCTTCACCTTTCACATCGGTGGAGGCACCAAATGTCTTCTTTTCTAGTTGTCAAACAAGCTGAATTTTGACAAACCTCTGGGTAGTCTGGATCCATAAATCTCAATCTTCTATTCAATGGAAACCGAATCCAAACAGCTATAGCAAGAGGAAGGCAAACGGTAATGTGCATTCTCCACTCAAAAGAAAGCCTGAGAAGAAACATGTGGCATCTTTCTTTTCTTTTTTTTCCCCCCGTCTGCTTTTCCACTCTCTCAGACACTTTAGAGTTGTGGGCTTGGTGCGGTTTGATTTACAGTTGCTATGTCTTATCCAGCGAAGCTATTTTTTTTCCCTCCCTTTCCCTCACACAAGCAGAAAGTTTATCTCTTTGCCTGGATCTCTTTGTACATCCTGTGTGTCTTTCCATATTCTGTACCCAACATTTACTCTTCTGCTTTGCAGATACCATGAACACACTGCCTCTTTCAGGCAGATACTCCAGGTGATGCATTTGCTACCAGCAGTGTCTCTCAGGCCAGGAGCACAAAAGACTTCTGAGGGCTCAGCTCGAGCTTGCAACAAATTGAGTGGCAAATTTTACATTGTGAGTGAAAAAGAATAAATATAAAATTGTTACATTCTTATCAGTATTGCTCAGATCTGAGATCCATGATCTTGAGTTCGAATGCAATTTTTATTCTTCCACCTCCAAATAACCTCCACAGAGAGATTTCACTCTTACACAGGATTTGTCAGATGCCTAGGCAACTCTAAAAGTCATACATCAGGGAGAAGAAATAGAGACCAATATTAATAAGCTGCTCTGTGGAAACGAAATAATTAGGTCTCTTTGGTTAACCTGATTCATCTTCTTTCACTTTGTGCTGATCTCCTGTCATTTACATACCTATTTAAAGAGCAAGTTGCTTAATTGCATTTAGTTTCCAGATGAACCTATTGCATCACCTTCAATATGCATGGCAATCAACAACAACACACACTTGTTTTCTGCAGAGCCATTCAGCCTTTTTTCCAGCGTGTTTCCTGTTTGCAATCAGATTTGTAGCACAGGATATGAGAACAATTTGTTTTCTGATGCTCATTGGTTTCTGCTCACAACAGAAAAATTAAGGAAAGGCACAAGGAACAGAGCTCACTCGTCTATCTCAACTTCTGTCAGATAAAACCTGATCTGAGGTTAACCTTGGAATTGGTAACTTGAATGGAACAGTTATTCAGCTGTCAGCTCAAGGTAAACAGGAAGAAAAAGAACCAACAGGAGGTAGGCTAGATATCTCAGAAAGAACTAGACGTGAGATGACTTTAACTATCGATATGTCACAATGTAATTTCAATTAAACAGATACCAGTATTTACAAGATTTCATGACAATATGTCAGTCACTGCCAAAGCATTCACAGATTGAGAAAGAACCGAATAGAAATTCAAAAAAAATAATAATAACAGCAAAGAATCTCTACCTTCAATAACATCTCACATTTTCTTTAAAGTGTTATAATTAATTGGAGTGTAGACTCTTCAAAGAGTAAATGCATAACTCCCATTAGCGCTAATGGAAGTTAGACACACTCATCAAAGGGAGAATATACTTCTATCTTTATGAAAGTAACCAGTGTGTCACAAAGCTGTATATTTCTTAAGTTATCACTCTCATGCTATGCAAGCTGAGTACAAAGGTTTGCATTCATTTAAATTCAGATTATGCACTTAGAAAAGATTCTTCCTTCACTGGAAGGACTGAATGCAGGAAATCAGCTTGCTATTATGTTAAAAACATACATTGCAAAATGCAATAAAAGTAATTACCATTATAATTAAAGGTTGTCACTGCAAGTGGTTTAAAAAAGATATTGAAAAGAACTTTTCACTGCTGTTCTGGTGAAGATGTAAATAGATTATTCTTGTCTGTGGTCCTTTATTTAATACTCTCTCAAGGAATAATTAAGATTTTGTCCAAAAGCAAACCGCTTTTTTATATCTAAATTACCTAAATAAAATATACAGATGGTCACATCTTTATTAAGAATTAATGGCATTTATAAACTGAAAAATATGTTCATATTTGCTTTTTTTTTTTCAATTATTCGGTAAATATTTTGATACGCCAGTAAGCTTTATTCTTTCTTGGGGAGTGGGGAAGAGGGAGGCTGTGAACAACTCAAGGAAAGCACAAGATGACTGACAGATGCCCATCTTTTCTTTCTGACACTATTTGTTCATTAAGACTAACTACCCCCAAAAAGACCAGAGCCTGGAGCAGCACAAGTTGTGTGAAAACACAACAAAACAAAAACATCCTGAAAAGACATGCAACAAATCTTTGCCTGACACATCAAACCAGAGTTTCCGTATGCTCAGCACCGTTCACTACTAGCTAGTACTGTCAAAATTAGGCCATTAGGAGTTTTCTCAGCAGCAATTTCCCTATTCTCTAGAAGACGAAATGCTTTTCCTCAGTCCCAAGCTCTTCACACTTGTCTAAACCTCATTGACTGAAACAGTTAGGAAACTCCCAAACAAGGAACTGCCTAAAATCTTTTTACAAAGAAAGAATATATGCTATTTTGCAAAGTCGTATTTTTAAATTGCCCAGCACCCCTAAAAATCAAGTTTTATGTTATTATAATATTTGTTAACAAATATTTGGGTGTTTTTTTTTTGGTTTGCTTCTTTGTTTTTTATATTCAACAAATGAAACAAACTGTTAATTCAGGAGAGGACTAACATCACTAGAAATACCCCTGACTCACAATCCTTTTTGAAATTAATTCAAAACGAATATCTATATATCCTGACTTCCTTGAAATTGAAATATCCTTGTTTAAACCTCCATAATAAATAAATATTCCACTGTGATAGTATACTGAAGTTCAGTACTAGATACTGAATGAACAGGTATTTGCTGAGTATCTACTGTTATATCAATGTACCCAGTTCAAGTTATTGAATAAAATTGTGTGAGAAGTTTTGCTCTGAAGCTTTCTATTTTTCTTAAACAAAAACCTGAATCAGAGGATAAGAGAAACACTAAGTTCATGTCCACAAATGCACTTACTAAGAACTAAAATGTCTTTCATGAAACACTTTACCAGTGCTGGGAACTGAGAAATTTCATGTTTTTCAACAAAGAATCTGCCTTTAACATGATGCTCAGAAACTCCCACAAAATTGCCAGGTGAAGTCAGGCTATTCATAAAACAGTTTTCTTGCTATTATTTCTGGAAGGTCTTACCCGGATAAATCTATATTTCAAATGTAATTTTAATTCCTCAGAGCTTAGCATTACTTAATCAAAAACAAACAAACAAAAAACCTCCAAGTAATCACATAAAGGAATGCAATTTATTTAACACGCAGGTTTATTTTCATAATGAGAAACAGAATAAATGATATTGTTAATTCACAGTCTTTTTGAATCCATGTTACAGTTCTTTAGACAGACACATACTGTACAAAAAAAAAAACATTTTGTTAAAATTAGTTTAAAAAAAAGTCTCTCTGAAGATGGTAATGGGATACAAAGCATTTATTCTGAAAGGCATATTGTCTATCTTCTACTTCCATACACTATGTACAAAAGGGAGTGTGAGAGGAAACACCACCTATAGTAGAAAAAAAAAAGTGTGCTTTCACTTTTATCTCTTTTTCAATACTCTTGACCCTCTGACTTTAGCTAGGCAGTAAAAAATATAATTTAACATTATAACATATACCAGAATAATACAGTAGAACTATTGTTATTATTTCCATTATAATAACATGCATAGGCTAATCAAGGTCTTCAAAAATACCGTTTTCTGGCCAAATTGTTTTCAACTAACACAATTTACCTTAATAGGAGCACAAGAAATAGCTGAAAAAGAGGACAGAGTATTAAAAGAGAGGAACATTTATGTAACACTTTATACGATCATTCTAAATGGCTAAAAAAAGAAAGGACTAACTGGCTAGAACAGTAAGTCCTTGCCTCTAGGAGGACAAGATACAGTGCTGGGTATGAAAATAGAAAAAGATAAAAATTTATAACTTAGATAAATCTCATTACACGTGCAGTTACCTGGAAAGCAAAGAACCAGTTTGCACCTTTGGAACAACTCATAACAGCAGCCGATTTCCATATCTCTGTACATCTGGAATCCATCAGAAATCAATGGAAATGCTGCAGGTTATAATATTAACTCTGCAATTGATTTCTATGAATAGAATACAACATCAGTTTGGGTAATTTATAATGTAGTTCAGAGCTATAATTGATAATATGGCTTAGAGCCTCCTTCTTTAAATCGCCCATGGAGATGACCAGAAAACAAAACATTGGAGAGTGCCTGCATTTTATTCCATATTAGAGTATGCCACAAATCTTGTATTTCTTATTTTAAGAAAAGATTCCTCAGAATTTCAAACAGAATATATTGAAATACTTGTTTTAGAATGTTGAATTGTTCTCTCTGATAATGCCAAAATTCATGTCAAAAGTATTTTGACATTAATAAAATAGTGTGCACAAGTAATATGAAATACATTAAAATAAGAGACATCAAAATGATTATGCAAAAGAAAAGATTTTAACATTTTTTTAAAATCGCATCATCCAAAATATAAGAAAGCTGAAGTGAACTATTTAACCTTTTTTCACAAAGCTTCCACAGACATATTCCTTCATACAAAACTTGAAGACTTAGAAAAATTCAGTTTTCTGACAAAATATCTTCAGCCAACTGTAATTGTCACTCTGAATCTAACTCATGCCAGTACTATCTGCAAAGTTATCATCATCCGACAGCTAGGTAGTGACCTTTAGAGATGAGCCATCTCAGTCGGGTTCTCAGTAACAAACATCGAAATATCTGAATCATCGTCACTGAATAAACTGACCCATTTCTGCAGACAAGACTCATAAGACAACTCCAGGACTAAGAAGAAAAAGAAAAGCAGCTGCCTTCTTATGCCTGAGATGGCTGTTCTAGGATGGGGTCAATTACTATTACTTTTGAAGCTATTATTACTAATTCTCATGTAGTGCCTGTCCTGCAGTAAAATAGATTAACTTAGCTGCTTGATGTTTAGAGTCCTTGTTGTAAGTATTAGTGAAGTAAACTCCTGGGTTTTCATGGCCACAGTTTTAAAGTTTCAAGTGCTTACAATTTTTACGTTCAATTTGTAATTCACAGATCCGAAGATAACTTGTAGCTTTGGCTGAACTTAAAAATCAATATTCCAAATGCAGAAGAAACTTTGTTAACCATATGATTAAGTAGGCTGTATGTAGAGAAAGCACACTACATTTCTGTTTGAAGCACTGGCCATGTAAGATGGTCTTCATGCATCAAGTAAGCTCTCAACTGCAGATTAAAAAAACAAAAACAAAACAAAACAACAACAACAAAAACAACTCTCAAAACTCAAGAGTGGCTTTTTCCCTGAGGGTTTTACATGAGAAAAAATATCGTGGAAAAGATCAGCTAAAATTGGATTAAAGTTGAAGTACTTTCAACATAGGAGTCCAATATTTAAATTCAGTCAAAAGCATGAATATATCTCCCAGTCCCATGTTTTGGTAGTTTTATTTTAAGAAAGATCCCAGAATTCAATTATCTCACAAGAGGGCTACGGGTTTGTATAGTTCTATTAATGGATCATAATCAATCTACATTTAATGATTTGGCAAAGAGACACATGGTTGCTACACTGATTACTAGTTGGCAAATACCTCACACAAATTGCCTAGAAACTTTGTCAGACTGGATAGACGAGCAAATATCATTTGCCTCTGTTTTGTCTTAACTATCAGTCTCATACAGACAGTATGTTGGCCACATTCGATTTCTGCAAGAGTAAATTAACAATGTAATTAAGTCAGAACATCAAAAATAAAATCATTTAAAGTTTATAGCAGTTTTTTTCTCACTGCATTTCTCACTGCCCCAGATAAATACACAGCTGCAATTCTAAAGTTCAACTTTTGGCCAGACAGAATGGCAGGCAGGTCACCTCACCAGATGTTCCTTGGGCACTGTGTCAATGGGGTGAGAGCAATTGTAGAGCTGTAGTCCAGCTCTGGGGAGAGCCACAAGTGACATTTAGCACCAACTTCATGTCTCCTGCTCGTCACATGGGCCAGCACTTGCCTCTCAAAAACCAAGAACACAGTGATTAGGTGGAAACTCTCAGTGTCCATGTGTCCTCCTAGAAACTGCCTGTAGTTACAGAATAGAGATATGTCTGTAATGGGAAACACATGCACCCTATGGCACCAGTGAAGCGCTAACACAGGCCTTTGTGCTCTCCGTTGGACTGCCCCCTCCCTTCTTGTTCTTTTTCCTGCTTCCACTTTAACTATACCTTGTTTTTTCCCATTTTTCTCAAAACCATGCAATGCTTGCACTGTCTCCTGCTCCTGACATTTGTGCCATACACATGCCCTCATTATTCAACTCCGAAGTACAAACATTTGCCAGGAGAACTCAAGCAATACCAGAAGTGAACAGACTTATGGAAGAACCTTAAATGTATAACCTAAATTTATGTGGATATATCAAATTTCCCAAACAAGCTAAAGCCAAAAGTCCTTCCTTTTGCAACACACCAACAGAGATAATCAGCTAAAATCATTCAAGTACCAACCACATATTCATAAGAATAACCTTGGCCTGGTACCCATTTCCATGCATCTGAAGCACTTTAAGAAGTAATGGCTTTAAACTAAAAAAGGGCAGATTCAGATTAGAGATTAGGAAGAAGTTCTTTACTCAGAGGGTGGTGAGGCCCTGGCACAGGCTGCCCAGAGAAGCTGTGGATGCCCCATCCCTGGAGGTGTTCAAGGCCAGGCTGGATGGGGCTTTGGGCATCCTGGGCTGGTGGGAGGTGTCCCTGCCCATGGCAAGGGGATGGAACTGGATGTGCTTTAAGGCCCCTGCCAACCCAAACCATTCTGTGATTCATGAATCTACGATAGCAAGAAAAAAGGTCTAAAGGCATAATAAATTGATTATATATATATATATATCTGTGTAGATATATCTATGCCTAAGAAATTCATATTTTATGGATTTGTTACATAAGCATTTAAACAACACAGAATGGTGTACACAGCACTATTGTTGCTGTCTCAATCCAAGAAAAACAGAACAGACAACATAAGGATTAGATACATAAAGTTTTGTTCTTTAAAGATTACTTTAAACACTGTAAAGCTTACTACTCTGCCACAAAACACTGACAGTGTGCAGTACTCATTAAAGGACTGTCTGTTTAGACAAGTAAGAAAACTGAAGAAAATGAAAAGGATTTGCTTTAGGCAAATGGGAACAAGGCAGAATCAGCCAACAGAGCTGTCTCGTGGAGCTACGGCTGCAGGTATATCCCCCTCCCGTGCAGTTCTCCTTTGCAGAGAATCCAATTGCTGATAAAAAGATTAGAGTAGATTTAAGTGAGCCTGTAAGAAGGACCATAAAACCAGCTGCACATGTAAACAGCAGCTTCCAAAGGGAAAAGTTAGCAGTTCACTCCAATCCCAACCCAAGGTGAAATGACTACAACTCCAGTAAGCAAACAGGTACCCTTCTGCTCAGGAACAGTAATGATAACCGGGGAAAACAGAACAAGGAGACACTCCATATGTATATAAGCCTGCTGATGCATGAGCACATACTTCTCTGGAGTCCTTCTGTATAATAGAAAGAAGTGGGAGGGAATGCTGGAGGGAACTCACTGACCTGTTGTACAGCATCTGTTCTCATTCCAGTACTTGCAATTCACCATTTAGGTTTTCCCGTACAGTAAAAATATTTGTCCTAGAGGTCAGCATCCTAAGAGTAACGGTGCAACACATCAGGTTTCTACTCTTTTACATTAAGAGCTGCTTTCTTAGTCAAAAATGTATTAGCTTGTAAAGGTCTCCCACTTTTCATGGACATTGCTATGGTAACTGAATAGTAACCTTGATATGTGCACTATACTCAGGAGACTTTTCCTTCAACAAACAGGGAGAACTAAGATTTATTAAGTGTCTGGTCCACTTTCCTAGGGGTTCACATACAGAATTACCACACTTATCCCCTGAACATGAGGTTGATATCTATAAAGATTACTTGGAAAATGTAAACCATTCTGCTAACAACTTCTGAAATATAGTATGCTGTGTATGGCAGATACATTCTGCCTGTGTAAACATTTTGTAAGTACATTGACCTCTTTGTTAAATTTTTAATGCTTTGGTTTGTGGAATAAGACAAAAATCAATAGGGACATAAATTTGAAGAAAGACTGTAATGAGTATTTTAGGCTAAATGTGGCAAAAGGTAGTTTGACGTTCCACCAGCTGGAATACTTAATTTCATTTTTCCTCATGTACACAATCTGTGGATTTTGTCCCATCCCCATAGACTTCATTAAGCATGGAATCTGTCCATGTCTTTCTTAATACAACTCTAAGTAAGGTGTTACAAAAAATAAAAGACTCTTCAGGAAAATAAATTTGTGGTAATCTGCAGAGGAAATATGTCTAGTGAAAAAAATAATAATAATAATAATAGAATCAGAAAACAAATGCCCAGAAAAAAACTTTTGCAGTCAATAATGGTAATGGTCAAGTGAAGAGAGGTACAAGACAGTGTAGAGGTCATATCTAGTACAATGCTGTATCAGTGTACAAAGAATGTCTGTGAGGGAAGGGAGATTTCTGAAGAGGTGTGCTAAGAAGTCATTTACAAAATGCAATGGTGACACAAGTTAATGGCCCTGAATACATAGCACTATTTAATGCTTGTTAACGATCATTAACACTGACACCAGTATCGACGCAGCAGTGGGGCTTAACACAGTTGATCAGAGCAGAAATTACCCAAGATCCACTTTTAAGCAACCAAATCATGTGGTACCTTAGAGACATCAATAATATCAATAAAAAACAGAAAGAAACATAGCATTTGCAGCAGATCCTAATAGTGTGGTCGTGAAGGAAAGTCCAGTTAAAACAGCCACTAAATATCACTATTTAAAAGCTAGACTGCATACAGTCTAGAGTAAAAAATAACTGAGGGAAAAACTCTACTTCACAGGTTGTAACACAATAAAGAAGGGCAGAGAATCAGTGGATAAAAGGAACAGTTCTCTGTCCTCCCCACAGGGAAGATCTCTTTTGCCAACTTCTGGCCACAGAACCACATCAAAACAGATTCACGCACAAGGTTGAATCTCTGAATCTGAAGCACAAAAGCACCTCTGCATCATGTAAGAAAATCAGTATTTGCTTTATAACAACCACTATTGATGAAGACCACCACCTGTTGTCTGATAAGTTAGTATACAAGATGAAATCTCCACGTCCATGCAGAAAAAATGTATAGAATCCATTTTTAAGGGGTTTTGTTACATTCATGCACACCTACAAATCAAATTATCTCATGCTTTCTTATTTGCACTTCTATTATAGCGCATGAAATCATTTATTTCTATTTGTTGTTTCTATTTCCTGTTCACATTAACATTTTAGAAGCTTTATACGCCACGTATATATTCTGCTTTCATGCGTTCTTCACCTATAAAATTTAAAGATACATTCATTTTGTAACAAGAGACATGCAGAGAAAACAAAACCAAAGAACTACTACAGCAAAACTTCAGTTAAAAATAAACAAATAAATAAAATTTCTTCCTAAACCAAGATCAGCCATTATTTGCGGAGCCACAATTCCTGCATCAAGGGACACAATGGGAAACATCGTGCCTGGTACCAGGGATAGCTGCCACCACAACCTTAGCCTGAATGACCAATTACCCACCTACAACTGACCTGAAGGGAAACTTTCAGCCTGAGTGCAAAAACAGCCCCAAGCCCCTGCATTCAATTCCCTAATGAGAGAAATTAATCATGCTGCTATCTCAACCAATTTTACAACAACATTAACTCTTTCATTTAACAAGTTGTTAAAAATAAATAAATCAGCGGAATACTACTGATCAAAACGTTTATTCCCCTATTTGGCAGTTTCTGAGAGAAAGTTTAGTCAATCCAGAGACAGTCCACATATCTTTCCCCATTTTTTTGGCACTGTTTCAAAACTCGGTCTTAAGATTTGGCAAACACTGGGTTTGTAATTCTCACCACTGCTGCAGTTCTATGACAGAAGAGTTTTAACTAAAAGCTTCCAAAGATTGGAGCTCTGTCTGGGATTTTTTATTTGCTCTTCAACGTGCTGCTTTTCCCCACACGGGGAATCAAAGTCCGACCCTGCGCTGCCTTACAGAAATAAACCCTTCACAGTGAACCACAGGCAACAAAACAACTCTCTGGCCTGGCTTCCAGCTCCTGGCTCTGTACAGATAGATTCAGATAAATAATGAAAGCTATATCCAGAATTGGCAAGAGTACCACTGTATGTACCTCTCTCACTTCTTCCCAAGTCCCTGCCAGAGCATTAACGCATCATATCACTGCCTAAATAGCTGAATGCCAAGCACGGATCCTGCTACACTGAAAATGCACAATGGCTGCATTCCAGCCTGGCTGCTTCTGACTCTCATTTAGGAGGAAAATAAAATACAATCAAAAATAAGACTTCATTCTTAATAACATCCATTATAAATTACAAGAGTAACACCAACACTATAGCTACGTGTATCTGCCTGTTTGTCAGCTCCAACTCAGCTGCAACTTTCTGGAGCAGAATCTGTGTTCTTTTGCTGCTCAGCGATGGACTGATTTCTTACACTTGACCCATATCCATTGGCAAACAACACTCCACGCTCAGCTCGGATAAATAAAGTTCACATTTGTCTCGTGCACAGGAAGAAGCTTCCTTTAAAAAGCGTCAAATGGTTTAAACCACAATTTCCTGCACAAAGCTGGCACAGATTATACCGTGGAATCTCAGTGTGCTTTGCTTCCCAAACTACTTTTGTTTTTATTATCTGCAATTCTTACAGCAATTTCAACCATCCTCATGCCAAGTTTCCCATATTCACTTTTTATTTAATTTTTCAGGACAAAACAAAGCCAACAGAGACTTGAGCAAAGCACCAGCTCCAGCAAAGGGTACACATTTCAGTCCCTAGGTGATAAAGGCAGAACACTGCTAGAAAAATGTGCTAGGGACAATCACAAATATACGCATTGGAAGTCACCGTCTCATTCACTCATTAAGGAATAAAGCAATAAAGCATCAATAATACTTCTCCAGCCAAGTAACACCTTTCCATGCTAACTTTAATACACAATCTAAAAAATATTGCACTGAAGTGATCATTCAATTGTAAAGCAAGAGTATACTAATATTAGTAATAATATTTAAAAATGAGAGACTCCACTGGTAAACACAGTAAATGTTTGCAAAATAAAATGTGAAGTGGGGAGAGGGATTTCATCCAGAAACCAGTCCATTGGTTTCACCGCTGATTCCAAGGATAGGCATCACCCATTCCTTTCTCCTCCATGCTGATAAAATTGGTATGTGAAACTAAATAATAATGCCATCATCAAAGCTAGTAAATATTACTCAGAAAATGAAAGCCATGTCTCTACTGAAGCTAATACAGGAAATTCTGAAACAGTGTAAAAAGAAATATAAAACAAGTAAATGCAAGGGCTTGAGTTAAAAAACAAACAAACAAAAAAAAACATATCTATTGTCTTGATACAGTTCTAAAGGCAGAGTGAAAATACTTCTGACTTGGGATAAAATAGTTTATCATCATCTCCAAAGAAACACATTGAAATTGTAAAAGGAAAAAAAAAAAAAAGTGTTGGAGAGTCTTTGCCTTTACAACATATGTGCATGGAAAATGGTTTGTTTTGGGAATGAAATCCACACAGGAAAATGACTCCCCTCCCCAAAACGCCACTGAAATCCATCCCAGCTATTCCCTCTTCACTGGCACCTGCCACCTCCCCAGTCCTCTCCTCACTTCCCCAAAACCTACCCTCCTTATTCAGCAGGACTGTATTTGCCTGCAGAGATGTGATGGTGAGCAGCCATCCAAGTCCCCCTGTGCCTTCCCTGTGACACAGTACTGCAAGGGTTACTCAGTAAGGGAACAGACAGCTCCTCCAGCAGCAAGCAAGGTAGAAGGAGAAAAATATTTCTTTTATCATCTCACAGTTTCAGCAAAGTACCTTACAGAAGTTTTACCTTAAGCAGATGCCCACAGCCCTCCCTGCTCTGGAAAGCGCATCTGTACCTACATCTCAGGTGTTTTGCTGAGCTGTAGTACAACACGGGATCCCAGGGCACAGCCTGCTGCAGGCTGTCACTCAGACTTCAGGCTCTTCTCCAACACTCTTAATTTAGATACATGAAAAATATCATGACTGGGCTGACTACATACCCATCTGAAGGAATACACACAAGTATCCAGCACACTCTTTTACGTATAGCAAAGGTTGGCAAAGATTATCTAAATAGCAAAAATGAAATCAAATCCCATGAAAACAGAAGGAATAAAAGCAAAGATTCAGAACTTTATTGTCATTAACAGCCAGGGTAAAAATCAGTTAAAAGCAGTTAAAATTCAAGACAGAAGCAATATGATAGATACACAAATCTCTTAAGCTTTTTTGGCAACAGAAAGTCCAGAGAAAGTTTAACTGCAGTACCTTCTTAAATTTAATTACTCTGCATATTTTAAACTACACTTCCAGCTCTACTCTGCAGTGGTACTGTTTCATCTCAAGTAATGTGTACAGTTTTGGGCACCACGATACATGAAGGACATAAAACTATTAGACAATGTCCAAAGGAGGGCAGCAAAGATTGTGAAGGGTCTGGAAGGCAAGATGTGTGAGGAGCAGCTGAGGTCCCTTGGTTTGCTCAGCCCAGAGCAGAGCAGGCCGAGGAGAGGCCTCATGGCGGCCTGCAGCTCCCTCACGAGGGGAGCGGAGGGGCAGGCGCTGAGCTCTGCTCTCTGGGGACAGCGACAGGACCCGAGGGAACGGCACGGAGCTGGGACAGGGGAGGGTCAGGCTGGGTGTCAGGAAATAGTTCTTCGCCAAGGGGGTGGTCAGGCACTGAGACAGGCTCCCCAGGGCCGTGGTCACAGCACTGAGCCTTCCAGAGTTCAAGAAGTATTTGGACACCTCTCTCAGACATGGGGTCTGGTCTTGGGTGGTCCTGTGTGGAGCCAGGAACTGGACTCGAGGATCCTTGTAGGCCCCCTTCCTACTCAAGATATTCTGTGATTCTAAGTAAAGCAAGCTGTTCTGCCATCTAATGCAGAACAGTAGAACAGGCCTTATCAGTAGCAATGCGCTGTAGTAAAGTACTTTTAAAAGTACTGTAATAAAGTACTTACTTTTATTATTCACTGGCAGCATTTTAAATTCTCACTTTCTATTAGAAAATCTGAAGATCAATAATGCTAAGGAAAGATGCACTCTCATTTCACTTCTTCAAAACTATGCCAAGCAACTGCTATGCTTTCTGAAATCTAATGCTCTTTCAGATAACGCTGATTGAACTGATGGCTATGTACGCTCCCCTTAATGTCCTTTTAAATACAGTTGAATTGATCAACTTATAATTGAAAAAAAAGCTTACTAAATTGCTGAGTGATTATTTTCAAGAAAAATACTAGCCCTTATCCATAAAGCAAGAAAGAAACAAAAGTATGTAGACAATGCACACATATGTGATGCAAATTTTCAAGCCTTTAAAAATTGCCTTTGAAGTTAGAAAAAAAGGGAAGTGAGAGAGGAAATTGAAGGATATCCGCATAGATGTATCTTAAAATGATGACCAATAGAAACATACTTTCTTACTTTTTAAACTCCAGTTCAGAATTATTATTTTTTTTAAATTTCTTTGGCAACAGCTGATTATCTCAGATAAAGAATAGCACTTCCTATCAGCTTTAAATATTTGCAGAATTATTAACTGGTGGCAAGCACATAAAAATGTGGACTCAGTTTCAAGTAGAAAAGAAAACGGACTGTAAAAACATATATAGGAGCTTTTCTTATTTAAGACTGGGTTATAGTAGAAGTAACTACATGGCAATAATCTTTGTAGTGGAGGAATCTACAAACATGGAAGAAACAATATTGTGTTGGAAAGATAATGCTAGAGAAATTAATATCTTCATATGGAAAGTTTTACTGAATGGCAACAGGTAAACATTAGACCTTACCTAAAATCTATCTAGAACTCACAATCCTTAATTTAAGATTGGAATTTTTTCTACAAAATATTCTCTACATTCTGAAGAAACTGCTTACTGCAGGAATCATTTTTTCAGTTTCTATTCCCATCCTTTCCCAGGAGGTCAAGATGATAGCATTTTTAGATGGATACAAATTATTCTACTCTAAGATGTGCATAAAGTAAGTAGGTACTTATTTTCCACAAAAATTTTCCTGTACAGAGTCCAGATGCACTTATTCTACCAATATCCAAGCAATGTGCCAAATGCTCCCCTCCAGCTCCATAAGGAATGATGAGTATTAAGATATGTATATGGAGAATGAAATATATAATGCCACCACTGCAATGTTACCATAGTAGAAAAATGAAATACAATCTTATAGTAAGTCGAAAGAAAGAAAGAAAGAAAGAAAGAAAGAAAGAAAGAAAGAAAGAAAGAAAGAAAGAAAGAAAGAAAGAAAGAAAAAGAAAGAGGAAGTAAAGATGTTACTTTACAAGACTCCTCTTTTTTTATTTTTTCATTTTATCTATAATGCTGATTGCATCAACTACACTGGGAAATTTCAAATAAAATAAAATAAAATAAAAATCTATATGTAATTTTTCTGCATAAAAAAATTAGTAATACTCTGAGAATTATCCCCTATTTCCTTCACACGCGCACACACACACACCATGTATTCTAATGATTAAAAGTCTATTCTCTCCCTTTTGTCATATCACTAGACTTAGTTGCTTCTTTGTCAAACAAACACAGGAAAACACTTAAGTGCTAGCTTACAAATTCTCATATTGTCTGAGGAAAACATCCCTGCAGAAAGCCTGGGTATTAGTACAATTGTATTGCTAATACAACATAAGGACTTTCTTTATTAAATAGTATTTCTCATACTGTTTTCATTAGATTAGTTTTCATTAGATATTAGTTTATAACTGTACAATCTCATCACTTTTACACTAGATTGCTTATATCCTCTGTTATTTTGAATGACACCTTTAAAATTATTTTCCATTGTATGAGTTTCTTAAGATGGATTTTGAGTGCCACAAAAGAAACCTGTATCCAAGCAAGTGGTTATCATCAAATTCAACACTTCAGCATAGACAGAGATTTAAAATTAGAAAACCATTTCAAAAATTAATGAAACAGACATTACAAGGAAAACTTGGGCTCCGGCCAATTTCAAGAGAGTTTGAGATTTTAACTGATTCTTTCTCAAAGGGTAGTGACATCATTCAATTCTTAAAATGACTACCTAGATTCAAATCACATGGGAGAGAATACACTTACCATTAATCCATTTGGCTTCTGGATTATGAACTATGAAATCTTTTCTGAAGAGATCTTCCAAAGACAATCTGGTTTCAGATGAATTTGCAAGTTCATCTAAAATAAGAATAACAGGATCATTTTAGATGGTTATTAAAGCAATATAATTAGTGTATTTTGCACAACACTGGAATTAGAGGGCTAGAATACATAGTTCAGAGGTCCTGTTGAAATCAGTAACACTACATTGCTCTAACGTTTTTTCACTAGAAGTAGTAGTTTCATTTTTCTTCAGTAAAGTTTCAGGAAACAAAGCACTAGTTGGTACCTTACAGACAGGACAGCTGAAACATGAAGTGTGTGGCTATTTACTATTCTCACAATATACTGGTATGGCTCCTTCCTCCCACCCCTCTACTCCACAAGAAAACTGATTTCAAACCAATACAAGAATTTCATCACAGCCACAGGATGAAGGCCATATTGATCACCTTTTACAAATAGAAACTAAGTCAAATACTCCTGTAAGTAATCAGTTTGGAGCCAATCTCATGTATTTTAGGATCCAAATGTTGAGGAAAAAAAATAATCAAATGCACATTTTATGGCCTGTACTTGTTCTCAAGTGATAAGCACTGAAGTCTTGTTTTTTTAACCTTGGCTAGCAGCTTTGTGTTTTTCCCAAAACATGATAGGGCCCTGAAAGTACTTTGGAAAGTTGGCCAACATTTATTTTAAGGTGCCAGCTTTTAAAATAATTTCCATACTTTAGAAATGAAAAAGGAAACTGCTAAATTCTGCTTTTCTTGTGCTTTAGGTTAAATAAACGATAAGTAGTAGATATTGAAAGGTAAACTGTCACACAAATGTGTGATATCAGAGGTAGTATTCAAGCAAAAATCCTATTTTGCTGTCAAAACACAAAGCTTCCAATGAATATTCATATATAGCAGCTACGCACTTCACCTAACGGCTTTAGGCTGTTTAGAAGAACAGCAGTTGCCAAAAGCTGTGTTGTACGTCCCCTGTGCACTAGCAGAAGTATGCACCTATTCACTTCCTACACAATCAGCCAGACAGCTGCTTACTTGAGTCTTTTAATCATTTTATCGTTATCGGGGAGGACTGTCATAGATTACAGCAGTGTCCCTCTGTTCTATGAGCTTTTCTTTCCAACATATGGGCGCTCCAAACTACCTTCTTTGTGAGAGGAGCTTTTATTTTTCATAGTCAGATTTTGTCTTTCTGGATTGCTGATATTAGGTATCACAACTGAGGGCAGACCCATAGGAAAGAGTATCTAGAATCACAGCAATGAAGGAACAATGTTGTCATCTTTATGTTGACCCAATGTGCTACAGCACAATTTTAACAAAGCAAATGTGCTTTGTAAAGGCAGTGGTATCCTGTATTGCCTTTCAGATGAAAATATGACCCCTTCACAGTGAATGAAGTCCAGCACTGTTCAGTTATCAGTGTTTATTCAGCCAAATTTCTCAATTAGAGGCCTGGCTGAAAGCTTACAGAAATGAACAACGTGTTTTGTTGTTGTTTTTTTTTTCTTTTCTTTTTTTTTTTTGGCCTTTTAAATGTCAGCACTGCCTGCTGCAGCCACTTCATTTAGTATTCATAAGGTGCATCTTTGCTGCATTGGAGACAAACTTTTTAATGCACGCCACACATTTAGGATAGATGCAAGGCCACCATGGCTGCTCACTCCATGGCATTGCTGCATTTTGCACGCGCCTCCCTCCCAGCTCTCAGTAAGCACTTACCGTAATCAGCTCCCCTTGTACATGATATAAGGCTAAGCATGCAGAGTTGTTCAAATCCTCTCTCACAAGACAAACATTCTAATCCTTAAATAAGCTTTTTGGCCTCTTCCCACCTTCCAGGGATCAAAATAGTCTGTTTGGGTTGTTTTTTAGTCTTCAAGTCCAGCACGGGACAGGATATTCCACTTGTAGTCTTACCAGAGCTTTACAGCAGAGTAATATCATCTCTCATGGTTTATACCTAATCCCTCTGTTTACGCATTATGGGACTTTGTTAGCTCTTCCTCCTGCCAAACAAGAGTTTTTATCTTCAAAGTAAGCATATGATGTTACATATGCTCTGCTCAGCTCCACAAATACATTTCCTGTCTTCAAAACACTACCTTAAGACTTAACAGCATCAAATACTGGGTTCTTCATAAGCTCGTTTTCCCCATTCTCCATAACCTTGCATACTACCTACCCCACAAGCTGTTTTCCATCATCTATTCTGGTATAACAGACCCTCGTCCTGATGCTGTTTGTGATCCCAAAAGGATTCCCCTTCTAACCTTTCACGAGTCTCTGTTTCTATTTATTGTGACCCCTCATATACTGCCAGTTTGCCAACTATCAATCAGGATCACACAAGCTGTTACACTGCCGAAAATTATCTTGCCCAAGACGGTTTAGTTATCACAGATTGTTTTTTAACTGCTTTAATAAAACTCAATAGAACAATGCATCAAGTGTGTATGGAAGGCTATCAGAGAAGAAAGGCATACCAGTTCTGCTCTTCTGTCTTGTAGTTCACAAGCCTGACAAGTAATTTTGAAATAAATTGGATTTTAGAGTAACTTGTAAAATTGATGTTAGCATTTCTAAGCTGAAACAATCAGCATCTTCAAACAACTTCAATATATGTTTGAAAAGTTGTGAAGTTTTTTTGGTTGGTTGGTTGGTTTTTGCCTTTGTTGCTGTTGTTGTTTTGCAATGCAAAGTCATGATCAAAATAGAGCCTTGTTTGTAATCTTGGACACTATCTTTCCACTCTGACAATACTGCATATTGTGTAATTTTTGAGTAAAATATAGATTTGACAACAACAACAAAAAAATTTAAATAGTACTTTATGTTCCCCAAATGCTTAGTTTATGTACAGCAAGATGAATTTCACATCATGTGAGCTCTCAAACACTCTACTGGGTAAATCGTTCTTGAGCACAGGCACAAATTGGTATGCATTTTGCAAAGCACTCTTTATTTCTAGTCTGCCTTTTTCTACTTCATGTTCATTACCACATTACCTAATACCCTACTAGCTCTCTTTCTCTTCCATTTTACATTTTATTGAATTATTCCTTGAAGGAATCATATTTCACTGTCCTCACACTATTTCCCATGGATTTCTATATTTTGCTCTGAAATTACATAAATTATGTATAGAAAATGAACACAAGATTACAAAAGATATAAACAAAATCAAATGTTAAAAACCAAATAGCTACATTATAAATTAAACACCTTAACAGTTCAACAACTGGTGCATATTTATTCAAAATGACAAACCTGTTCATGTTTACTAAACTAGAAGATTGCAAAAATAGAAATTCAATAGCCTCATTACTTTTCATGAGTTTATAGTTATTTTTGCAAATGACTAGTTTAAAATAGTCTAAACACCTCAAAATTTACTTGTAACTTAGAAATTAAAACTAATAATTATTTAGTGCAGTATATTAAGTCAAACTCCTTACTGAATTTTCTGTGGAGATTTAAAAAGTTTTAGCACTAGAAATAGAGATAAAAGCTTGATATTAAATGATGCCTGAAAAGTGGAAAAACACCACTAGTTAACTGTGTGCAAGCTAACATCTATAACTGGAAATTAGCTTAGTTGTATTAAGTTTGCATGAAAAAGGAAAAACAACTTGACAGAAAATAGATATCAAAACTTGCTTGATAATTTATGGTAGCTGCATAGAATGTATACAGAATTAAACAGAAGCCTGAATCTTTTTGTAATGAATATCTACTTCAGCAAAAAATATTTTTAGTTCATTTTCTATTCATTTAAAGAGCAACATGAGAAATGATGTGATGGGGCTGGTCCCAACCCCATTCTAAACAGAATATTTACCCGTTGGACATAATCCCAATAGATTCCCTTCCTGGAGCTTGACTTTACTCCAAACAATTTCACAAAAACCTTTTCTGCGAGTTTGGCTGACCTACATGTTCCCTAAAAGAATTTTTCTGCAAAGCTGTCCTTCCCCCCATCAAGAGGTGTCAAATCAAACCCTGTTTCGCTAGAGTTCAGAAGTCACTCTGCTCAACAGTAATTACCACACATCAGCAAACATGGTTTAAATGCTGACATTAATATATGTCAGCAAAGGAGTCCCACGTACAGCATTCAAGTCTGCCACATCTTCAGAAACTGTAAGCTACCATGAAGGTACAACTACTCTTGTTCCCAAAAAGAGGATCAGCCTTAAGTGTTGCAGCAAAACACCTCAACAAAGGTGGCGGTGTCTGGACAACTCTTAGAGCATTTTTAATACAGAAGCTTTCAGTTTCTAGTACTCCCAACTGAACATTCCTCGGTTTTGAAATACAGATTTACACGAGGTCTTAAGATAATTCTTACCATGTGGCACATCCTGCCATTATGCACAGTTTGAAAACACACTGATTTAAAGGCAGGAGCGAGGCACTGACCCCAGAAAGTCTACTTGTGACTATTTCAGTCTGTTCAGGTATATGATGAAACTTCAGAAATGTAATAAAATCAAAACAGAACTAGTAAGATACCTGTGTTATATTTATATAGACATATAATGATAATATCTGAGAAACAGCTATTCTGTCTCTGCACTGGCCATTAATTCACAATATAAAGAAAGAAAGTTATTATTCTCAAGGTATTTTCTTTTATTGTCTCTTAAATATTTCTCCAGTAACCTTCTCCAAATATTACACTAAAAAAATCACTGGATTCATAATTAAGTTAGCCCAGACAGACTTCTTCTCTGAAGCTCCAGGTTCTTCCACACTCCAGCCCTTTACTTTAACAAGATTATATTCTTTAAAATCCTCATGTACTTGCTTTATCAATACACTTATCTAATTGCAGAGAAAACCATCAGAGATAGCTGTCTGCAAGCCTTCTACTTCCACCTACAGAGTAGCGTAACAATTTATATTTGGTGGATACAATGGTTTTGTTTTGTTTTTTAAATATCCTCCTAAATCCACAGAGCAACATTCACAGAGAGCTGTTAAGAGTCCCAGCAACAGGTAACAGGACTGGGAGGCCATTCAGACCCTACCACTAATCCGTTACACGACTGAAATGGCGTGTACTTCCATTTTTCTGTCTCCTTGTTGAGAAAACTAACACATTTCTAAAGCTTCCGAGTATTATCACAGATGAAAAACAATATACAGGAACCAAAATATTACTAATATCATTATTTGTTTACTCAAGCCACAACCATAATTGTGACACAGATACTGCATTTTGTACTTTAACAGAAGCTACAATATTAACAGCTCAAAATACATCCCTTATTCACTGCAGTTCCTGCTCCATGTTGTACATTCAAGTAATAATTCACGTAATAAAAAACACTAGAAAACATACCACTTATTTCTTTTTAGTTTTAACACTACTTGTGTTAACACTAAGCAGAAGCTAAGGCCTCTTTGAAGCTTGTTGCATGTACCTTACATAGAAAATTTTGTTTTAAAAACTGGTTAGGTCACAAAAAAGCATTGATCCCCCTATTAAAAAAGGCATGAAAGATGTTTCTTAAAGCTTGAGATAAGTCAAAGGACAACTATTAAAGCGTACGTGAAACTAAGGGTTTCTCACTTTGTGGATAAAACAATGTATAAAAATCATAAGCAAGAGAGATAATTTCTGTTGGATTTAGCGTACCAATAAATCCAATTTTGCCTTGACATGACTTTCATGGAAATGCTTTATAAAGACTAAACAGGCTTCTGAGCAGCCACTGTCTAAAATTATCATTATACCTCTAAAAAGAAGCAGAATGATGCACAGTGCTTAGGAGAATTTGTATGAAATATAAAAGGCACCCATCAGTACAGGCAGAACTAAATAGAGAAAGAAAACCAATAGTTAAAACATTAATATTAGAAATGAATTGCAAAAACAAATACTTATAACAACAGATTTGTAGCACCTTGGCACTAATCACTTCGCAATAGACCTCTGAGACAGTCTCCAGAGTTTTTCACTTCCTTGAGTGCTAGACATCCAAAAGTCATCTTGGATATATAATCAGAACCACACAGCTTCAGCTACAGTGCTTAGCACCCATCAGCAAAGCAGCAGAGTATCAGAATATTATCTTCCAAAAACATATTAATCATGAAAGTGAAAGGGGAACAGCACTGATTAAGATCAAAAGTAGGGAAAGCAGCTGCCCCCGCAATGGACCTCCAAAGCTTCCTTTGGTAAGCATTTTTAACCTGCAAGAAACCCCAGTTTTACAGACTAGATCATTTTTGGAAAAAGGCTTTTATTTATATCAGGTTCTACAGTCTCTTTGGGATATCTTAGAACATCTGAGCTGACAGAACTACTTTTCACTCACATGACTTGAACAGAAATGTAGGTCCCAGCTTACATCAAGTTTTCAAGCAAGCTCGCTGGATTTTGAAACCACCCCAGAGATGCTGTAAATCACTGAGCTTTTTTTTTTTTTTAAATCATATTCAAAAATAATAATAATATTTCCTTAGGTTATTTGTTCTTTTTTTCAACAAGTGCCTTCAAAGACTTCAATTTATGTTTTTACATCATTAATAATTCTATTCAGACATAAGAGCCAGAACTGATGTTTATTATTGTGAATTCCACCATAACACTTCTGAGATTTTACAAGCCGTGAAAGAAAGGAACCTCTCACTGAAAACTAAACACTCTTCTGTCTTAAAGTGTACCACGACATGCCACCATTTGCCCTCTGTGTCTGTCTTTATTATTCCCTGAAGAAACTCCTATGCACTGAGACTAGAGAGGCACAACTTTGCTTTTATTTTTCTCAAAATGTCTTAAGTGGAAATAAGAAGTCATTTCTTTATCATTACCTTGGACAGCACCGTTCACATGTAGTAAATATTTCTACAAAACAGAGGAAGCAGAATAGCCCAGAATGTTCCTACAAACTTACTTTTCTTCTCAGAGGTAGCTGTTTCGCTACCTCTGAGAAGCAAAGCTTTTTGATCTTTTTCCATTCAGTGTTACCACCTTCCTTTCAAGCAGCAGCAGCCTATTAGCGTGCTTGCTCAGGCACGGACCCACCAAGCTTCCCTTGATGACTTCATCCAGTGGCCAAATAGTCCGAAACCATCATTTAATGCAGAGCATTTTGCTAGCCTTTTGGCTTATAAAAATTGAACAGCTTATACAAATTGAACTCACATGACAAAACATTTGCAGACCGATATTTAATATCTAGACATACCATCCAAATCAGATACTTTACATCATAATTTCAAATCTGATAGAAGGAATTCAAATTTGACAGGAAGAATTCAAATCTGATAGAAAGAATTCAAAGATACACATAAGTAAACAGTTGCTGCCCCAGCAATAAAATCTTTAGAAAATAACCAGGACCAAATTAGAACAAAATAACCATTAGGCATAATTATTTATATATGTGTGATTGCTATTTTGTCTATTAATTGCCCCCCACTTTTTTTTTTTTTTTTTAAGTGTACTGTTAAGTAGTTTCCTTAGTTTTAGGTCACACAGTTGTTTATTAAGAGAAAGAAAAGGGAAAAAGATTGTGCAGGTACATATGAAAGATACATGCTTCTGATTCAGTAAGTTTCATTCTCAGTATTAGTTTTCTATGACATATAGCCTTCTCTTAGCTCATCTGTGAATCAGAAATTACACTAAGACAAGTGATAAAATCTTAACATTCGGCTCATACCCACTGAGGCTAATGAGGATCGCTTGTAGCCACCTCAAGGCTGACACAGTCCTAAGAACCTGCTGCCAAAACCAAATGCTTCTGCTTCACAAGGATTCCAGTAACTCTCAAGTCCCTAAAGGCACCAAATTTATAGTAGCCAGAAGTTAAAAGTTCTTAAGGCCAAGAGATATTTTAACATTTATATGTCATTTTAATGACTGCATTATGAATCATACACCTTCAGTAAGAAAAAAATAAAGAAGTAGGTTACCTGGGGTTAAAAGAATGACAGACATAGTGATGAGTGAACAAACAACTAGAATCACCAGCAGCGCAATAGCAATTCCCTTCCAGTTCCTCTGCGGAGGGCTGTTACTTCCAAGTTCCTACAGGAATGGAAAAAAATAAAATAAAAGGAAAAGACCATGTTTCATAATCATATATTTCTAGAAGTATTATTGATAGGAAAAATTGCTCGGTGCATACTCATAATCACAGCATGGGAGCTGATCACTATCCCTCCCCTCTCAATAGTACACATACATAACTCCAAAGGTGCATATCCGAGGTGCATAACTCATGCTTTTTTAGTGGATATGTGTTTTTTTTTAAATACACGTAAATTTATATCCCCTAAGAGACAACAAAATGAGCTTATATAATCTATCCAAAATATGACTGGTGTTAAAACGTGCTGAACATAAATTTCAGGACAATATCAACTAGCAGTTTATAAGATAATTACAGAAATGAAACGCAGCAATTTACTGTAATTCCACCTAACGTGGTATGGACCATAAAGGTTTAAATACACATCCTTTTTAATGTACACTATTAAACTTATTTGTAATAGAAAACATTTACAGAACAGCCTGAGGCTCCATCCAAAGCTGAACAGCCCTTCTACAGTAGCTCAACTGTAAACTGCTCTCTTATTACTCATAAAAAATCAGCAGTAGCTTGTAACTAATGTTAAATGAATGCTTCTGTAACTACTAGTATGCTTAAACCTATGTTCTCTGTAGTTCACGTTTAACTCCTACTAACTCCAGCCCAACACAATTTGTTAATAGTCACAGTGCACTGCCTGTATTCACAGTACAATTTTAGACCAAACAACAGGTTAGCATCCAACAACAGAATGACAAAAACAGTAAGACAATTGTCTCACACGATCCGAATTTGCTCCCACAGTAAACATTTTTTCTATCTATATCCACTCTCTCTGCCACATTTACCCATATATACCATTATCACCTGAAAATTAAATTGCTGTGGTAACACTCTCTGTGAAAAGAAACATCTCTGAAGATATTATTTCAGCCTATTTACAAAGCTGGGTTATATTACATGAATGCTGCACAACTTTTCACCAAGTTGCAGTGAATACCAGGTGGTGTAAAAAATGTGAAGTTTAGCCCCCGCACACAGTCTTGAAAGTAAGGCCACATACAATCTCTCCCCCTCCCCATGACCTGGACCTGCATCAGCAAAGCCCTGTGAGGCAGCCGCCACCAAATACATAGGGTGGGACTGTCAAGAAAGATGAGAGATTACTTGGAGTCTCTCCTATTTGATCTGAGATCCTGGGTTTGTTACTCTCACAAGTACACAACAAGATATCATTTTATCTTTCCCCTTTCTGTAAGCAAAATGGATAGGGTGGCTCTGCCACCTCTGCCATCTTCTGTAGGGAGGACTAACCTGAAGGAAGGTGTCTCCTGCTATGTTTCATAAGCTTTCAAAAAGATATTAACACTTTATCACACATGGATTATTTCATTTGTGTTTTCCAAATTATATATGAGTGAGAAATTGAGCTGTTTTAACAACAGAAAATGACATGTTCTTATACTTTTTTTGTTTAGAATACACCGCTTCAAAACCACATACCACCCAGTACAGCATCTTTAACAGCGTCTTGATTTTGAACCCCTCAACAGCTCATTTCTACCTGTGCAAGACAGTTTTTCTCCCTGGTCCTCTTTTCGAGGAACTTCAAGGGAAATTGCTCTTTGCAGTCTGCAAGCAATCCCACAGGGGAAGTCTTGCAGCAGCCCTCAACCCAGTGCAGCCTCCGGCAAGGAACTGCAAGGCGGAACCTGGGAGCCATGAGTCAGCAATGTGCCCTTGTGGCCAAGAAGGCCAATGGTATTCTGGGATGCATTCAGAAGTATTGCCAGCAGGTCAAGGGGGGCGATCCTCCCTCTCTACTCAGCCCTGGTGAGGCCAAACCTGGAGAACTGTGTTCTGTTCCAGGCTCCCCAGTACAAGAGGGACATGGAGCTACTGGAGCGAGTTCAAAGGAGGGCTACAAAGATGATTAGAGGACTGGAACACCTGTCATACGAGAACAGGCTGAGAGAACTGGGCCTGTTTAGCCTGGAATAGAGAATACTGAGGGGAGACATCAACAATGTATATAAATATCTGAGGGGAAGGTGCCAAGAGGATGGAGCTGGTCTCTTTTCAGTTGTGCCCAGCAACAGGACGAGAGGCAATGGGCACAAACTGAAGCAGAGGAAGTTCTGGCTAAATATGAGGGGGCACTTCTTTACTGCGAGGGTAACAGAGCACTGGCACAGGTTGCCCAGAGAGGTTGTGGAGTCTCCTTCTCTGGAGATATTCAAAACCCGCCTGGATGCCATCCTGCACAATGTGTTCTAGGTGACCCTGCTCGGCAGGGGGGTTGGACTAGATGACCTTCAGAGGTCCCTTCCAATCCCTCCCATTCTGTGATTCTGCCCCTGCCCTGAAATGGCTGCCAGGCTCCTTCCACCTGTCTGGCCTAGGCCTGGCTGAGCTTGCTCATTTTAGAGAATTTTCACCTCACCAGAGGAGAAAAGCAGTCACCCCGCCTACCCAATTTAAACTCTAGGCCACAGGTCTTCACAGGGTCAGCTTCTTCACCTGACTGACATTAACATCCCCACAGCTAAAGCCAACTCAGGCCTAGTGGAAAAATGCCCCCCAGCTCCTGTCAGGCCCTCCCTCCAGGTGGCTAAAATAGTACTTGTACTTAAAAAAAAAAAAATCATTACACAAATCTTCTCTTTGGTGTTGATATCAAGCAGGTAATAGATGAATAATGTTGAATTACAGCACACAGTAGGAAATTACCGAGGACAGTGCAGTACAGCGCTAGCAAGCAGCACCCTCAGACTGAAGGTCAGCATGCACAGCTTTCCTGGGGATCACCACAGAGCCATACAGAAGTTTGATAACTGTTGACCAACAACACATCCTTGAGATGATATTTTACTTACCGAATTCACAACTACCTATTTTTCACAGAAAGGGGAAAAAAATATATTAAAAAATGGTTCAAGCAGGAATCCATGGCATCCATCTCCTTTCTCTACATCCGTTGCCCGTTTCCAAACCCCTGACAGACCTGCCTGCTCGCCTCATTTTCTTCATCTTCTTCTGATTCATTTCCACCTTGTTAAACACTAATTATTGCTGCCTATTCCTGAATAGCCTTATAGGTGGTGGGTCTTCAAGGGTGTATATCAGCATCATACACATGCAGTTTTTCGATCCCTTGGCTATGAGGTTTGGATGGATCCCAAGACAGTCCCATTGCAAAACTTTTAAGGCCTAGACATAAATTGAGATCCAAGCTATTATTTTCACTCAAGTAAGAATTACTTTGATATTTATAGTACAGTCTAGAAAATTAGGACTTACCCTAAACAAAACAGTATAAGCCTTATTGTTACGACATTTAACAGAGTCCAATTGTAACAGAAAAACTAGTAGTTTGTATAAGCAAGCTATGGTGAAAATGAAGTAGTTATTCCCTGAGAATTGTGAGACACTACTGCAAAGTATTGAATTAAAATGACAGAAGCTGGACAAGTTGATGAATGCCCTCTGTACCGAAGCCTCTAAAAATTGTACCAAGTCTTTATTATTCAGAAGGTTCTTCTCTGAAGATGTGAATATCATTTGGTTTCTAAAAATAAATGTCTACTTTAAATACTTCTCCAGATTTTTGAAAGGAAAAGATCAAATGGCACACAAAGCTTACTCATACCCACGGTGAGAAAGAAGGCAGGTTTCCAGCTAGAAACTAGTTTTCTAGCTGAAAACGTTGGAGACTGGCATAAAGAGAAAGACTTATCTCTAAGAAGAGATAAGAGATAACTTGGTTTTAATAACTTGATAAAATTGATTAGTTCCAATTTATTAAAAGTTATTAATGAGGATGACATTATGGTAAGACCTTTGCGAAGATAACGCACGCTAAAAAAAATTGATAAAACATCAGAAAATTACAATAGTAATGGAAACTCATAATATAATCAATATCAAGGACATCTTTGATCAACTTTCTTGATGTTAAGCAATGCAACTCTTTGAGAACAACCTACAAAGTTTAAAAATACAGTAAGTTGTTAAATAAATAAGATATATTTAGCCTTGCACTACTTTTTGAAAGTTATAAACAAAAGGGACTTAAACAGCTTTTTAGACCATATATCATTGCCAAGACAGAAGCTCTGATTTTTTCTAAGATAGAGGCATTCAAGAGGAAATATCTAAGAAGCTGTACGATGAGAAGCTTCTGACGTTGTAAAGTTTTCCCATAACTAACTGCTAACTGGCAGATGGAGAACGTGCAGATGGAGATTTAAGGATCTAATCTTGTAAAAAGGCCCTTATATTAAAGTGGTTTGAAAAAATATCAACTTCTGAAGATGGTGTTTTATATATAATGCTATCTATAATGTTGTTATAGATTTTACAATCTAACTCTAATGAATCAGAAAATGGCTGCCTAAAGTGTAATACAATTGCAAGCATTCTCATTATTTAAAGTACCTTTTTCATGAACCATTTAATTGCATTGTTGCCAAAAACGATCCTTAAGTAATATATATTTCTGAATGTAATTTGTGATTGAGTAATACCTTACTAAAACACATCTGCAAAACAAAATATCTATTCTAGTGCATGCACAGGAAAAGTACACCGATGTTGTAGGTCAAAATGCTTTTGGCCTATTCCTGCCGAATGCTAAATGCTGGAAAATTTCGTCCAGAAAACGAAAAAGGCAAATAAAAATCAAATATGCGGAAGCATTTTTCTTTCACCTCTACTAGGTTGCTTTCTAAATATAACACAATTTACTGACTGATGATGAACTGATTCACTGCAAGCATGAAAATCTTTTAAGTCTTATAAGGATGTGGCTTTGAATTTCAAACTATTTTATAGAACCATTAAGGTTGGAAAAGACCTTAAAGATCATCTGGTCCAACCATCACCCTACCACCAATGTCACCCATTAAACCATGTCCCTAAGCACAATGTCCAACCTTTCCCTGAACCTGAAGTGGTGACGCCGCCACTTCCCTGGGCAACCTGTTCCAATCCCTGACTAATCTTTCTGAGTAACCTCATCCAACAACACTGAGGAGAGTCTCTATTTTTTTGACAAAATATGGAGTCTGACATGGATGTTTTGTCTTTAAAATAAAAATAAAAAAAAAATACCTTCATAATGGATGTTAAACCTGAGTCTAACAAGATATAACCCAATGTCCTATTACAATAGAAATAAGATGATATTAATTTCCATTAAATTCATTTCATATAGAGGTATCTTTCATCATTTGACACAGAAATGAAAGTGCTTATAATTTAAGTGTGCTGTTTCCTTTGAAGTAGTATTGGGGATATTGATTTGGGAAAAAAAGAATCAGTTAAAATTAATAGATATGTTTAAAAAAGAAACAGCCTCTAATATTTTCATATTTGCACCTGAATAAACTTAGCCTTTTTGTAAGCAGCAAAACCAGAAGAAAATCACAGCTTCCTTGTTAAAGCTTAACAAGCTGAACAGTTTTATTCTTAATCAATGACGATAAAAAGCCTTTAAGACATTTTTTTTTCAGCAAGCATGCATACAACTAAGGCAAAAACAAAATGTCAGAAAGTATTACCTTAACATGATGCATTAATGTATCTGGTTTTTGAATTATCTTAATAGCATTTTCCCAACTTCTTGGAAAACTTTTTATGTAAACCATAATACAATATATCTTCTACCATAGTATTAATGACAGAAGCAGGAGGACACTGCCTGGTGGGAGCAGTCACACTGAAGGGCACTATCTAAAGCCTGGGGACTGAAGAGTGCCTCTGCCAGGCTTTTGCCAGAGAGGCAGGTTAGTTAAAATGCAGCATCCCTGTTGGGACAATAAATTAAAAAAAAATAAATTTTAGAGACACTAAACCTTCTGAGAGCTGGAGCTTTGCTAAACAGCTTTTTCTCATAGTACTACCTCCCCATGCTGTGACTGACCTAGCTGATAAACAGTGAGATGACCCAAACACAGAAATATGCCTCCATCAATAAAAATCACAAACAAGAATTCCAGCAGTTTTAATTATTTCTGCTATGTTTATGGGTACAGCTCAAAGCTAAAGCTGAGACTCTGACATTTGTGCAGCCTTGGGTGAACGTTGCCAGGTTCACCACGCTCAGTGATACAAGCGCGCAGGTGCACACATTGGTGTTTGCCCCTGTTTTTTGGAGCAGAAAACCCAGCAGCAGTGAGCTGCAGCAGTGCCTGGTGGTTACCTGGTTTCATGCTGGGGTACTACGGGCAGACAAAGGATCTCAGTCAGAGGACCAGAGTTAGTTTGTGCTAACACAGCATCTTCTGAAGCCTTGAATGACTTGTCTTTCGTCTTCTTCCTTTTTTTCTTTTTTTTTTTTTTTTTCCTAAACTGTTCCTGTACTGCCGCCAGGACAAAGCCTGCAGAGGAAAGCTCTAAATCACAGCTTTCCTTTATTTTGGCAGGAATTTCAGGGGCAAAGTGCATTAGGCTATGAAAAGCAAATGTAATTTGCTTTGCAGTAGGAATGTGAATGAGGCTCATTCTGTAGCTTAGATGTAATCACGACAATATCACTTAATGACTCCTCCAGCATCTACTTCATTAAACATTATCATTTACATTCCCCAAACATGAAGAAAAGGTGATAAACCTAAATAGACAAACAGTTTCATGTTGCATCTCAGGTGTTTTAAAAGATAGACCCAGGATACTTACAATAAAAAGCATGCAGACTTTCTGGAGTTCTGGTCTTGCAACTGGTATTAAATACTACACAACTTGATTTTGTAGTGTTAGTATTTGCAAGAAAATTACCACAAAAAGCATTTAGAATTTGTGATTAAATGATTGCATCCATTCCTTCCCAGCTGTTTTTGAGTAATCCCATGGCCTAGATAGCAAGAGAGACTAAAAGAGAGATCCACAAAGTGGCACAGGATAGTTACAATCCATTTGCATAAGTACCTATCATTTTCATCCCTCATGCTCCCTTTACAATTTGCCGTGTTATAAGATCCTATTGCTGCAGTTCTTGTCTGAATGATTATGGTCATACAATTACTTTCTCCGGTCAATATCTTCATTCATCAAAATGTTTCAGCTTCCTTTCAGAGGTGCTGTAAAATGCCACTTTCACCGGAATGCATGATTTGCTGTCAGCCCTGTGGATAATGGGCATTTTAAAAAGAGAGCAGCTTGTTAGCAATTATACTGCTTAGCATAGGTATGGGATTTGGTTGTGGGAACAATCTGACTTCATGTTCTTATTTCTCTGGGATGTGCTGGTAAGAGAAACCCCTCTACTTGCAGAATCAAATGGGGGGGGGGGGGGGGGGGGTTTGGAATAATCCTAATCCAAACCAAAGAAAACAAAGACAAAAATCCACCTCTGTCTCTGAAAAAAAATAAACTAAAAGAATAAATGTTCACTTATAAGTCATTCGAGAAGTGATAATCAATCACCCACACTGGTTATGTATTTTCTTAACTCTGCAAAACATCTTATGCTTTTTTCAACCTTGATCATTTTTGTTCTAAGCACAGAGGTTTTTCTCCTGGCACTGCGAGTGCCCGTTCATGAGCTGCATGATATTTTAGAAGAGCTACGTCAACACCCTTACTTCCAGCCACTCACGGAAATGGTCAGAAACATTTATGGAAACTATTCAATGTATTATGGTTAGTATTAAGGAGGAATTTCATATCTTCCAACTGATTTTGCAGTGTACCTTGTAACATTTACTAAAACATAATGAGTTAGCTATTACACTAGAAAAACAAGTAAAAGCACAACTTCTAAAGCATTCTACCAAAAATCACTGTTCATGGTCTAATCACAGTAGATGCATTTTAAATAGATGAAAATGGGACAGCACAGCTGATCAAAACAGCATGGCATGTGCACAAATCAAATTTTGTGACCATCTACTTTTTTACGGATATGACTATTCTCACTCACAACGCAGAAAAGCAAGAGGAAGAAGAGAGAATTCTCAAGCTTCAAGGTGCACAATATTAGAAGATATGTAAAAGTCAGGTAGTGGAATATCAGTCCATATAGCAGTCCATAAGGACAGCTGAGTAGCTGGGGCAGAGGGAGACTTGGATAAAATAATAATGGATGGCAAGACTAGTTTGTATTTGAAATAAAAACCAGTCATGATGGAGAGACAAGCTACAGCAGCCAAGGGAATTGCTTCGACTTTTGGGAGCTGAGTTGAATGTAACACATTTCTGTAAAGAGGTACAATGCCACACAGAGTTATTGCAGCTTCAGAGGCAACTTCATTGTGACTCAGTATTTCAAAGTTTTTCTCCCTTTTCATCTTGCGTTCACGGTCTTTTGCAGTTTGCTTCCAAGTTTCACAAGTAAAAATACTGCACTCTATCCAGTTCAGCAGAAATATTTGGATTATTAAGGAGAATCACAAAGTTCTGGTAGGATGTGTGTAAGTATGTTGAGGCTTAAAAGTACCTATGTACATTAAAGTTACATTTAGCCACCTGTGAGGATTTTTTGTAAGTTCCTGAGTAGGATAACTGAACACCTGCTTGGCTAATTAAATCTATTTGCAACACTCAACCAATCTTCCCTGAGAATCTCACCTCCATACAGCTAATTGTCAAGAGGAGTCACACCTTCTTTGGGGGTTTGAGGATCACTGCTAACCCTGGTGTGACTGCAGGTTATCTTCCCAATATCCTCATCAGACCAAAGCTCCAATATTTACACTGTGTTACATCTTCTCTTCCTCACACAAATCTGATCTTGAAGCTAATGAGATTTTTGTCTGAATATATATATATATATATACACACTAAAAAATAAAATAAAATCTGTATCTTGAAGATTGCCTGTAAGATTCCATGGAAATAAAACAAACGGTTCATTTCCAGTAAGCCCATGCATCATTGTTATCTACAGGAAAGTATCAATTCATTCGTCATAATTAAACAAAATTCTTAATGTATTTTACCAAAGTAAGTAATGCCAATGACAGAAAAAGATGGCAAAGCAGCAGACACAAACATGATTTTATTGCAGATGTCTGTGATGTAGAGGAAGAAGTCTATATAAATACTGGCACAGTCATTTATGGCCAAAAAGGTATTTTCACAAATTCCTATTGATCCAAACTTTAATGAAATGTCACAAGATGGTAATATATTTCTTCCATTCTTATGCTGAAGAAAAATCAAGTAAAAAGTCAAGTAAAATTATATACCTTTAAAAAAGACAAAAAATGGATGAACACAGGCTATACAAGTTGCATACCTACAGATCTTTCAATAGATATAACAGTCATTTGCTGGAATTTGTCATTTTCATTACCCAGAAACTAAACAGTAATTTGCCTGATTTGCAATTAAAAATAAAAAAGGCATTTAAATGTATTTTTAATTCTCAATTATATTTCCAAGTTCCCATAACAGAGGACTTTTAAAACTGACTTAGTCAATTTTGGCATTAATAAAAACATAATATCACTGTTCATTGAGGGTTAGAAACAAGGAAAGGTTACTATACTGCAGCAATGTAAGTTAAATTCAGGCTTATGCCACATCATTTTATAATTTAAATTGAATCCAGTGCCCCTATATGTAGTGTTATAACACTAAGCTATGCAGAGGAGTCTAGCTCTAAACTAAGACTATTGTTAGACCAGAAGAACCAAAATCGCCTTCTGGAGTTTCTCATTGATCAGGTGTTTATACACACACTTGATTTTATACCATTTAAGAGTCCCCAAAGAATGGATACAAGAAAGAAAAAAAAAAAAAAAAAGCTCAATAATATTAATTTAGGAGTTATCAAAATACCGAATAAATTTTTAAGGAACGTTTCGCAAATTTCCATTTTTCCACTTGTGTTCAGATTATACAAAAGTTGCTTGCAAATAAAACAGGTAATCAGGTAATTACAATCCAAGCATGTCTTAATCTTTTGTGGGCATATATACATATATATATACACATACACATATAAATGTCTCATTGTATGTGTGTATATATACATATATATATATATATACACACAGATATAGATTCTTAAAGGCAACATTACAATAAAGAAATCAAAATGTAAATAAACCAAAGGGTATCAGTGGCAGGAAAGGGAACACCGTAACCTCTGCTTTTAGGGGGATCCAGGGTAGTAGAAAGTTGGATGAGTTTCCCAAGGTAATGGCAGAATGGCAAAACACATATCTTTAGATGAATACATGTGAACAAAGCTGTAACAAACAAAATTATTTGGCCAGTATCACTGGGCTCTGATTAGGAATTTATCTCCATGATTAAGTTACCTGGTTTACAGAAAAATTAAAGAACTTTATGTAACGCAGAGAATTATGATTCATCAGAAATAAAGATAAGTTTTTTCCTGCATACAGTTAGAGGGTGAAGACCTCAGAAGGAGATTCATAGATGGGATACTATATACTATATTACATAGAGATAATATATGTATAATCACCTAATGAAACCAAGACCACAGTTCACTTAAAAGCAATGCAAGTCCTTACAGCACTAATGACATTACATTTTTCATATGCACACACACACACACAGAGCTTATAAAAAGGTATTTATTGAAAGACTGTGGGTAACCAACTTATCTCCTTATATATACTCAATTAACAAGCAAATGTAGCACTAGGAGAAAAAAATATATATTGGGAATTTCTTGGCTATTTTACAGGATTCATTGATTTCAACGGTATACTTCAAGATAATTTAAAAATCCAGCATTCTTTCTGCCTACAAACTCAACTTAATGGCCAACACTACCAACATAAAACACTTTAAAGGCCACTTTTATGTTTCATGGGAAATGTAAGTGTGGATTTCTTCACATGTAAGTGCCAATGATTAACAAGTGTCGTTTCAAATTTGTGGAAGCCTGCCATGAATTATTTTTTGGCTAATTCACAGTTTATCAAAAGTGCTAGCAATATCTTGTGCAGGAAACTACTCTACAGATTTGCTGTTGAGTCTGTGAGGTCTCAGAAACCTGTGAGGTTTCTTCCTGTTCTCTACAGCTCATAATATTATAAGCTCCTTTTTCCCTGTAGAATAACTGAATAATCCTTTACATCCTTCTTTCATTCGTGTAAACAATTTATTAAGTTTTATGGGAGCAGCTATATTACAATTGAAGTTACACCTTTAGGCAGCTCTAGATGTTTCCACGGAATTAGTTTTGAATAACTAGCCCAAAGAATTAGATCCTTGAAGCTGGCCTGACACACACCAAGTGATAAAGCAAGCGGCAGGCCACGCACTGCACCTGTGATTTCTGGCTACAGTGGCCCTCCAAAGAAGCAAATCCACACGTGGAGGATGATGGAGGCATGCAGCCACATCCCCAAGTACATGACACAACACATCTTCTGAAGTAGCTGTTGTACAGCACATGGAGTGGGCAAATACAGCTAGAAACTGAACTCCATCCTTTCAAAGTTCACCACCGCCAGAGTTAGAAGACACATAAAAAAAAAAATAGGGAGTTTTAGTTCTAATAAAGTGGTTGTTTTGGAGTTTGGGTTCTGGAAGTGGTTCTAATAGAACTGGCTCTGATGTGAGTTGGTCTGATGGGCCAACTAGTTCAAAACTTGGAATTTCTACCCCAAATCCACATGCTACAGTGATCACAAGTCTTGCAAATAACCCCACTGGGCAACAGTCCAAGATACTCTTTTTTGTGTATAGTCTTTTAGTCCTGACTTTTCTTGGGATGAATGGGGACAATACACAGTGATTTTTTTTCCTGAAAACTAGAATCAATTGTAAAGCTCAGCTTTGAAAATCAAAACAGTCAGTAGCCTAGAGTCCTACGTCCTTTAATGCTTACTGCAGAAAGTTTTCAAGGGCAAAAAGGATGGCTTATCACACATTGGAACTGAAATAAGTGTATTAGTCTCATCAGTTCAAAAAGACTACCTGTCTACAGCAGAATCATTTGCAAAACAATATGATATTTTAATCACATGATGTTCCAACCTGATGCAGTGAAAGAAACTGAGGTGATAAATCTCATAGGAAAAGTATCTAAAGTTTCTAGTCCAGTATAACTATAACTAAATATCCATATTGCAGATGTTATTCTTAATTAAAATATATCAAAACAGCTGCATGCAACATTATTGAAAGGTAGTAAGTGGGGCATTTTATAACAGTCATTTTTCTGACTTAGCAAATTACCAGTTGTTGTTATTATTCCATTTATATACTAGAATATAAATATTATTAATAATATTATATATTTAATAATATCCCATTATAAATTATGGAATAATTCCATTATTTTCATTAGGAGAGGAGCATATATACTTAGTATTATAATCATGTTAGATAAAATAGCCTTTAAGCATAATGAAAACAGGATTTTGCAACTAAATTAAAGTAGGACAACATTGTGACTTGGTATCTTTATTGCATGAGTGTTTTTATTGTGTACAGTTATAAAGAGAATTTACATCTTACTCCAAGCAAAAATATAGATTGTTCTTTAAGAAAGACTGGGAAAAAAAAAAAAAGAATTAAAAAACTATACATACGAAAATATTCAAGAGAATAATGAAAAGTTTTGCAAAATACAGCTACACCACCAGTAATTGCATATGTCAGCTTCTGAAACAAGAAGCTACTAAAAATATATACATTAATTCTTCTGTGTGCCTTTGTCAAAGAGACAATCAAAAATTGCTGTTTACCCAAAAGCTGCCTATATACCACTCAGCGTCTACCAACAAATACAGCAGCCCTCCCCTTAACCTCCTCCCTCTGTGTATATCCATGTCAGTAGTCAACGCGCTGCAAGACACCGCAATAAGAATGGTTTATTTTCTGTTTTCTATGCATTCCCTGAGGTTATTAGTTGCATACTTAGGTAAATCTGCAAGTGAAAAATGAAAGAAACCCATGGTACTATTGTCAAGCAATTTATTTTAAGACTGCAACTTCAAATATTTAAGCATAGCAAGCAAGAAAAAGCCATAAAATCTTGAAAGAATGAGACCGCTCTTGTTCTGTAATATGCCAGGCACACAATAATTACTGCATTAATGTGAAAGTTGCAAAGAAAAGACGAACGTATTATTCAGATTACAAGTCAAGCTATTGTGATAGGACAAATGAGAAGAATCAAATCAATGCCTTGACTACAGCTGCTTTATCATGAAGTGCCCACAAACAATACTCAATGCTTTCCTTCATGGCCATGCATTAAGGCTGCAAATCTTCACTAGTGCTCCACTTGGGCTCTAAATTGAAGGTGCAATTACTTGTGCTCTGACTGCAGCCAAGCTGATTTGCAGGCTCCATCGTGTAATTAGGCACATGAATGGAAGAAATCATTGGTAAAACTAATTGCAACTCAAAAGACTGCATCTGAAAATCCATGCCAGAATGGACCTGATAGCCAGAAGGAAAAACAAGTGGAAATTCACTCGTCTTACGCAGCACAAGCAGCCATGTGCGGCTCGACCTCCCCAGCAACACCCTCTTCTGTGAAAGTGTTTCCAAAGACTCCTTACTAGAAATATAAAAAATTACGAGGCCACTCTCATCTCAGAGGAGAGTATCTTCATGACCCACATCTATCCTGACAGCTGTATCTGAGCAGCCAGCTAATGACGGGTAAATTAAGGGCAGATATACATATTACCAGATAGATCTAACACTTAAATGTGTATTTAAAGAAACAGTGATCATATTTTCAAGTATATAACTGATTTCCAATTCTACATCTTCTGTGCATCACTGTCTTCTGCAATTACAACAGTTATTTTTATACCTGTTTTTGAACAATAATCACAGGATGAGTAAAACTTCATTAAGCTCCATAAATTGTGGCACATACTACAAGGCACTACAAGGCACTACAAGGCATACTACAAGGACAAAATTGATTGCCATTACACTAACTTAGACAGAAACATGGGTACTAGCAGTAGCCCAAACATCAGCTATATTATTTTTCCCTCAGTTTGTTTTGCATTCTACCTAAATC
Organism: Anser brachyrhynchus; assembly: GCF_964034855.1. NCBI lineage: Eukaryota > Metazoa > Chordata > Aves > Anseriformes > Anatidae > Anser > Anser brachyrhynchus. The sequence goes on from NC_137701.1 coordinate 33,548,683, forward strand.
ACCCCATAAACATTGCCAAAATTGAAGTGTTTTACCCATTTCAGTGGGTTCTGAGTCTGACTGCAAGTAACCAGGGAACACAGATGACACAAGGTCATATAAAAATAAACTATTACTCAGAATGAGTAGGAAAAAATTCCTTTAGAGAAACATAATAATTTATACCTGAAGAGCTGCCTAAAATGTGACTGTGTAGTGCTTATCCACTTTTTTTCCCTTATTTCCAGGTCTTCTGTCTCAATTGTCAGCTTTCTATCTAAGCCTATATTCAAACTGGTGTCATGAATTTGTTATCATAAAAGAGTGGAAAATCCTGTGGGGAAAAACAAATCTCAGACAACAAAACAGGTAGCTCAGAAATTCAAAATATAGTACCCAACTTCAGTCTTCATGTATGTCTACTCAAGCCTTTTGAATTTAGCCTACTTTTTGAAGACATCTCTTCAAATAGATAAAATCTTCATTATTGACATTGAACTGAATAGGAAAATTATTTTTCTTATTCTGTTTTGTATAACAGCAAGTTCAAGTAGAGATCGTTGCTGTAACTATTGTTTGCAATGTGATTCTCCTTCCCATGTAGGTCACTACACTTTCTTACCTACTCTTGTTTTTGTTGCCCCTAACACTGAGAAATGGGAGTTTGAATTATGTTCACTTCTTCAGAAGCTCCAGTCTCTCTCATCTTTACCTTTCTACAGAACACGCTTTTTACATACAGCATGGAACTCTATCCTTTCCCTTCCACAACTCTCATTTTCTCTATATTGACTGTTTTACTGTCTAGAAGTATAAGTAGTCCTGTTACCTACAGTGACTATTAAGAGCAAGAAAGGTAAATCAGATCACTCCGTTTTATCAAAAGTTCACGGTGATAATAACAACTTCTAACATTTTGAATGAGTATAAGTACTTAGGGCTTTATTTGAAAAGATCAATGTAGGTAAAATTTAAGTAAAAATATTTATGAGCAATATTGTGGTATGAAGCAAGTTCATTGCCAATAAACTGCATTTTAATTAAAAAAAATAAAGTAATATCTTGTCATATTTAGACATATTTTTAATGATCTTCCAAGCCTATGAAGCTGGTAAGATTGTTTCAACTGTTACAAGAAGACTGATGTACCGCTCCTGTTCTTGCAAACACTTCAGCACATTTGAGAGACCCCACAATCAGCTCACTGTGATGTGTCCACAAGGCTCGTTGGGTGTCAGAATCTGTGAGTTCATCACAGAAGTGCACGCATAACCTTCAGTAGCTCTGTATTTCTACCATGATTTGAGCATACGATGCAAAGACAGTATGCAACATCTCCAAACGCTTGGTAATCTGAAGGGCTTACTGCTGCAATATGTATTAGCTCACATCATAAAGGATTTGTCAAAAATAAGTAGCACTGCCAATCAAAGAAAGTCAATGCAATTTTTTTGCTGTTTTAGAACATAATCTTTTCTGTCAATTCTTTCTTTTGAATATTGTATTTTTGAATGAAGGTAGGACGTTATGTGAGTTTGCAGTACCTACAACGAAACGCTACATTATACTGTAAATTTGCGCATACACAATGAACATCTGAGTAACTAACATACAGCATAACAAACCTCGAAGGCCAATGAGACTATGACATCTTCCCATAGCAACAAGCAGAACTTCAGAATGTTAGAAATTAAGATGAAAAGCAAAAAAATAAAAATTTAAATAACTGATAGTCAATCAACCTTGACCAGATGCCACAGGGACAAATCAAAGGCATGACTGAAACGATGTGAATTTTGAGTTCGTTTTTTATCGCCATGTATCAGGTTTGGGCATGGACTCCACTCTAAACCACAAATAAAGTCTAAGATTTTATAAACTGATTTTGAATTTTATTCTTGAGAGGTGCATGGAAGGAAAAATTATATTATCATGCCAGACTGAGTTTGAGGAGAGTGTTAAAAAATATGCTTTTGTCTAAAAGATGATTAAAAATTTGGCGTTTAACAATTCAAAACTGCTCCCTAAAAAAAAAAAAAAGAGAGAGAGAGAGAGAGAGGGAGAGGGAAAGGGAAAAGAAATGGAGAAATGGAAAGGGAATGCAAAAAGGAAAGGGAAAGAAAACAAGGAAAATAAGAAAAAAAAAAGGAAAAGGAAAAGAGCTACCACAGAAATGTCAGCACTGCTTCAATTTATAACCATCAGACAAGAGGTAAAACAATTCATGTTTATAGGCAATCACTGTTTACTCTGTAATTGTATTGGTATTGAACGTACTTTGTAAGGGCTCAGTTGTTATGAAACGATCATGCAAAAGCATGGACCTGATCTGGAGTCCTCAGCAGCCTCTCAGGGTCAGGCTTTTAATAGCACCTGATTTAAGCCTCTTGATTTCAATGGAGATGATTTTACCCCAGTACAAACAGTTCCAATTAAGTCCTGACCAAGGGAAAATACAATGAAAAGCACTGCATTTTAATTTTCCTGTACTTTACAGTTTACACATAGCAGCATGCAAACCTGTATCATATGGACATCCTCCCTTTAAATAAATAAATAAATGAAAGCATAAGTATTGGCTAAAAATAGTTTTTGGGCTAAAATACTAATTTCTGTTTTTATGATTCCAGTGAGGAAATCCTTCTACTTGGCTACAGCCATCCTTTATTTACAAAGCCGAGCTGAGGAGTTAAAGATGGTCGGCTGCTCTGCATATCTGGGCATCAGTAATTAAATCACAGTGCAGAAAACTTAAGTGATGCAGTGATGGACACAGCAGTGGAAGACAACTTCTTTAGGGGAAGCCCCCAGTGCCCTAAAAAGGATGATAAGATGCTTATCCATTCTGAAGGTGGGCTCAGATGAAGAACACCAACCTACTCAAGGATGAAAAGTGCCTTCCCACTGTGGAAAGTTATCCAGATGCTGTATTTCTTCCACTGGAGGAAGTGTATTTTTTTATTTAGTGAATCTGATTTAATGGACATATAAATACTTTTTATATTTCAAAGATAAACATATATCATAAGCTCTTTAAAAAAAAATATTAAAATGGGGTGTAAAAGTATTTAAACAAAAGAACTTAGCAAGGATGCTATTTTGCCAAAATGCTCAAGTCCAGAGTTTTAACATATATAGCCATTTTTCTTAGTAAAAATCTTTCCAAGGCAAAATCAACTCTGCAGAATCTGTGTCAGAATGATGCTTCCACTTCTCATCTACGCATTTCCAGTGTACAGGCATCCTGCTTTTAGGTGTGATAATTTAGTTGTGATAATTTAGTTGTAGCGGAGTGGCACTCTGCTCAGTAACCTGCTCAGTAACTCCTGAAAGGAAGAAGTACCAGAGCTGCCTACATCAATGCACTTACTCTAGCAAGGCCATTTCGAGGACAAAATCCAATTATAACTTTGACATAGTTTTACCTTCAAAACCAAACATGAAAGTAATAGTATAATATGCCTTACTTCCCTTGTCTATTTTTTCTATTTTAATTTTCAAATTTTAATGAACAAAGGCACTCCAGAAGCAGATCCATTATACAAAAAAATAGACTCCCATCTTCAAATATGACCTTTTAATTAAATATATAACAGATCATTAAAAAAAATATTTCAGCAGTCGAGAACTCTGAAAATACAATTCTCTTAAAACTTTATAAAGAGAGAAGTGATGGCTGAAGTTACAGGCAATTTTATCCTCAAGGGAAAAGTAATACTTGCAATGGGAGTGAGCTATAAACTGATTCATTTGGGGCTGAACTTGGGCACAGAGGTACGAGCTAAAGTCATAGACAACCAAGGGGAGTCATAGACAACCGCTCAGGGGAGGGGTCCAAAACACTTCTCTGAGAATATCTTAAGCACAAAGCAGCCCAATTTTGTGAGGCAGGGAGCAGACAGGCCCAGCAGGTGAGCACCGCTGTGCCCCAAAGTGCTGCCACTGATAGCCAAGGCTGTGCAGTGCCCCAGCCGCCGAGGAGATCCATGCTTGTCTCAAGGGACAGAAGGCCCCTCGCTGTCAGATTCACAATCTGCCTCTACTCACAGAAATGCTACGTACTTGATTAAACAACCACAATTCCCATGTGTCAATCAACAGGACCCCAAATAAAACTAAAATAAATTTTTAAGCATGGTCAATGGCAGGAGCTGCACTCTATTCAGTGGAAATAGAATACAGGTGTGTCGGTAGCAAAGCATCAGTTGATTTCTATTATATCATTAAGCCATGCCATTACTGCTCCTTAAGTGGTAAAGAAAGCACAAGCAGGCTGACAGTGCAGCTGCCTTGGAGCTAGGAGGGAAAGATAACCCTTCAGCATAGCCTACAGCACAGCCTACAGGAGGTGCGCTCCTCAAAAAGGCAAGAAAGTGAAAATAGTAAATAAATCTCACAGAAAGAGCAGTGTGGCAATGTATGACAGACAAAGCAAAAGAAAAGAATATGTAACAGGTCAGAGTCTGGCTTGAGAGAAGACCTGAGCACGTTACCGTCCACGTTTGTTCCTGGGGAAAAGCTCTGCAGAGAGGCTGCAGGTGGAGGGAGGAGAGGCTTGGAGGCTCCTGCCTCGCCACAAGAGGAACAGAGGACAGGCAGCCTTGGAGGAAACAACAGCACATGCCTCTTCACCAGTGCTGCATGCTTTTCAAGTAAGTGTCCTGGAGATTTCACCACGTCCGCACCCCGCCTCTCCAAACGTCGTGTTTAGCAAGGGCAAAGCAGCGCGGTGGCTGCAGCAATGTGAGATGAGCAGCGCTCCCTTTCAGTCACTGAGCTCCTTCCCCGTGGAGCCAGGCAATGGGATGAGAAAGGGGAAAAGTGTGCTTTTTTAGCAGAGAGTGAGGAGTACACACGCTGAATCTGCTCAGTAGTCTTGCAAAAAACCTGCACGCCAGCAGCTCACTTTTGATGTTCTCCGAGAAAGAGGGCAATTTCCACCATCACCACACAGACTGTTAGGCCACCTCAGATCTTAAACCCACATATGCACAAGCAATCTACCGGGACGAATGATCGTTCGTCTTCCCCAGAAGTTTCTGCTGGAGGAAGGTCTCATTTCCTCTGCTCTTGATGTCAGCAGCAGGAGAGACAATTCCTAACTGCAAGTTACCTACCTCACATCACACCCGTGTGTGCAGCGCTGGAGACAGCATAACGAACTCAGCCCTCTCAAATCTTTCTCCCAGTAAGAAAATAATTTCTTTAACCTCAGTACAGCAAGAGATACCATTCATCCACAAGTACCCATCGTGACATATCTTCCCCGAACAGATTATTTTTATTAATGTTTTTTCTCCATTAGTTCTTATCTAAAAGATACGTCTTTCTTGGACAGCGCTGACGACAGAAATAAGATAATAGTGGGAGAATGGTCATGTATTACTTTCTGAACACACTGAACTGATGAGTTTCAAGAAAATTTTCTGGGAACTTCCCCTGAGTCCAGTTCCCTGTGCAAAAAAGAGCCTGAGAGCACTGCCTGTGCTGCAGTACATGGCACATTTTAAAGTGAAATATGTTCCACTAGCTGCCCACCCTCTCTTCACCCTGCCAAGTCTACGAGTTTTATTATTAGGCAGAAGTTAACAATTCACGCAGCATTTCAAGTTTCAATATTTCTGTTTGGTGCCTCACTGTGTTGCTCAGAAGAGCTCTGCTGTCTGGGCTTCAGATGCCAATGTGGATCAGAGCCAGCCTTAAAAGTATGTAAATTTGCACTGCCAGAGAAGTAATGATTAATTAAAGGCACAGGAATTGGATTCAAAAAAATGTTCGAGGTAACATTAATTTTAAAACCGTCTCAATTAGTATTCCATACAAATGCCTAAGATTGCATATATTGCCAAACATTATGAAGAAGCAGACTTCTGAGAAAGATTATGAACAGCAGAAGTTTTCACAATGGTCTTTTTCATCTTCTGTTCTGACTGGGGAGGGAGAGAGTGAGAGTGAGAGAGAGAGAGTGAGATGCAAGGCTTCTTCTTTTTCCTTTTGTTTTTTTTTTTCAGGTTACTATAAATCAGTCCACTACTTCAGGGTTAACTGCCACTTCTTAACAGAAAATAGAGACAACAAGAGAGAGCTGAAGATTCAGGTTTATCTCACTTCAGAAAGCTGAACATTATAGCATACATTTTCACAAAAATATCAATGAGTTTGGGTTATTTTGTTTACAGCTTCTTAAACAACACAGTAGACCAGATTCTGATTTCAACTCCCACTCTGGAGTAGCAATACCAAAATGAAAGGAGATAATTCCAGTGCAGATGAAACCCAAATTGAGACCATTTTTAATGTAGGCAGAGTAGAGCAATGCACTCTATATTACCAGGTTAAAGTAAGGGGTTTACCCAAAGATAAATTTCCAAGACAATGACAAATTCCCCTGCGGCTCCACACCTCATAACCACATCATGAATTTTCTGACTGAAAACAGCACATTTTAAAGAAGAGATGGAAGGGGCCCTGCTGAAAGGGTTGTTACAAAAAGGATTGTCCCATCCTCGACCAGGGCTTTGCTGATGGTAAGACACACTGATTGCTTCAGGCAGAGAAGGTAGGGATTGAAACTGAAGGTAGGACTCGATATAATTCATTTTTTTGAAGCTATGCCCTTGATGATCCTCAAAGCTGCTACTGCTTTGGTTGAGTAAGCCCTGAAACCTTCTAGGATTGAAGACCCTTTACTTCTGTAAACAGTTTTCATACAGTACTTGAACAAAGAAGGTTTCTGAAGTATCCAATTCTTTATCGACTTCTCCAAACATCCTAAAACACTCTCTTCTTAAATTCTGTAGATCTCTCAAGATAAATGAACCACCCCTCTGGAATTCAGACAATAGAAAATGCCTTACAATTTCTTCGATCCTTCTGAGAATTGATGCACCCTCATTTGAACAAATAACTGTTATTGTGTGCTAAACTTGGATCTGGATTACTAGGTGCCCATCACAATAATGAACCGAGCATTACTCAATATCAATATTCTATTTTGAAAATGTAGGATTTTTTCTATCATTCAGTGCAGACATCATGAAGGGAAGGGCCTCCAACGCTAGTGTCTGCATGCATTCCTTACGTGTTTTCTTATTCTAATCTTCCCTGCTTTTTACCTATCATTTAGTGTAGTAACTTTCTACATTTTCCTGTATCTTAATATACTTCTTTGGCAAATTGTTACTATTCTTGTCCACCAAATATCTGCAGACAAACCTGTCTTAAAGTGCTGCTTAGTGAAGTCATTTTTCCTATGAACATGCCACAGTTGCCCAAATTCTTAAATATATCTTGGTTTCCTATTCAGGATTTACCATTCCTAGGTACTGCCCATGCTATCGGTGTTTATAAATTGTAATGAACATCTCCAGATCTCCATGAACTACCACTCCTCTGCTAAGGCCAGAATCAAGTATTGAAGTAAAACACTAATGGAAACTGTTCATGTTCTCTGCTTTACGGCAAAGCAAATGCACACAACCAACCTGTGCCCGTTCCAGTACAGCCTCTATAGGACACTGAGGATAGGAAGCCAATGATTTTGCTCCCCTCCACTGCAGACACACACCACTTCTTCAGCCAAGACAAGCAACAGAGAGCTCTCCTGAACTCTTTCCTTCAGCTATATTATTTGCCTGTAATTTCTCTAATGAATATTCCCACTTTCCCCTCTCTAATATTTTAATAATCCATTAGTTACCGGAAAATATGGTTTACATGCCATCCTCAGTCTTCAAACTAATAGAGAATACTTTTTTTTTCTAGCCCCTGGTGAAGAGCCCAGAATAAAACAAGGCCTGGGTTGCTTTATCAAAACCTTATTTTAACAGCATGGCAATGTCAGGTCCTGTAACCTTGTCCCTGTCTCCTTGGTGTGCATCAAAGGATATTTAAAAAAAGAAAAAAAAAAGTATATAAAAATTTAATTGTGGTGACTACAGAAAACCAGCAGCTCAAATTAGAAGCTAATGATAGCTTTATTCATAGGAGTATAGCACAGGACATAACTCATATGTCAGAGATGTGAGTACCATTTCCTGAGGCAGATGACAAAAAAGCTCATCAAAATAACTTCAATTAAATGAAAGTACTGTTGTGGTTTTTTTTTTAAATTCAGGACAGCAAAGCAAATGATTGTATAAGTCCAGTATGACGACAGTATGGGACTATGCTGTCTTCATCTTCTTTGAGACTCAGGAAATAAGAGCAGTAACAAGCAGTTTTGTTAAGGATAAAGCACTGACACAGTGATATAAATAGCAGATACCGAATAAATGAGTATTCAGTATGAGTTCATTATGCCTCCACAGCAAATCAGCTATTCTTGTCTTTGGGATGGATGTATCTGCTCCCAGTTGTATGCTGTAGAACAAATATGAGTTCAACCTATTTCAGAAAAATCTCAAGTCAGGAAAGGTAATCTGAATAGAAACAGCGTCCAAAGTTTTGGCTATTAATTCATTACATGATCAGAAAACTCTTGCTAGTACACTCAATAGATTTGAGTTACTACTGGTAATCTGTCTTTCTTTAACACGGAAGGCTCTAAAAATCTACTCAAATTTGCCGAGGATGTGACATGAATCTACCAGTTCATCTATCTGATACATTTTACATGATTTTTTATATACAACTTATAAGTACACAACACAGTAAGGCAGTAAGCGTCACAGTAAGTGTCACAGCTTGTGACACTGGCCAAAGGCTATTCCAGTTGTTGGGAAGCTCTCTCTGACAGTGCTCTTCCACTTCCCTGCCTGACACAAGGTAACAGAGTGCCTCAAGGCTTGCACCAGCACATTATTGCCTTCATCGCCAGTGCAGCAAGCAAGCAAGGCACCTAAGACACTGTGCAGCCACCCAGCATGGACTCCAGCTCAAGGCTCGGCACCTGGTGATCTACCAGTTCTTCTCCCCTACCAGTTTACCAGTCATTTTCTCTTTCACATGTGATCTGCTAGGAAAACTTCTCAAAAGATGTGCTTCCTATCCAGCAAGCAGCTTTAGCCCGATACAAGTGGGATGCTGTTCCTTTTCTCTCCCCCAGTCTCAAGATCACAGCTCCCTCTAAGCATTTGAGCAGAGGCAGACTGTCTGTCTTCCCATTCTGGGATTATGTTTCTTTCTCTACAATCACAGATTAAAAAACAAATCAAGCCATTTTGTCTTTAAAGGCCACTAGAAAAGAAAATTAATTTCATGAGGGATGTATCCAAAACGTTAAAATACAAATTTGTACATGCTGGATATTGTACCCCAAATCCTTCTACAAAAAAAAAAAAAAAAAAAAAAAAAGACTGAAGTTGAAGTCTAAAAATCATCATCAATGTGTCAAAGCAAACTAATCCAATAACCCAAAACGAGCTGCTGACATCCAAATCACCTCTGAATGACCAAATCTGGATCATTCTTCCCACTGGAACTTAGTGTAAAATGGTTCAGCAAAGATGCTATATATCTTAATTATGACTCTAAAGGGACAAGGGCTGAAAACTTGCTCAAATTAATTATATACTGATTATTCATCATTATTCCTAGGTTTATACTAAACAATATTGAATTCGTATTATTGATAAGGACTCTTACAGCACTAATGAATTCTTCAAAATGCCCTGAGAAGTTCCTTTATGTAAATGCATATCGGAATCGCAGCCAGGACATGTACAAAAGCAACCTGCCAATCTGCAGTCAACAAGCCTATGTTTGCCAGCTTGCAGCAAGGACAACCGTGTCCTTCACTACCACAACAGATACTGTAGAGATTATGCATTGCTAATACCTGGCAACAAAATTAAAATAAATACTTCAATATCTAGTACTATCTAGTAATAAAGTACTTTGCACTTTACAAAAGTTGAGTATTGTACAAAAAGTCTAACAAGCGTGATTTTACGAAATGAAAACTAATCTGGAGCACACGACCCTTCAGGAAACTGTTCAGAGTTCCAACTCATAAAAAAAAAAAAAAAAAAAAAACAGGGATATATATATACACATATATTTTCTTTTATAAAGTCATTTCACTATTGGTCCATTTACTGACACTTAATTTTGTACAACATTCTTGTGAGTGAATATTGCATTTCTATAGATTTTCCTCCACCTTTTACAGAAGTGTTCAATGAACCAGTGTACTGCACTATATTTGCAAAAGGTTTCCAGTTAGTGAGGTTCAAATTAGTGCACAGCTTTACAGCACATGCTGCTTAAAGCTGTAATAAAATACACCAGTGAACTAACCTGCTTCCATCACTGTGGGTCTGCTTCTGCTCCTATCTCACCAAAATTTGGTACCCTGCAAGATGAGTGTAACACTGTTTTAGTTGACACAGTGTTCAGAGTATTCACTGAGATAAAAATAAGTGCAAGCTTTGCTGGCAGCAGTTGAACAGTAAACGCCTTCCCCCTGGCTGATGAAACCGTCAACAAGAGTGAGCGCTAGTAGGATAAATGAGGTCACTGTTTGCAATTCCCTGCCAGCTTGCTGGTTGAAGAAAACACCATTCGTCAGTAAACAGAAAGCAAAACACACTACACCACAAAGCTGTTCATAAGTCTTCACCCACTCCCTCCAAAAATGAAAAGAAAAAAAATAAAAAATAAAAATAAAATGATTTTAATTCATAAACACATCCTGTATACCCCTTAATTGGTATAAAGATGATATTCATTTAACCACTGAATACAATATAAAATGTAGTAGCAATGGCAAAGAAATCAGGATAACACAAAAAAGCACTAAAATACATGCAAAAGCAGCGGCTGTACCACTGCTTCCTACCTAGCTTCTCCAGAGGCATGCTGCAAACTCTCAGAGGCCCAGTATTTACAGGGTGCCATTAATTCACACACAGCACGTTCATCATGTTAATCAGCCTTAATAAATAGCTCTACCCCAGGGCTTCAGGCAATCCTTTGATGCTCAATCTGGTTGCACCGAGGAACTGCTCCAGGAAATGGATTTAAGACTTTTAAATAGAATACCTGCAGAGCAGGCAACTGTGCTGCGGGGTTAGCGGTACAGCACCGGGAAGTGGTGTGCACCAACCCAGGGTTTCTCCGAGTCCCCGCAGACACCAGATCCTGGCATCAAAGCCTTCCACCAACCTGAGGTTTAAGCTCCCCTGTGTTACCACCAAAAGAACAGCTGCGTGAGATAGTTCCTGGAAGGCCATTTGACTAACAACAGCAAAATCTTTACCTTCATTCATTTTTAATTAGGCTTTGTCAATAAGGAACCCTGGCTGAGCTTTACAGAGGCCCCACTACTGCTGTATGCAGCGCTGGCCCTGTTTATCCTCATCAGTTCTAATCCCACTTTGAAAAACAAAGTCTCAGCATCAGGAATTAAATACATAAAAAATGAACACGGGAATGATCACACAGGCCATTTGTTCCCTTTAAAAACTGCTTATATATAAACAGATGAAAGAAGTACTGCGGAGATAAAACTGAGGACGGTTTGACAAGCCTTTCAGGGAAAAGTGCTTCCTAAGGCGCAGGGCACAGGAAAAAGCAGCCTGCAAAAAGTCGGGGAAGGAAGCAAGAGACCGTGCATGCAAATAGCCCTCTTCACTGGTGAAAGCAACAACTAAGCCAGATCCACAGAGAGAAGAAATCATTAGCAAGTGTCTTCATCCCACTAAAATAACCCAGAGTCTCAACAGCATCTCCCTCCTCCTCACCCGGCTTCTTCACTTCTTTCCTTTCCAAAGCAAGCTCACAAAAATCTTTCAGCCAAATCCTGGTTGCTTTCAATGAACGTAAATAACTACAGGAAATCATGAGTGTCCAGAAAAGGGCTGACTGAAAAATCTGCTGCATGCATGTAGATATGTCTGCTCATTTTTGTAAAAGAAATCTTTCAGGCCAGGAACACCCAATAATTTATTAAATATGTTTATGATCACTTTCAGTATGACTTCAAATACTCCCTCTCACAAGAAAAACCCATCACTGAGCTCTGTTAAGGTTAAATATGCTTTAGGTTAAATATGCCCCAGAAACTTGTAAATTAGGAGCATCATTAATTTGAACAGCTACAGGCCTGCCAGTGAGGGCACAGCCTGGCACACGTGGGCACGTGCCAGACTGGCAGTCAGTTTTAATCCGCGTGGCTTCTTCCATGTCATGATGATGCAGATTAATAGATAAATAATCCACCATCAATCCTAGTTGTAAGAAGAGATAAAATATTCAGAGCTTAATTTATATTAAGCAATTTCCCTTTCCACTTCAAGTAATTTTCTGTGAATCCTTCTGGTTTGTCCTTAGTATTTGAAGTGCCACAGAGAGAGAATTTTCACTTTCCTGTGTACAGTGAGTGTAGGAGAAGTTGGTTACCTTCACAGCACCGCCACACAGCAGAAGTGCCGCCACCATCCATGCCTCCACCACAGCAGGACAACGCTGGACAGGCTGCACATGGGATGGAGAGAGGCCCTGAGGCCTGGGGCCTTGCATGGCTCAGGAACGCAAGTTGTTATTTTTCCCAAGTTATTCCTAAATTCCCTAATATTTCTTAGGATACTATCTGGGCCTTAGGGCTCATATCTTCAGGAAGACAAGCCTCTTGTCTACATACAGCCCGAAGGCATGCTGACCAATGTTGGTGTATGGTATCAGTAAGTGCTGTGCTGCTCGTGAGGGAAGGATACTGAGGAAACCAACGCTGGTAAGTGGAAAAGATGGAAAATGTTCCAGAGGCAAAACAACACAACTAGAACTTAAGAAGCTTAAGAGCTTTTAATTTCCAAAACCAAGACAATTTTTGTAGCATTTCACTTTCTGAACATGTTAAGCCAGCAGTCAGACAGTGCCCAAAGAGGACCTCTTGGAAAGAGCGCTTGGTGAAAAAATAAAAACTTGTTCTGGCTTTGGTCTGAAGCTCATTCAACAACATGCTGTATCAGCTAAGGCTGTCCTACAGGCTCCATTGTTGAAAAAGGTTTTAGAAATGCATGTTTTACAAATATCTTCCATCAGAATTTCCTTTATCTCACATAAAGATAAAGGTGCTATTGTGGTAAAATAACTTCTGGTTTAACTGGGTGACATTTAGAGTTATCTGATACGTTTTTTGAAAACGTCCCCACTACAGTATAAAACGTCATAAAATTGGACTGTGCTTGATTATTATCGCATTTATTAGAGAACCTTGTGTTAAGAGATGGGTGAGAAGTCTATAAATCATGAAAAGTAATCAAGCATTTATCTGACTACAAGTTTTGGTTTTTTTCCCGTCTTCTTTTTTTGAGGGAAAAATACAGACAGGTTGTGTCTTGAAGATGTGCTCACATCACAACTGAAAAATGATCAAAAAAAAAAAAAAACATTACTGGGAAGAAGAAGAAATTACTCCTTAACTGTTTCCTACTGTCTACAGTATCAGGGCTATGTTCTCTGCCAGCTTTCATCCCATGATGTCCCTGCTCAGTCTAAGGCAGTCATGTAGATAGAATTAATTCTATCTCCTTCTACACATCAGTGAGTTACACTTTGCCATGGTCCACGTGAACTGGTTTTACTGACTTCAGCCACCTGAGGATGGATCTGGCTTTGAGCCTCAACAAAAAGCACGTATGTAACTGAGAATTTTGTACTACAAGCTGATAAAAACACTGGGAAAAATACCCCATCCTGTAGCTGATGCTTCAAGGAGAACTGTAACTCTTTTGTCTTTCCCTTTTAAAAGCTGCAGAAGTGCTACAATGATGATTTCCACTCTCTTCATCTGACAGCTAAAACAGAAGACAAGATGGTTACTAGCTCGGGCAATGCTTCAAGGAACAAGTTATTCCTGTGACTTTCATGGGGGTGTGGGTTGGGGGCGAACTCTGTAGTGACAAATATAACAGTTGCACTACAAAATTTAGCCGGGGATCTCCAAGCAGATTCAGGGACTTGGGACAAGCCTCAGAGATGTCCATGTGCTGTATCTTCTCCCCGCTTACTACAGCAAAGCGCTCCCATGAGTAAGGCCAGGAAACAACCAAAGCAAAGTGGATTTTTACTAAACATTCACCAAGGCTCTCTTAACACAGATAAATTAATTCCTATGCTGATCCACACATATTCTTTTCCGAACAGCTTGCTGGTTGTTTTTAAAAAATACACAGTACAAAGGTCTTCAACTTCCTTTTCTTGTTCACAATTACAAAACATTAATCTTTGCCAGTCACCTTTGTATGAGGTTTACATGTCACGACACCAGGACACACTGATACAACGCCACTTTCTCTCTTGGGATACAGCAGCTTGAGATGGCTATGAAATAATGACATAATTCTCATAAGTCACCATAATTACGACAGCTCTGTTTGGATATAAACGAGGCCCAAAGTACCTCCTGTGATTTTAGTCAGCACTGTTCTTACACCACTGCAGCAATGGTTCAAAAGTACTGCGGAGGAGCCCCAGCTGGGTCTGACTGTCTTGCATAATTCCTCTTTGAACTGGTTTCTTGTGTTTGCTTTCCATTTCAAAAGGAAATGCAGGGAAACATCTGAAGAAAAGCCAGCTCAGACATTGCTATTTTTGATGCAAAGGAAATGTTTATAAAAATTGATTCTGAGAATGCATTTTTAATAGCAACAACAACAAAGGAGTTCTTGTATTTTAGATTTAACCTGCAAATACCACGACCTGAAGTCATTTCACCATGCTAAGATCCAAAATCCTTTCAACATCACTGTAGACATCTAATTTAAGAGCAGAGTCACCCATGATTACTTTATAATTAACAGCAAAGGACTGATGACATGAATTTTCTGTTAAAATACCTAAAACTTGTCTCATCTTCTCTGCTGGTTTAAGAACTTCATATCAAGACTTAAAGTGAGGTAAGAAGACTTTCAAATTAAAAAGAAATTCAAATAAGTCCCAAAGAACAAAAAACAACCCAGAAACTAACATAGGAGATTGTATGCTTTAAAAGCCATACGGCTACTCAAGATCTAAATACAGAAATTTAAATACACAAAATATTTAATGCCTATGCATTAATATATGTTAAAAAATAGAATCAGTTTTACAGTTTAATGAAGCAGATGGGCAGAGTGTGTGCTGTTTTCTATGCACAAGAGTCCAATCAAAGCAAAACATCCCTTCTGATGTCCACATGTTGGTAAACTCATGAGAATAACAACAATAGTCAGAGTGGTAGCATTTTGTTTGAAAGAAGTTTGTAAATGAGGATGAATTTTAACAACTCAATGCTTATCAGATAAATAATACTAGAAATACAGAAAATACATGTTTCAAAGCTGTATTTTCAAGTAATTATTTGAAAAGGCTTTGTCACCATGGCATGAAAATTGGTTACTGTCTACTGGTTTGTAATCGTTTCTGCCTCTAGAGTGGCTTTCAGGAGCCCAAGCACACCAGGCTTCAGCAGAATGTTGTGAGCATTTGGCACTTCTGAATAGTGATCAGTCACGTTTCTCTCCAGACAAATGAGTTTGCAAAATCAGTCTCGGACTTTCTTCTCAGCTCTGCCAATGGCTGAGAGGTGAAGCCACACTTCAGCATCTGCAGCTCCAAACAGTGCCCAAATCATTGCATTCACACTCGGAAACATGAGAGAAATCGCTGTGCCCTCAACATGCTGGTGACGGGTAACATGGCAACACCACAACAGCATCAAGACTACACACAGAATGAGACAATACCGAAACGACAAGGTGATGCTGCAGCACCTGTGACACTGCACCTGTGCTGCACTGCCCCTGTTTGCACACTGGGCCACCGTGTGTCCATCTCCCTTCCTGACATCTTCCATTACAGCCGTGCATGGTCCAAAGGCCAGCAGCACCACTGGGAACTGAAACAGCCACAACTTCATGGGAAACTTTCTGTGTGCTATGGGCCACCCAGCAGGGCCACCCGACCCACCCACATCGCATCCTTCCTCCAGTATTCAAACCACCAATGCCTTGTCCAAAATCTGCATAACATAAAAATACCAAGTGCATTCCAGTATCTTTCTTTATATATATATATATATGTCATGGGTGTACCATGTCCCACCCCGGCATGCTGCTGATGGAGCCCTGCTCACTGGCCAGCAACAGGGGAGCAAGGGGCAGATTACACGCGGATAACCAATGTTTTCATTATGTCCGATTTCTGAACAGGAAAATGGGATTTGTGCTTTAGCTTAATGTTCAGGGATTTGATGACTGGATTATAGCTTTTTACTCACTGTTCTGTTACTCCTTTCAAGATTGGTTATTCTGCTGAGGGGAAGGGGTTTTGCTTAGAGGAAAGGGTTATTTGTTCTAAGCTGTATTGCTTAGAGTAGAGCGTTAATACAAATCACATCCAGCTTTACCCAATCAGTATCTTATATGAATAGAGATGCTTTGGTAAGGCTGGTTTCTTCAAAGCTGTAGCACATTGAATGAGAATACAGCTATTCTCCAAGCAGCAGGGCTACTTGTAGCTTCATTAATTTCTAAGAAAAATATCAATAAAATCTCCAACTGAATTTACACAGCACATATCCCAAGATGAAGACTTAAGTAAATCTCAACAGTAAGAGCTACATGTTTATGAGCACTTCTGGTGAGAAGCCTTGTATTTTTGGGAATAATAACAACATTTTGCATTTTCAAAGCACCTTTCGTTGTAGCATTTGAAACTGCTTCACAAATGTTAACTACCCAGAATGTAAACTGTCCTGGGAAGTAGGTGCCATTACATCCAATTACAGCTTGGTTTAATAACACAAATGATTTGGTGCCTCCACATGTCCAAACTGAACTGTAAGCACTAGCACATCTTCCAGGAACGTGAGTGTATGCTGAAAAAAATAAAAAGAAGAATCAAGAGGGAAGGACAGACACTAGCTGTTACACATGCTAGATATCACTAATCCAGGCATGAAAAGGCTAGTTTTGGTCTGCAGCAATAACTCAGAATAAACCACCCTGTTTCTTCCAGAAAGGATGTTTAGACTCTTTGAAAGAACTGAAGAGAGACGCACACACAAAAGGGATGAGAGAAAGCCAGCGTTACAACTGTGAAATCCTTTTCAGAAGTGACGGTTGGTTTGTCTCTGTTTTCAGAGGCTTTTTGCAACCTCCAGCTTCAGTGGCTCATGCTGAGGACCCCCTCCCAAACGCCCAGGTCTCTGGATACTAGGGGAAAGCAGGACCATGAAGGAGATGAACATATACCACGGCCAAAAAGGACAGGCATTCACCCTGAGGTTCAAGATACCAATGGTGGCTAAAAGGGAAAATTTCTAAGTCACGAATAATTCTAACACAGATAAAGTGTTAAAGTAGATAGTTACCACTACATGGTATGCTAAAGATATTCATTTAAATTCATTCACTGTATGCATAAAATTTTTAGTATTCACCAAGGGTTCTTGAGCAAGAAAGGTCACCATGAAAATGATCCTACCATTTTAATTAAAGATTTTCAACTACCCTGCAGCTACCTTTTTCTCCAAATATACTGCCTCTTTTTTCCAGTTTGATGTGATTGTTTGACAATTTTCTATTTATGTAGTACTTTAAAAAAAAATCTATTCACTTCAAGTGAATGAAACACTCTTCCCTCCATAGTCTCCCTCTGTATGGAAAGACACCATTTCCATTTCAGAGACAGTCAATGCAAACAACTGGTAGGTTAGGTTAGGTTTGTCACACCACAGCAATTCACTTCCATTTTAGAAAAACTGAAATAGAAAAATGAAAAATTGAAATAACAGTTTTATCATTCATCTGCCCAATTCTTATCCTACCTATTTAGATTTCAGGCAAATACTTTTGTTTCCCCCGGATGTTAGAAGCACAATCCGATCGCGGATGAGGATCGAAGCCCTGTCACGGTATAAACAAACCTTTCCAAAACACTGAGCAGCCATTTGCTCCCTCAGAACTGAACTGGAACTGCTGAAGTACAAAACTGCAGAAATAAAGTCACAGGTGCCATGTAGTTGAAGAATGGAGCCCTCAGAAAAACAGTGACTGCTCTGAAGAGAAAGAATGGCAGGTCCTACACCCTTGGACAAAGTCTTCCATTGATCACTAAAAAAGATGGGATATTGCAGCAATTTTGACAGACTCAGAGCTGCGTGCCCCAGTACCAAAAGCCCTGGTTCAGAGATCCATAATGGAACGTGGTTTTGCTGGTGAAAACAACTCACCCATGTTAACCTCTGGGCAGCCACCAAATCCTGGTTTTACTTAGAAATCTTATACTCAAGGGGAAATTCTGGAGAGTCTTAAATTTCACGCTTCATCAACATCAGAGAACGCTGCGTACAGAATGCAATGCCTTTGGGCAATATCTTAAAAGCCAACTAACTTCTGATTTTTCCCCAGTGTTGTTAAATCTTGATAACAGGGAGTTGTTTTCAGACTCTTCAAGGTGAGGTACAGACACCTCTTATTCTCAGAAGAGGACTGGAACATGATCAGAAAATAGAGGCATTTTCCTTAAGTATTACTTTAAATTTAAGCCTTAAATGCAAGAAGGGCTCAGATGCTAACAGGCAAGGAATTTGTTGGTAGTAACAAGAATAACAAGGACAGGGATATGTCCATGAAATATAGCAAACAACAACAAATCAGTAAACATTGTTGTTGCTAGTTCATCAAGCATGATTTGTGAGAGAGTTAATGTGGAAAATATCTTCATAACATGAAGAGATTATTTTCATCACCAGCCTCCTTTCCTTTTCTGCAATGTAACCCGATGACAAACCTTTCTCAAAGGTAGAACAAAACCATGCAAAAGGCTGAATCTTTTCCCATGTGGAGGAATCCATCAATTTCACATGGAATAGTCCATCCCAGTGGAATGAAAACGTGAAACCTTTACAGGTTCAGAAACAGCTATTAGGTGTTTTCTACAGGACCGGTGGACACTTATGATTCCCTTAAGATATTTCACAGAGCTCACTAGTTTATTTAATTGGGCTTGGAAATCCCTCAAACGCCCATGAAATTTTAAGGATTTACACTCTACATGTGTCCCTCCTCAACAATAAGGGCTCTTACTTCTGGCCTGAAAAAATACATCCCTTATTCTATGCACAAATATTCATGGGTAACACTCTCTGGTGACTACTTTTTGCAGAGATGATTAGGAAATGCAGAGCACCTCCCTGGATGTTGTAAAAGAGATCTGCTGTGGACAAATCACAAACAGAGGAGCAAGCTGTTATAATGCATTATATATGCTGATGTGTACAGAAATAAAAACACAAGACATACTGCAGGAGAAAGCAGTGTGTGTGTGTAAAATATATAAAAATCATGAACTGGCAGAGGAAGGTAAACAAGTATGAGTTTGTTTCGGGAGTAACAGTGTTGCAGGACTTTACTGTGAAACCAAAGGCAAAACACCATCTCTGCAGGTGTGCTTTAAAATCTACCTCCATGCATTCTCAAGGAACACTCTCAGAAGAGCCCCATCACTAGTGCAGCAGCCCTCACCAAAGCACCCAAAAAAGCAGATTTGGAATAATTAAGACCGTTCACCGATTCCTGAACAGCTAGTATATATTTTCAAATCATGAGGTACTCAATCCAGAGAAGATAACCAAGTCCAATTTTTAAAGGGTTGCAGGATTTTATACATTGAAATTCTTTGTGACTAGAAAAACAAAAACAAAAAGAACAAATGAGTTACAATAGCCCAAAACTCAGCAGAAACTTATGCTCAGATAATTTATGTAATGTATATTTCACATTCCTACTGTTCTGCACCACACCGCAAAACCTGCTGTTATTACATGCTATATTGACATGTCTATTACTTTTCAACAAGAAAATCATTACTCTGGCCTGCTTCTTGATCTTGTTGAGCTTTGTATACCTTACCTGGCCATTTCAAAAACACGAGCTGAAAAGCTGCCTATAAATCAGATACTCGACAGAAAAATAAAAGTATTCTGCACTACTGAGCAAAGCCAGGGCTGTACTGCATCAAAATTCGCCTTCCACTTTTTAACCACGCCATCACCTAGAAAAACTTGCACTAGCAGAACGGAGCCAACATTCAATGAAGTAGGCACAACAGTGCTCCACCAGTCACAAAGGAGGCATTACCGCCTGCTGTTTGTGAATAAACTTTCCTTTGTCGTGATTTAATCAACCTTCATTTTTAATCTGCATACATAAAACATTAAATGCTAGAAGCTTTAATTACTTTTAAAAACACTTGCTGAATAATTTAATCTCAAAGCATGGTTTTCTCCATACCAAGAACCTCAAGAATCCTTAAGGGCAAAATCCTCACAGTAATCTATCAGCTACATCTGAGAGCCTTCACAGAAACAGTTAACTCATTTTCAATGACTAAACACCACTTCTGCAATTACTTTTAAATACGAAACTTGTCTACATACAGTGTGCGATGTCGGGAAAAGAGATACAATATGGCAAAACACCACGGTAGAGCCAGTCTTGAAAGCAAGTCCCAATATAGCAGATGTAGAACAAGGCTTTCCTTTTTGGGTGGGAAATACCACCCCGAGGTACAGAATAACCAATGCGCCAAGCAGATGGATGCAAGGTGAACATTACCCATTTGCATAGCCTACCTTGTACCTGCTGAAGCCACAAAACAAGTGTTAATGTATTTTCAGGCCTGCTTTAACTGAACCAACACTGAATATATTTACAGAGAGGACACACAAGAAGTCTCTTTCACTGCAATAGCCAATGCAGTGAATAGCAAAAAAGAAAGAAAGAATTTCCTTAACGTGTATGTAGCAAGTGAGACTTGGTAAAATTAAAACTCTTGAGCTGTCAGATAGAAAAAAAGGAGAAAGAAAAAAAAAAAAGAAGAAAGAAGAACAAGAAGAAGAAGAAGAAAAAGAAGAAAGAAGTTGGCATTGTAATGATAGCCAGACGGGGGTCCTAGAACCAGAATTAACACTAGGTCATGGATGAATACTGGCCACTGACTACAGCAACAAAGCAGGCTTCAAACTCCTTTTCATAGTCACAGCTGCAGCTTTCAGACCCAGGAATAAATATATATTAAGTTTTGTCAAAAGCTGCATGGAAACTTTCCTAAGAGTAGGATTTCATATTTCAAATTGCAGCTCTTTAGTAGTTCTCTTGAGCTCACATATAAGAAAACCTATTCTTCCTTTGCTATTACGACAAAGATTTACAATAGCATGTAAAAAGGGAAGGAGGAATTTTCTATCATTGTCAAGCAGCAGAAGGGAAAAAAAAAAAAAAGAAAGATGATTGGTAAAGAAGGTGTGTTTTTTTGTTTGTTTTTTTTTTAATACTAAGTTCATTTATCAAGTCTGGTAAGAATACTAATAATCCCATAGAGCCTGTAAGGCATCGAAAGGAAACCCCATTATTCTGTCTCCTGTAGACTCCAGTCCATGACATTTCACTCAGATACCTCTGTCTGCAGGACAAGAATCTTTCCTTGGGAACATTTCCAGAAACCATTTTTAGTTAAAAAACATTGAATGCAGAAGAGTTCAAAACTTACCTCGGCAGTTCTATTATAAGCATTATATTGCCTCATTTAAAAAACAAATATGCTCCTTATTTTAATTTTTTTTTTTTTTAATGTAGCTATTGGTCCTTGTTATAGTTTCTGCAAGATGGGAAAACCAAATGTTGTGCAAACCCAGATCTGGAAGGGGACACTTACTGTGTATCTGTTCACTCCTTCAGCAGGTCAAAGTGAGGGACTTCTGTCTCATCCATCACTCCTATTTTATGTACTTCTTTCCACTGAGCTCTGACCAGCCCATATTTTAGATGGCGAATGTGCTGGACACCCTGCTCTTAATGGAAATCCTCTACAGTAAAATGGACAACTCAATTCCCCTTATTAAGGGAAATGGTTTCCATGTCAGTATGACTATGGCTCATTCCTCTATGTTGTACTTGGGCACACTGTCCCCAAGCACACAGACAGGCACAAAAAAGCTCGTGCTTTCAGGTTACTGGAGAACAGGTGACTGATTAAGACTCCATCCTGCTCAGCTGAGCCACGTGGGACTGTGCTAACAGCAAGAACAGGCAATGAACTTACAGCCCTTATCTGCTGGGGTCAGACAAAAAGGGGATACTAATTCTACCCCAAACTGCTGCCCTAAAGTTAGCCCTATTAACCACTACATAGCCAATTACTGAAAGATATACTGGATCTACCTGACCTCCAAATGTATTCTCATTATTTACAACTTAAGAGTATTTTCCTAGAATAATGGAAAGAGCTACCCAAGTCATACAGAAATCCTGCAAAAACCCTTGTTCTGTTCTTGGCTTGCTACTTTTTGATGTCCTTATCTTAATCCTCTTTCAAGTTAGTGGTACTCTTTCAGGTACATTCACCTACGTAGCATTATGGAAAACCTTGTATGCTCCCTCCCCACCATGAAATTTTCAAGCTAAACAAAGACAAAAAAAGACTTAATTACAAAACATCATATGTTCTATAAACCTCCAACAAGATTTATACTCATTATCTTTCCATGTGTCTATTCTCTCTTCCATACCCAGATTCTGAGCTGTTCCTATCAGCATCTCTCTAGTGAAACCGAGACCTCTCCAGCACCTGCAACCCATTCATTTTTGCCAGTGTGTTTCCGTCTTAACCAGGGAGTCAACAGTGTTTTTTTGAAAAAAGTGTTTTTGAAAAATGGCAAATATCTCCAAACACTTAAGAAAAATAAAACAGTACCACAATGAAAAATGTCTTACAAAGCAAATGTATGAGGCCTACAACCAAGTGAAAAAAGCAAGCACACAATTGCTTTTAAATCTATGCATTTATGCATCACCTTCTGTGTTTTCTAAAGCTCTGTTTATGTTAGCAGGCAGGAGAGCAGAACTGGAGAGAGAAGCTGTTTGTGTTTAGGACCTGACGTCCACAACCTGCATGTTTCTGGGGGTTGCACGTGCCAGCTCTAGTCTGATCCTGGAGACAAACACCCATCAGCAACTGGAACACCCCAAGCGTTCTTCTGGAGCACATCACCTTGCTTAATTTCATCCTAAAGGAATCCAGTTTACACAAAAACTGCTGTGAGGTGCAAGCCAACATTCAATAAGTACAAGCAGGATTTGTTTCACGGGTATGCTTTTAATCCAATCTAAAATGCTACTTTGGCTTACCCAAGCATTATTGCAATGCAACACTGAAATTACTGCAGACCAAAGGAATGCCAAAGGGCATGCAAACAGTTGGAGAATATTATTTCAGTGCAAGTATTTCCTCCCTAGAGGTAAGCAATGCCCAAATGCATTCAGCATCTCTCCCACCCCACTGCAGGGGAGATGGGAGAAAGATGCCTGACAAAAAAAAATGGAGCAAGTAATTAAGAGTAAAGAGAATCACACCTTTGTAAGTTATAGTAGTTTAAAAGATATTAACAGCAGCAGGTAAGGTTACTTTACACTTCCAATGCTTTATTTTGGCAGAAAATGCTGTTCCTTTCTAAAGTTAAAGGGAAGAGAAAAAGTCCTGTACTGAAGCACCATTTCATCTCAGGCAAGAAGTGGTATTAAGTCCACTTGGGCTGTAACTGAGATGAACTGAAGCATAAGGTGGCACTGTATTGCATTGCACTTCCCTAGCTTATATTTTAGAAAGGAAATTTTACCCACTGAGAAGTGAGGGAAGATTTATAAAGAATATAATTGACAGTTTCCTAAATACAAACAAAACATTTAAGAAAGTACAACCTGAATGAAGGAAAGGATAAAGGGGAAAATTCACAAAGTTGGCTTTGGAAGAGGAGGGTTGTTCTGGTTTTGGTTCTTTTTTGTTGTTGTCTTGCTTCTTTTTTTGTTATTTAGAATAAAAAGACCCAGCCTGACCTAGACTCCCAGATGAGCTGGGTGTCCCGTCCCCAAGGAAAAAATCATGCAGGGAGGTGACCAGAACGAGGGACATAAACAAAGCTCAAGAAAACAACATTTTCAGTTGAGAAACTTACTTTTTCTTTACACACTGAATATATTCCCTTGCTGACATGACATATGGCCCTACACAGGCTTCTTTCTGAAATTATCTATCATCTCTCTGTATGCATTGTATGGAGTGAAACTCCAGATTTTTGGTTTTGGTGTTCAGGGTGTAAATAAAGCAATAATATATACCCTGACCTGATACAAAGGACTGTGCTGTACTGCTCACTGAGTTAGTATGCTAAGCCTTCTTTCTGCAATTCTTCCTCTTCTTGAACAAGCAGGGTGGTTCCGTGCTACAAGCAATTATGCTATGAGGAAGAAGAGAAGGAACTGCCTTTTCCCAAATTCCTGTTCAAAGACAATACCATCTACAATGAAAAACAATTCTGGCAGTATCTCTTTATATTTACAAGAATTAAAATAGCAGAGACCAGACACAAGAAGAATTTAGACTTCCTCTGATATGTCTGATGAGGATTACTTCATTTTCATTTGCTGACAAGTGCAGTTTTTAAGCTACAAGCTTAATATACATTAACATCATTAATGTTGTGGGATAGGAAATTAGAATGAGGAATTACTCTACTAGAATAAAAATATATGAAATGTCTATCTGTTTGCCCCTGTTTCCACTGACGACACCTTTCTGGCGGCTGAGACAGATTACCACAATGGCACTGTTGTTTACCATGAGTATATTCTCTTCCACATCCTCAAACATAACAACTTCTCAGTATATAATGAAATCACTGGATTGCGATGGAAGTATCAAAACACAGCAGTTGTTATATATGTTATTGTCCTCTACTCGGAGACTCCTCTTACACTGTTTACAAAAGCTAGCGTTACATTCAATCAAATGAGACAACATTCTTCAAATGATTAGCAATGAGGAAATAAGAGTAAGGAGACAAAGATGACAAAGGCATTGTTTAGCTTACAAAGAGAAATACAACATTGGTAAAGAAAGGCAGAAGGACTGTTGGAAAAAAAGTGTTAGGAAAACTCCGAGTATAGAAGATTAAAGATGGGAAACTGGGGGAAAAGGTATGATACAGCAGAGGTGTAACAAAACTGAAAGGGGAAAATAGGGAGACAGCTTTGCAACTGCTCATGCAGAACAGAGCACTTTACAGCATCAAAAACATGTCTAAAAAGAGATTATAAGGGGGCCAAAATAAAAGCTGAGGATGCAATCCAAATAGTGACCAACAAAAAGAAACTTCACTGGAGTCTTCATGAACTCATCCAACTCAGCTTTCATCTTCCTTCCTTCAGTTGTCACTAGTCACGAAATAAGTGTAGGGTATTAACACTGCTACTTTTGACTATAACATCAAGCTCCTTTTCTATCTGTAGTGACAGGACACAAAAAAGGGGCAAATCCTCTCTTCAGCACAGAATTACTTGTAGAAACCCTTCAAGAAATACAAGAAAATACATATGCTGTATATAGGTAGAAACCCTGCCTTTCTGGCAATGGGTGAGCAAACCCCTTGCTTACAGTGACAGCTGACTTCAGGAATCTTTTCAGAACATGACTTATAATACTGGCATTGTAGTTCTGTTCGTTAAGTCTGAAAACATGCCGCTACACGGAACATTTGCCACCAAACCCTTCAGAAAATGGCAGTGACGAAATCTGGATAACTACTGCAGCCTGATCCATCTTACCATACACCAAAGGATTTTTTTTTTTTCCAGGATATAATGAAAATGATTATGGTGTAAATTATATGTATAGTCCTGTGGACGTTATTCACATAAGTAGTCCCACAGCTTTCAAGGGGAATATTCTTATAAATAAGCACATTAGGAATGGGCTAGGATGCATAAATATTTTCAACCATCTCAGGGACTGAAAGGTAACATATTCAATGTGCCACAATACAATGAACCTTTGAATTAAAAATAAAAAAGGAACGTTTTCTAACTAATTTCATTTCATAGCAGCTACCCACTCATTTCAAAGTTTCTGACTTTGTGGGCTTATTACCCTGGGAAGATCTAAATTTATATTTATGCTTGATGACATCTAATTACCTGATACAATCATCTGCGCCCTAGAACAAGAAGTCCCTTGCCTAAACTTTTCAGTAGGATTTTGTTGTGTTGCAATTCACACTGGGATGTTGCAGGATTCTTCGTAAATAAGGTAAGAATGCCCAAAACAAGATTCCCAGCAGGGACAACTAAGAAAATCTGCACATTTTCTTACTGATACCACCCAACTCTTACAGGCATCTTGTGTTTGTTTAGAACTTTCATTAGACCATCCGATTTAAACAGTTCTACCATAAAATTTAAAACTGCAGCACATCATTACTCCTAATTAAGTGCACTTAAGCTCAAATCCTTCCTCTGAAAGACTCCCCTAATATATATTAAATGCATTGATTTAAGCAGTCTCTGAAGCCTTAGGATAGGAAAAGGGGAAAGGAAGCCAGCAGTCCCTGCGCAGGCAGGAGCAGAAAGAACAAACACGGAGGCTGAATGATCAGTTGCACTGGCAGTGTTTGATTTAGTTTCTAGCACTCGGCCAGCATTCCAAACAAGTTTAATGATTTTCCCACTAGCATTTAGAATTCTGTTCTTATTGTCAAAAAGAAAGCTAATATTTGCCCTATTTGTTTTCTGGAAAGCTACAAAATGTTGTGGGTTTTTTTTCATTCCTGAAGGAATGTAAATTGTAAATATTGCCCCAGACAGTCTAAAATAATGCCCCACAGCCCTTAAAGAATCTTTATTCTCTTTAAGTCGTAACGTTGTTTAATGCTTCCTAACTGATTTTCTTAAGACAATATCCTCCAAACATCAGAGGGCTTTTATATTGGTTGAGAATCATTCGAAACTATTTACAGATTCTCTACATAAATAATACATAATAAGTTATATGACTGTTGCCAGCAGTGCTAAGAACTATTAGAAAAGGTCTTTTAGATTCAGCCTCAAATCTGTAGGTCATCCAATGTCCTTCCTAATGGATAAATACAGTAATTTATCATCATCAGTCACCATCAGCATTGTTCTTTTTACTATCATATATTCATGAACATTATTCGATGCAGCTGAGTGGAGCGTAAAAGAAGTGTATGATTAAAGTGGAAAGCTACAGAGTCTGCGACAGCTGAGATCTTGTGGCTAATGCATGGACTTGAAAAATGACGTGGGTCTTCTAACAGTTACAGCGTAAACCAACTGCAGCTACCCACTAGCAGGACACAGGCATTTCCCTCAGCAGCAGAGTTTGCCCATGTCTTCCAATGCAATGTTAGAGAAAGTATAACATGAGAAGTATGGACTTGTACACTTAAAAGTTTTCCATAAGTGAAGCATATTTCAAGCTCTAATAGTTTAAAATACAACAACAACAATAACAACAACTAAGCTACTTCTCTAGGGATCACAAGTTAAATGCATCCTTACAACCACTGTGGAAAGAAAGCCTTTGTTCACGTTTGTGAGTCAGTAACATATGCGTGTAATCTCTGAATGCCCTCAAGTTACTAAAAAATGCTAAGATGATGGCTTTCAAATTCTACAACAACATCAAACAACATCTCAGCGTGCTTAAAGAGTTCCTCCCTCTTGTTAATTATCAGAATAGCTTGCCTGAAGCAATACCTTCAGTTGGAAAACATTGGAAAGAAACACTAAAAAGTAGGTTTTAAAATAAGCAATGGAATACTTATGCTCAAATATCTGAGGCTACTATGTAACCTACAGTGTGCCTGTAACTCACTGTAACCCAAAATAGCCAAAAAGATTACCCTATTTCCCAAGTTTTGCATTCCTGCAGTGAGTAATCCCTTTAATCCACCTGCAAAGTAGAGGGCTCCAAATACTGAGTAACCAGGTGCTGAGCTATGCTACACAGATTCCTACACTCTATTTTGAAAGCAAGACACGGAGAGACACGGAGAACCTGCATAAAGGCGTGGGAGCCATGAAGGGAAAGTGCAAGGAGCAAGAGAGCACGGGCACCATTACCTTGGTTTATGTCCACCAAGAGACCTCTTCACAGCAGTGCTCCTTGCAGGTGCCCTGAATAGATCAAGCATTGGAAATTCTTTGAAAAGCATTCTGCATTAGGAAAGAGAGTTTCTTAAGAGAAACTCTCTACTTCTGAAACTGAGAGGTACAGAGAAACACATTTATGTGCTATACAGCCACCTAAAAAAATAAAAAATAATAAAAAAAATGCTGCTTGCTTGAGCCACATGAGATCCTACATGCAAATAGACTAGTTACAAAATATCACATGAAATGATGTTTCTCAATTAACATGAGAAGCACTTCACCAAAATTGAGATCCTACTTGCCCCTTCTCCACAGAGATCACGTTAGAAGACTAGAAATGTAATGAAGATTGAAGATGAGCTTCAGGATTTTTGTGCTGATCCCCACAATTAGGTACGTGACTGAATTACAAACAACCACATGGGAAAGAGAAAGTGCATCTAGACCATGTGTAGTACTTAAAAGGTGCATGCTCCTTGCCTTCCCCTAGATCCTGAATCCTGAATGATATTCCAAACCAACTACTAATACTTTCTACATAAGCTTCTTGTGCTGCCGGTCATATATTCAACAGATACTAGAAGTCTGTAATATTTCTTTCTGGATCCAGCACAGGAATAGCATGGCATATATATAGAGTAAGAAATAGAATGTAAATGTTAAAGCTAAGATTCAGATGTTAGCTCTTTATGAAATATTATGGGCATAATAATATAACCTTATTTCTCCACTTTTATTGGCTTTTTTTACCTGATGCTTTTGACATTATGTTGAACCCTGCACACCAGCACATTTGATATATTACCACAATATAACAAGTACAAAAATCTGCTAGGTGGGTAAGAAAGAAAAATGTGAAGTCACTTTGGGTTATGTACTAGAACAGAATTTCTTATCCCAGCTTGAAGCTAACTCTGAACTCAATCAAGAGCAGAGGCCATGGATCTGACTACCTAAATAATCTTTCACATTACTGGAACTGTTGTAAGTATACGATTAAGACTTTAAGCTTTTTCCTGACCCACTGAGCTCAAAATTACCTCAGTGGGGCAGGAAAGAGCCCTTCACCTTGGTAAAACCACCTTAAGATAAATACTGCTCTGGACAAACACAACAATCCATCAGCATTTTTCCCACTGCAAGACCAGAGTCTAATTTGGGGAAATGCAATGAAGGAAGACCTAAAAATATAAACCATTTTAGCCTTAGTCACTGAGAAATGAAACACAGATTGTTCTCTTATGTTCAGATATACTTTCAGAATATGTCCTTTGCCTGGT
This sequence comes from Anser brachyrhynchus, assembly GCF_964034855.1. Lineage (NCBI taxonomy): Eukaryota > Metazoa > Chordata > Aves > Anseriformes > Anatidae > Anser > Anser brachyrhynchus. Next base: position 33,577,874 of record NC_137701.1, read on the forward strand.
GACTACAGAAAGTGGTCCTGAGACAGAGAAAATTCAACTTCTTAATCAGGACAGTCATAAAGCTATGTGCCTGTATGTATACTGAACATGCAATTCATATGCTTATCAAATAGTTCCCCTATTTAATGCAACACAATGCAGTCTCGTTTCATTTCTGCTCACCTGTTTTGAAGCACAAGAATGCAGTAGTTTCTAAGTGACATACAGTAAAGAAACAATCTTTCTTTTTTTTTTTTGTATTTTAAAATCAATTTTTAAAAGTCCTTAAGCTGAGTAAGAGAGGCTCAGGAGAGGATGGTTATAAATTTCAAAGGTCTGCCTTCTATACACACAAAGAACAGCAAGCAGCACCAGGTGGTGTAGATCATCTGTTTTTTTGTAAACAGACTGAAGCCTCACAAAGGTAATACCTAGAGGAATTATTTTAGTTTTTCATCTGCAAAGACAGCAACATTCATCAACCAGCAAGTCATACAGGTACATTATATTTCTCAAGTATGTTGTGTCCACTGACTACTGAATGGTTGTACTTTCTAAAAACAATCACTAAACATCATTGTCTAAGACCCTGGGACAGTTCCTAAAAGCTATGAGATGAAAAACACCCTTTTTTGTACTCCCTCTTGTACAGAGGAGCCAAATTTACTTCTAACACAAGCCCAAGCAACACAAGTCTGAGCCCTTTGATAGAGCTTTCCAGAAATGAGGAGAAACACAAGTAATTTACAGCTATTTCCCTTCTACAGTTATATCATCAGAATATAAAACTGTAATTTTAGCAATAAATATGAGTCATCATTTAGCAAAGAGTTGAGAATAAATCTGGCTAATTTATCAAACCAATTGCTGAAACATCGATAGTGCTGTTAATGGAAGTTGTTATTAGATGCCTTCACCCAGGGGAGAGGTACTTTAAAAATACCATCAAGGGAAGTGTCGGATATGAAGTTGTATCCAATTTATTTATAAGTTGATAGCTATGGATGCTTCAATTAGTCGATCCAAGCTTTTATTTAAGTGGAGAGTCCCAGCATTAGCCTACCATAATTTGAAGTTGCAGCTCAGGTCCCAAGCCTATAAATTTACCACAAATGCATCAGCTTCAGTAGGACTGCTCTCAGGAGTGTTTGTATACCGGACTTTGAAATCAGAATGGAGATTTACTCTTAGAAAATCCTGGTGCAATTCCTTACTTCTTCTTAGACTGTCCGCAGGTCCAACCACGTCTATACCAGAAAAGCTTTGCTGCTCCTGCTGTCTCAAGAAGCCCTCTCCATGCAGATGTGGCTTATCGTTAGAAATAAGTGGGTGAACTGCAGTCATCACCTCTATTGACACTACAAGTTTATACAAGCTCATCAAGCCAAATGAAATGTCAAGCAAGAGTACCCTGAGGGAGATGGATTTCCTGAAGGCCCTAAGAAGGCTACGCCTGCCAGAGGGACTAGCTATGGGCTATGGAAAATTGGGAGGATGTATGAGCCCATTTGTTCTTCTGCCCATGCCCACCACAGCTGCAGCCAGCTCACAGTCTATAACAGCAACCACAAAAAGCCAACAAAGAGCTTCTAACCCATAATATCCCCCTGCTAAGGTCACGGCCTTAACCTGCTGTACTAAGAACATTTTCCAACATAAACCTGGTGTCATACCACCCACGTCAAAGCCCTGGAGAGAGCCCATCTACGACTGCCTGGATCTTGGCTGCTGTGATGGTGCAGGAGCACGATGTTGTGTTCGTGCCTCGCTCAACAGGGAGCTCATGGCAGGATTTAGGCCCACGTCCCTACTGCTAGCACTTAAACCCATAGGAAGATTTGTCATCCGCTGAAAGCAACGTTTGGTAAGTGATGTCATTATCTACTGCACAAAATGACAGCCCTGGCATCTATGGCACCAGGCAATCAAAGCTGATTTAATATCGACTTTTACCAGGAAAACCAAACTTGGTCTGGAGAAAGCTGATACAAACACAAAACTTGGCACCCACACTTCACACAGTCAGGTGCAGCACACAGCCCAGCAGTGTCCCCATCCACCACTGGGAGAGGCTGAGAACTCCAGAGCGTTTGGGTAATAACATTCCTATATTTAGGACAAATTCTTAATGTTTGGAGTGTTTTAAATGGCGAACTCACTGCTGTTCCTCATTATGACCTAAAAGAGCAGTCAAACCAGACATTTTGATGTATAATATTAGAACTGCTCTGAAAAGATTTCCACCCGCCAACTACACAAACCCATTCTGGCAATTCAGCACGTCTGAACCGAAAATGAAGAAATAAAGATTGGTTAAGTTCATGTACTTTTTATTGTGTCTAGAAGCAGTATCCCTCTAAAGCAAAACAATACTTGTGAAATTTATGAGCTCTGTGAATCTCCGCTACCCAAAGTGATCTCGACTTTTCCATAAATTCTAGTATTTGCATGAAATTTAAGTACTGATGCATTACCCATCTTTCTTTTCCAGATAACACGACTTATGCAATTAATTTATTCAAGATACCAGAAGGCTCCTCAAACTCAAATGCATTATTTTATCAATATTACATGGAGATGTGTCAGAAGACATATACTTTCCAGTAAAGAGCACCCGTCTTTAAATATAGCCAGACGCTGAGTGCCTTGGTATGGGAAGGACTACCCACAACCTTAACGAGCAGCCCCTGCAGGACTGGATACCGGGCTAGACGGGCTTTCTGAACCGCAGCCGTACGCAGCAGCTCGTACTGGTGATGTTTTTCACCCGTTATCAGCGTACCGGCAGAAAACTAAGCTGTGCAAAGGCACGCAACACAGACTGAAAATGTGAGATGCAGTTAGCTACGCTCCGCAAACCCGCGTTCAGAGTTCAAACCACTGAAAAAAAAAGGGGTGGAAAACCAAACCACCACCCCTGGTGTCAGAAATAGGGTCCGAGCCAGCCCGTATCAGGTGTTTGCGGGCAGGGGATGGCTCCGCAGCCCGGGCCTCCCGCGGGGCCGCCCCTGCAGCATCGGCAGCGCCCGGCCGCTGCCCCCGGCCCCTCTCGGCTCCGTCGCCCCGGAGCAGCAGCAGCCGCAGGGCTCCGGTGCTGATAAACTTGGCTTTGGCGGTGCTGAGCGCCCAGCTCAGCTCTGCCCCCGCCAGCCGCCCTCCCCACGCGGATGCTGCCCGAGCCGCGCTCGTTCCGCAGCGCCCCGGTGCCGAGAGGAGCGGGGATGCCCGGCGGTCCCGGTGCCCGCTTCCAGAGGCTCGGCTGCCGCCGGGGTGCGGGCAAACCCCCCCCGGGAACCCCTCCCCGAGCCGAGCGGGGCCGCTCCCCCTCCGCCGGGCTACGGTGCGGAGCCGGCCCCGCGGTGGCTCCGCCGCCGGCACCGGGCGCCCCCCAGCAGCATCCCGGCTCCGCGGGGCAGGACGCCGCCGCTCACGGCTCCCCCCACCCCGATAAAGCGGAGCACAGGCTCCTGCGGGACCCCGGGGCTCCCCGGCAGCCCCCGACGGTTCTGCCCCTCGCTGGGGTCCCCGCAAAGCTGCCTCCCGTCCCCAGCCCCCCAGGGATGTTCGGCGGGGCTCCGGCTCCTCCGCCCCGAGGGTCGCCCGGTGCCACCCCATCACTTGCGGCCATCTCGGCGCAACTTCGCCGGGACAGCGGCCGCCCCCTCCCCGTTCCCTCGGCGCCTCGGGTCCCACCTGGTCGGGCTGCGGCGGCGGCGGGTTCCCCCTGCCGGGGTGCGCCGGCTGCTCCTTCATGGCTGTCATCGCAGGGGGCTCGGCTCGGCTCGCCTGGGCTGCTCTCGCCGCCTCCCGCTGCCGCTACGGCCCCGGGCAGCCCTCCCCGGGCGCCAGCCGCATGTCACCAGCCTCCCCTGGAAGTGGCGCGGCGGCGGATGGAGGAGGAGGAGGAGGAGGAAGGAGGAGAAATAAGAAGGGGGGCGCGGGGCTGCCTCTACCGCAGCGCCTCCGCTGCTCAGGGGGCGCCCGGCCCCGCCGTGCCCCGCACCGGGGGCTGCCCGAGCATCACCGCCGGGCGCCGGCCGCGGAGCGCCCCGCTCCTCCCGCACCGCTCCGCCCGCCGGGGGCCGGCCCGCCTCGTCCTGCCGCCGAGCAGCCAGCAGGTGTCACAGCGGTGCCCGCCGGCCTGGGAGAGACCATTCCGGCAGCACGGCACGGGGGCGGCGGGGCTGCACCGCCCCCGGCCCCGCCGCACCGCCCCCGACCCCGCAGCCCCCGGCCCCGGGAGGCGCCGCACGGTGCCCGCACACCGCGGTCCCGGGGGCTGCGCGCTCGTCCCCTGAGCCCGCAGCCGGTGACAAGGGGGGTTTTTGGAAGGGCTGATAACGGGGGAGAGTTGTTTCTAAGCAGGGAGAAGGAAAGCATGGGAAATATGAAGGCAGGTGGTAGCCCAAGGGATGGTGGCCACCAGTACGTGAGCCTTGGAAAGGAAGGAGAGAGTCAGGTTTGGGCTGAACGGGTTGTTATTTCAGTTCAGGCTCCGGCACGCAGTAGGGTCCAGAAAAACAGAATTGTTGCCAGGTAGAAGGTGGTGTGCTGGGGTAGCAGTGTAGAGGGGGCAGGAGCAGCCCCAGGGAGCCTGGGTCCCTCCAAGGGCCAGCTGGAAGGGAAGCATGGAGCACATACCATGGGAAACTGTGGGTCTCACTCTTTTCCATCAAACTGAGAAGAAAGGTCAGTTCCAATGGAACGGCAAGCACAATTAATAGCGGTGACAAAGACCAAGATTGCAGCCTACGATGGGAACACAGGAGTGAGGAATTACAGCCCCATCAGCCCCACAACACAGAGCACTGAGCGTTATTGCCACATCACCCAGCGCTGCGTTGACTCCTCCACCAAGAACAGATGCAATTTCGTTTCAAGTTCCAATAAAAGTTCTAGAGAAAATAATCAGATGAACTTTGCAAGCACCTAGCCGAAAACTAGATGCTGACTAATAGCCACCATTAATTTGTCAAGCGCAGACCATGTCAAACAAATCTAATTTCTTTCCTTAATAGGGTAACAGGCCTGTGGCTAGGAGAGCAGTAAATGTCATCTATCTTGATTTAGAAGGGCTTCCAGCACTGCCTTCCAGGACAGTTTCTTGAGGTAGAGAAACATCATCTGCATAAAGCTAAAAAGAGTATCTCGGATCGTCTCCACCACACCACCTTCTGCAGCTGGGGGGGGAGGTTATGGAGGATCTCAGACCTGAACGTAAGGCAGTGTCCTGCTGTCATGAACATTACAGTGCCCTGTGACACGGGGAGAAATCCTGCCCTTGTCAGTGCTGGCAGGGCACTGGACAGCAAATACAGGGCCAGAGGCAGCAGAGGCACTGCGACACAGACGTGTGGCAAAGGTAACCAGAGGGCTGGCAAACACACGCCCTGAAGAAAAGCTGAAAATTGTTGGGATCAGTTAGCGTAAAGGAGAGCAAATTGATGGCAGATACAGAAATAACGGTTGAATGCTTAAAAGGTACTGGATAAAAACATCTCCCCAGAGCACTAGGAGTACAGTTGGTGCCACCTAAGGTAGGAGAATTGTCTAAATTTAGTGACGATCTCTTCCTTTCCTGTATGATGCTGAAACCCACCCGCAGCACACTGCATGAGACCCACCTTCAGGAGGTCGTGGCAAGGACACATATCGCTGACCCCAGGTGTCTGCGCAGGTTTTCTGTCTCAGCCCAGGAATCAACCATTCCTGCACTTCTCTCAACACTATCCCCTGCCTTACCACTCCATTTCACATCCCTATTTTCTCTCTCACAGTTCCTTATTCAACAAACTTCTCTACCACTGCTGCTGTCAGCCCTGTCCTTTACATTCTTGCCCTCTGTTGCTGTTTCTTTTTGTATAAGAATTGTGCTATGTAAAGAAAAAGCAAAAAGGGCAACCGAGACAGCATCTTTTGTACACCGATTCCCCCTGCTCTGCTTTACTTCTCTAGAGCAACCTTCGCTGCCAATCTTTCATTTCTGCTGGCTGTGTGCTGCAGGACTCAGGATCTTCCTTTTTTCTGGGTAATACATAACAGGCAGACTTAGATTTTGCCTATGGCCTCTAGGTGCTACAGTAATACAAATAATAAGCCTTAGGAACAGACATGTTCTGATTCATGCTGTTTACAGCACAGGTCTATTGTAACTCGACTAATTACCGAGCCCCTATCAGAGCCAAAGAATTCTAATGATTTAGGGTTTGAATGGGCATGTTTCAAATAGAGATTGCTTTCAGCTTGGTTTTGATGAGATCCATTGTGTTGGAGCTCCACTATTAATCAAGAAGGAAAAAGACATTAGCAGTCAGTTTAGCTGAAGTTTGGTTATTCACGATATTCACGGTGAGTTTTATCACTATAATGGAATGAGATGTGCAGCATGGGTTTCATTAAAGGTCATGCATGCTGCTTGTTGGGTATTCAGGAATCAATCTGAATTATTTGAAACAAGTATTTGGGGGCTAGGAGTTTGGGGAGTGGCTGTATACACACCAAGTGATCCAAAGCTTCCTAAAATCAATACCTAATTATTAACCTCTAATAATTAATTAATAATCTCAATCTCATTAGTAACAATCATCCCTTTTATCATTAGTTTTGAATGCTGGTTCTTTGGTTAGTAGTATCGCTGGTTTGGGGATAAATTAATTCAGTACTTTTCAGTACTGCCCACAGAAAATTTTATTTGGGTCTTTTTTTCCTTCTTCCCCCTTTTAATTACTGTTCAAAGTCATTTGACTGGATTGTTTAAAAGAACAGTTGTTTTATAGCCAGTAATGGGACACATCTTTGAAACAGGAGCCTGGTACTAAAGCTAATGCCATATGGGTAAAAGCCATTAAGGTGTACAGTATTTATGGCAGTTTCTTGTATCGTTTGTACCAAAACACCTCATTGTATCAGCAGGGAAAGCATTTACATACCTTCCAAAGGCTTGGGTGAAATAGCTGCAGAATGAAATGGAATTGTGCTCTCATTAAGTTCTTTACAGAGTCATTGCATTAATTCATATAAGTTACCAACTGACCTGTTATCCTACAACCTACTTGTCATTTTCTCCATCTTCCTCATCATACACAAGATCTGGGTGCACAAACCAAGACGTAACACGACTATTTTACATTCCACACAAACTGAACATGGAATCCATCGGAGCATTCCTCGCTTGTCACAGCACACGTCGTGTGCCGGCTCAATACCGCAGACGTTTCATCGGCAGAGCAGGCTCACGCACAGTGCTGATTTTGGACAGCCAGCAGGTGAGCCAGGAGCCTGATAGGGGTGTAAAAGGGCAGGACATGTGCGCAAAGCAAAGGAAGAACCAAACGAGGGAAATTCTGTCTTAAGAAACCCGGTAGCCCATGTGGCTGGCTGTGCTCCTGGCCGGTGACCAGCTCAGGGCAGAGCAGTCACTGAGAGCACCCATGGGTGCCACGCACTCACTGCTCTAGTGCCTCAGGAGGTGAGTTGGGAGGTGCTGATGTAAGGACACAAAATCTGCTGCTGAATGAAGTCCTGTCTCAAGAGATTTACCTGCAGAGCACCTGGCACAATGATGGTCTCGTCACTTCCTCAGGGAAGGGGTTTATATTTTACAAGTCTTCTTACAGGGCATTTTCCAAGGACAAAACCAGGAAAAGTGGAACTGGTAGTTTTGTTTTCTGCTTATTTTCGATGGCACTCTGCACTGAGTAATTGAGATCTGTACAGCTCAGTGAAGATGTAAATACTACTTGACCGCTAATTATAAGCATTGCCATAAAAATAAAAAGCCCATTAAATCTTCTACATCCAATTGACCCATTCCTACAAACAGCTTCTGCTTTTTTGCCATGAAGTCAATTGACTGAGATCAAAAGAGTCTCAACCCGCGCCAGCCAGGAACTTCAGGTGTTTTTTCATCTCTTTTTCATCTCAGCATCGTGCTGCCTAAGACAAGACTGCAGTCACCCTACCCACGCCCTCCACGCATCCCAGCGCTGAGGAGTTCCTGAAATCTGTAAGGTCAAGGCTTGAGAGTTTCTCTGTGGCTTTTTAAAATCAGATCTTATGAATATACTCTGATTATGGATTTCTGATTCCTTTTAAATCTGTAGCAACCGGGCTAAAAAAATCCTTGAAGTTATAAAGGTGAATTTAAAAATCAAACTAATGTAATCAAACCCAGGAATAGTTAGGCTGATTGCTCTTTGCCGGTGCTGTAAGTGGATCTGTGGGCTTCCAAAACTAAAAATACTTGTCCAGAAGGAAACCACTCAGAAGTACATAAACCTGACAAACAGACAGGATGTGGGTTTGTACAGAGGGCTTTGGTTTTAAATGACAGAATATCTGAAGTTTGCCACTTAAGAAATTCTGTTAGAGAGAAAAATTCCGGTCACCTTCCGCATTCAGGAACACATTATATTCTAGAGTCTGTTTCAGTGAAAGGCTATTTTCTTTGTGAATAAATTGTACTTGTGTTTTTCTCTTCTTGCCTTCTTTTAGAAAAAGCAATTGATGCAAACACTGAATTAATACAACTAAATGCAAATATATTCCAGCAAGGTACTTACAGGACTTATTAAAACACACGTGCAAATATTTCAGCTAAACTATACTGAACAGGGCCATATTTCCAAAAATACCTCTCACTAAGCCGTAAAATGCACAGTCAGCATTCAGGAGCATTTGAAGAAATGGTTCGTAGCAGAAGAGCACAGAAGCCATGATTTCACCCCCTCTGATTACCTAATGATGTACAGAATCATAAACCACAGCAGTTTCCGAGAGAAATGGGGACATACAAACATGTACATCCAATACCACCGCCTGAAACGCGGGTGGCTGCGATGGTCACCATGTGCCATTATAAATGTTTGGAGGTACCTGGACCTGCAGAGGGTCCTGCAGGACCTTCCACCCCGACCTCACTGGGGGCAGCAGCCAGAAGCCAGGCATGGTTACACAGCACGTCCTTAATGAGACCCGGAGCGATCTAATACACTCAGAGAAGGTTTTGGCTTGCCGCAGTTCTGGTCAGCTTGCTTGATTATATTTAGAAAACATTTCTCCTTACCAATGTTGCAAGGAGAAAATTTGCAAAACCTAACTATGAAGTGAAAAATCAATGTAGTAAGTATATGCTGATAATAACAGTATATATAATACATATAACAGTATACACTGATAATAACAGAAGTCAAAATTAATTGAAGCCAGAAAAATCAAAGAAAATACTCCAATACCTGTGCCCTTTACCTTCTTCCCCCTTTCTAAAACATTGTAAAAATCTGCATAATCCCACAGACCTTTTTGATCAGACTTCATTCCTGCAAGATAATTGTGCTGTGAAATATTTTCCAACCAGCTCTAATTCTCTCAACAAATGAATCAACAAGCATTATGATGCTAACAATGATTACAAACCAATTTTCTATTGAGAACTGTATTTTCCTTTAAAACAGAGACATTATGTGCATTTTATGCTGAAATTTGTAAAAAGCATCTAATACAGTTTGTTTCTAAATGCAGTAACTGTGCCTGGCCTCCATAATTCTACGATGTCTTAAAACACTGGCAGAAAGAAGTGCAAATCACTGAAGCAAGTTCTCTATTCAGTACCTTTAATTCTGATTAGGAGGCATTGAATAGTGTAGGCTTTATAATCCTGGAAGACTTATTCACTTATTCCTACATCGAAGGGAAGGATAAAAGATTTTGTACACAGTTATAGCACTAAGCTTTTTTCCATAATGGTATTACAATAAGAAATGGAGCTGTCACATAACTATATGATAAGAACCTATTCATCCATAACACACATTATATAATGGAAGGTATCAAACATTGGCGTAATAACACACATATATTATTTAAGATTTGTATAATACCTCTTTTTTCCCCAAAAGGATCTGAAAATGTTTAAGGATCTGAAAATGTTTTACAAACTGATATACAAATTATCCATGCAGAAAGTTATTCATCCATCAGGGAAGCACAGCTACAGCCCAAGGCAAAGCAGAGCAACTGTGTAATACAAGCAAAAATCTTCAGTAAATGAAGAAAGTCTTCTCCAGTCAAGACCACAAGGAAGATATTAAGTAAACAGCATGTAAATGCATAGGATTTAGGAAGAACCTTGCTTTTAAAATCCTAGTTCTTTAAAAGAATACAGCAGGATGTCACATTAGCAATCACAATATTAAGTATAATAAGTATCCTCTTAACAATGTTTAGTACAGTAATAATAGGTATAATCCTAATATTAAATATTAAGAATTTATAAGAATGTTATTAAAACACAGCAGTGCAATGAATCCAGCCTCATACTGGAGAACTGGCTCAGAAAGAAGCACTCCAGCATCTCCTGACAAGGAAACAGACCACATTTGGGGGACACTAAGCAGGTAAATTCAAGAGGATGATTGAGAAGTCAAACACTGGTGGAGGGCTTGGATAAGCTACACATACCAGAGGGTTTATCCAAGCATAATTTCATATGATTTCTCTGCTTACACAACAAAGTATTTGAAGAACAAAAAAGTAACCGCCGTAAAACACTGCCATTTGGACTTCAAGTGGCTGAACTCCCACTTCAGTCTGAGTTCTGATCTCAGTGACCAGACATTTCCTTTGGAAAACATTCTCTAATATCTTCACAGCATTTTCAGCTTGGCAGTCATTTTAGCACTTTTGCTCAGTAAAGAAGGTAGCAGAGATACTTAAGGGTGCTTACAGAAGTCATAGAGTGTGATTTGAGGCAAAAGAGAGCTCTTTCTCTTTCAATGTAATTATCAAGAATCTCTAATTAGAAGCAAACTTTGTAAGAAAAATGCAGACGGGGAAAGTTAATAGCATTGGAGAATTAGGAGGATGCATTAAGTGTTACAGAAACTCTGGGACTATTTTTAACCTTGAGAATTGGACACAAACCTCAGACTTCCCAATCGTGTTGATACTGTCCTCTCAGGAGGCTTACAGAGGACTAAGTATTGGCACAACAGTACTTTGATTCTAAATAACCACCTAAAATCCAGCCTTAGCATCATTACTCATCTGGGAGCTACATTCAGAAACCCTCTTGAGGATTTTGACAGGCTATCGGGCGGGAGAGGCAGATAAAGAATTGCTGATGCTTCTAACCCTGCAGAATCCAGTGGGTTTGGGAAAAAAATGCTACTGAGGAGATGAGCTATCCTTCACATCACTCCCATAAGCTAAACTGAGTGTACAGTAAAAAAAAAAAGGTTAAAAAAATCACACAGATGAGCAAAAAAGTTGATATTATGAAAGTATGAAACTTTCAGGCAGACTATTTGGTTGGGAAATTGAAATTAAATTCTAGAAAAAATAATTAAGAATCTAAGGTAGTGACATGTAAATGTCAGGAAAAGGAAAAACAGCTGCAAGAAGCTGACGTTTTTGCACACAGAACTTAAACAGCACTATGGAATTAAGGGGATGCATTGCAACATTTGGATTTTGTTACAGAAGTGTAATAAACTGTTCGAGAGAAGGAACAGATAAAAAGCTGGCCTTGCTTCTGCATCAGTAACACATATCCTGGTCCTGAAGCCTGCAGTTCAACAAGTCAGAAGGAGTTACTGTCTTCCTGAATGACTCTGAGTAAAGATAAAAGGGACTATGAATAAAAGTACTATACTATTGGAGTCGTTCTTTACCTATTCAGCCTTGAAAATCAAGAGCAAACCTGAGTCTTCACAAATATCCCAAGACTCGTGTTCCTGCATTTAAGCGAGTAAGATGCAGAAAAACCTTAAGAAGGATCAGGTGTCAAGGAGGATTTTTATTATACGGGTCTGATGGAAGAGCAATATAGGCGTACAAAGATGATGTGCCAACTTTCTGCATTCATTGGGGACCATATTTTATGTTTCTAAAAGAAAGAAGAAACCACTAGGGAAATGTGTTAATATGAAAAACTGGTTACGAATCTAAAGTTGGAAAGTTATTCAGATGAGATGAATAGGAAAAAAAATAAAAAGGTTAAAAAAAGATAAAAGACTTGAGCACAGGCACACTTCAAAAGAAGACAGAAGAAATAAGGCTGATATTTCTAATACTTGTCATACAAAAAAAAATGAGACCAGATACTTGGTTAACTATGCCCTAACTACTGTGAAGGCCAGAATATGAAAGTAAATAAATAAACCCTGTAAATTAATAATCAAAACAAGTACATTCAAATCAACAAATCAATCCAACTCAAAAATATTTGAAGCATCAAGCCATCTCTGAACCATTTAAGAGAGCTCTCTGAGAACTTGAGAGGGACAGAATAATTCTGGAGGAATGGCAAGAACAGTGCTTGCCTTTAACAAGGAAGAAGAGGCAAAGTATACACAGGCAGCTGAGACTTTAGTTCTCAGAAAAAAAGTAAATCTAAACAACTTAAGCTTACAGAAGAAAAGGTAATAAAAAGAACAGCCAGCACTGATTTACCTAGACTAGTTAATATCCAGTTAATATAGTTTATTTCTTTAATCATCTGTGAACAATCATGAGAAAGCACTTCAAGAGTTCAGAAACTTTATCATGTGATCTTCTCATAAGAAAACAAGATTTAGATAAAATTGTTATTGCACAGAAGGTTTACAAACTACACAAAATGTTACTTCTTAACATTTAATTGCCAAAAGGGGAAGTATTTTCAATCAGGGCCTTTCAGAGATTTGTGTGCAAATCCATCATTATTTCAGTTATTAAAGAGTATTTTTACAGACATTTGCAGGTACATTCAGACTTAGGAATGTATAGAAAGGTGCATTAGAAATAACGTCAAGAACAGGATTAGAATTCAAAACAGACTTAATGAACTGGAGAAACGATCCAAAACCAACAATGTGAAATCCAATCAAAACGCGTGCTACCCATACAGAGCTGCAATCAGGTGCACAAAAGCTACAAGAGGCAGAACTGCAGTCCAAAGGCAGCACAGCAAGGTTGTTCCATGCTCCATGCTGCAGTGAGCTACGAGATAAATATGACTCAGCAGTGGGATGCTGTTCCCAAAAAAAAGCACATTTCAGTTCTGGGATGAATGAAGTGCAGGGCTCATATACATGCTTGCAAAAAATTTATTCGCTCTTTTCAGTACCGGTCTTATGGGTCTGTGGCTCATTTTGGTCACTGCATTAAAAAAAAAAACAAAACAAGGAAGCAATAAGGCAAGCAGTTACAGAAACTTGAGATCTGAAGAGTAGTTAAAGAAATTGGATTTGTAAAGTCTACTGTGTGGAAATGCAAGCTCTTCAGTCCAAGAACCACAGGCATGGTTCAGGAGCACGTCTCCAACAATAAGGAATTTCCCTTGCCGCCGACCAGATCTTGGATGAGCAGTACTGTCAGGGGTGGTTTACAGGCACTTCAGGAATGGACCAGATTTTAAGGAGTTCCTTAGTTCCCTCAGTTTCCCTGATCCCTGGCATCCCCTTCCCTTCCCTCCCACGCTTGGATCTGCACAATGGGTGAATACAGCCGCAAATTAACTTTTCATCCATCCGCAGACTGCAGTATAAATAAATCCAAAGACACTTTACCACATACCTGAAATTAAGCACATGCTTAAGTGCTTTGTTCAACAGCAATATACTTTAAGCACATACTTTAAAACTCTGCAAACCATCTTTATAGCTTTCCAAAGTCATTACAACGGGTGACATGGGTCTAAATTATTGCTGTATGGGAATGTAATTGTCTAATGTAAGAAAGAGACCTAGAAAAGGAAAGAAGAATGCAAAAGAATACTGCTAATCTTCATTTAGTGTGTTCACATTTTTTTTCTCTGAGTAAACTGATGAAAATGATAGCCTTCTGCATAACCCTGTTGTCACAGAGGTATTTTCTGAATCCACTGCAAAAAGTCCCCTGATTTTCTCCTTACACACAGGTGACTGCAGGCCACAGCACTGCAGTATGTGCATGTAAATCTCAGATCAAGCCATGTGCTTGGTCAAATCAGCTTGACCCAGCACATTCAAATATGATTTTAAAGCAGAAGGAAAGTGAGGACTTTCTGAATATTTGAGGGCTTTAAACTTAAATATACATATATATAGATGGCACTTTAGAACTACCATGACTGAACTTACAATGACTTTGGAGGAAACATCTATGATAATCGATATGCTTTTCATCTTTTTTTTTCCTGGCTCTCTCTTTTACACCTAGTAAACATATACTTATTTTGACCCTTGGGTTCCAACATTGACAGTCACCTTGGTTCAGTCAATATATAGCCATCTGATCAAGAGACCTTCAACAAAAGTCAATATCTGTGTTTTCTTATAAGGCAGCAGGCAAAAAAAACTGCAGGATTGCAATTTAGTATATTATCTGTCAGGGTGCATGGTCTTTATTTTTTTATTGCATATTATACGGTATGCTTAAACTGTGCTTAATTACTTGTTGCAGAATGAAATCTTTACAAGGGTATTCCACATTGCACCTTTCAACTTGACTTTGTTTAAAGAATGACATGTCTTAGTATCTTCCTAATCCTGAAGCACAGTCTTCCATTACAGAAAATCATATTTAAACACAAAGATTTAAACATTATTTCTTCGAAAAATCTATCAGCATTATGCTATCATGGAAAAAAAAAGATAGGAAATAAGAGGTCAGGAAACTCTTTATCTAAAAACACAGCATCAGAAAATTATTAGTAATTTTTAGCGCTCATACAGTCACTGTTAAAAGTGGCATTATCAGTGACATGTCATCAAGAAGAAGAATTGCAAAGCCAGAAAGACGGCAAAGTAATTTGAAAAAGTACAGTAGGCCATCACAGTGATGCCAAGATAGGTTTAAGTGATAGAAATTGTGTACGTTCATGTATTAAACACTCTGAAATGGCACTTAACCACTGGGGTCATGTCATAATTCAACATTTTTTTTAATGCATTAAGGACAGTTTGAGATCAAAAGTGTTTGATAACACACCCAAAAACATGCCTTTACTCCCACCAACAATTTGTCCTTGTTTGTTGCTTCTTGCCCTTTAATTAAAAATAAATAAAAAAATCAGGGCTCTAGCTGAAGGAAACAAAAAATAGCCCTTCACTGCTCCATTAAAAAATAACAGCTTGAATGCACATTTTGGAGGTGGTTAATGAAACAGTTTCATTAGGGCTTACGCTGCCTTATCTAGTAGCAGCAGTCAATGCTCATGTTTACTGCTTAATATGAGAAAGAAAATTGTGACTACTCAGACATTGAGGAATAAATGTTCCTAGTGTCTGCGCTGGACAATGTTCACCAAAGTTAAAGCCTTTTCCAGACTCCTGCATCTCTTTAGAATAACTGGGACAGCTCCGGCCTTGTTCAGCACAGCTCTGGAAGCAGAAAGGCTTCCAGACATGGTTCAGACACTAGCACCTGAAGGGAGCCTCCAAATCCACCAGCAGCGGGTGTTTTGCTGCATCAGTGTTGATCTTAGCCTCCAAATGCAGAACCAGGTTCTCTATTTCCATCAGAAACTGTAAGGCTACAAACGTTAATGGACTGAAACTTCAGACTGAAGAGGCCTCCAGCTCCCCACAGGTTTGGTTTAGCAATTCAGCATCTCAATGTATATGACTGAAGTGTTAATTTATAGCACTTAATCTGAAACCATTTGCCATGAAGTACATGTCAAACGTGCAATATCTGGATTGTTTGAAGTGAAAGATAAGACTTCAGGCTCAGCCTTCAAGTATAGCTCAGCAGCCACTAAGTATGGAGGACAGAACTGGCTTCGTGCCCTCTGGCAGCACTGGCATCTCCGGGATGCTGAGATCATTTCACAGCCTTAACATACCGTCACACATATACAACTACTACTGCATGAGTACCTTCTACCAGCCATCTCTTTGGGTCACATCTTTGATTTTTATACCTAAGGACAGAATAGGTGGTGTAAAATGCAGGGATTTGCCATCATGGGGAAAATCATTAATTGCTTACTTAGAGTTATAAAAGAGGACTTGCTGTAGGACAGGATTGAGCTGACAGCCACTTCAAAGCCAGATTAGTTATAAGTGATAACAGAAACACTTTGCTTGAATGTTTGAAGTGTCGTTAAGTCATAATGTTTTTGCAGAACAGTTGAGGGCCGTGTAGGTTTTACAACCAGCCTACCTGGCAATCTAGAAAGCACTCCCTGTTGGAGCTCGTGAAACTGTTTTGTCGTCTTAATCTTCACATAACAATGTCCATCCTTCACAACAAGAGGAGAAAAATCCAGAATGACTGAAAGACCACCAACATTTCAAACCTTTTTTAAGAGCTTATCAACTAGAGCAATAATCAAATGAGAAAAAGGCTGCACAGTTCATAAGCAACCATTCAAGCTTTGTCCTGTTCTAATGTGACAAATTGTCTGTTGGGTTTGCCTCTGTGATGGCAGAAGGTAGCACACTTTTGTTAAAATAGTCATTTCTCACTTCTGGAGGAAAAAGAAAACAAGCTAGACTCCTCTTCAAGCTATATGCCCAGTGTATTTATTCTGTAGTATTACAAATGCCAAATATTGAGCCTGCTTTGCTGTTCTTGTGTGTTTCTAGCAATCATCTACATCTGTGCAAACCAAGCAAGATGTACTCTTACATTATCACACTGTGCGAATTACAAAAGGTGAAAACCGGTGGATAATCAAGCCGACAATGTATAGTTATTACTCCTTCTAAACTGCTCTATTAACTTATAGCTTTTTTCTATCCTTGAAAATTATTGTTCGCTGGTAGAGAATGTCATTTCCAAATTGAAAAAGGAGAACAAAAGAGAAGTAAGCCATTCTTTGGGGAGCAAGTCGAAAAGGTCAATCATTTTACATTTCTATATAAAGGACTGATTAACACAGTTCAAGCTTTATGAAAGTATGCTTGCCTTGGAGAAACCAGGATCTACCACAAGAAAAACACTAATTTCTAACGTAGAATGCAGCTAATATCTTGAATACAGGGCATACTATAGAGTGCACAAAAAAGAACAATTATTTTCTACGCAATATCCAAGCCAAAAGACGACAAAAAAATCAGCATAAGGAGGATGAAACCTATCAACGTTGCTGTAAAAAAAATATTTTTTACCTGCTGATTCACAGGAACTCCAACGTATGGCCACACAGCAGCAACAACATAGTCTAGGTAAACTCAGACAGGTTGTCTATGGAAGATCTATGCTATGGATTTGTATATAATGGAAAAGCAGCGTGCCAAACCTCAGAGTCATTGAGTTCCCTTGAAAAGTCAGAAAAACTCAAATGTTAGACAGTTTTACTCTTACCAGTCTTTGAGTGTTATAGCGGTAGATACATAAAAAAGGGAAAACAAAGATTAGTAAATAGAGATTTACATTACCCTGCTATCAGTCTCTTGCTCTGCCCCTGACTTATGGCTTTTCTGAGGAAAGCCTCTGCTACTGAAACCAAGCTGACAGTTCAGTCCTCCAGCATGGCACTACACTGAGTTTTTAGCTGGTGCTAGAGCTAAGATAGCATCTCAGATGCTTCTGGACTCCTATACAGGAGCTTTCAGAGTTGGTACAAAAAGACAATCCTAAAAGTGGTGAACTACAACCTTCTTCCTCCCCCCATCCCCCTTTCTGTAAATGAGACACCCTTTCTGCCCTGGGAGTATTCTAATTTGATTTCCCTACTTATTGTTTAACAGGAAAAATCCATTCCAAGCTGCAACTGTAATATTGAAAATAATGTCCACTATCTACAAAGAAAGCCTTCCATTAATTGAAAGTGAACACTAGTAACATCTTGTCATAACCCAATGAACCTGTCATAGCCCAGGAACTGATCCCTTAAACCAGGTGGAACTAAGTGTACAGAAATAAATAAATCAAAATCAAGTCTTTAAACAAACAAAAAATGGTGAGTCATTAAAGACCAATTTTGTGTATATACACTGAGCGATCTAAACAGCTAATAGCTACAGATGTTAGACATTTTCTAAAGAGAAATCAGAAAACAAGGTAACATGTGCCTTCACTCCTGTGTACCAACCCATGTTCCACAAAACAGTACACAACTGAATTGGACTTTAACAAAAACTGAAAGCGTTCCCGAACCAGCAGCAGATGCAGACACTGTTCTGAAGGTCAGACATATGAGCAAGTTCTCTCTAACAGTTCAACACTTCAACACTTGCCATGTTATTAGAGAAACCCCTCCACTGAAGAAAGATATGGTACTTGTTGATACCAGTAGGAAAGATTTTAATATTCGTACATACATATATATATATATACACACACACTGCAGTAACTTCAATTTTTGAATTAATTCAGTTAATATGCTTTTTTATCACTTGCATTAATAATCCAGTCCACATCTCCACACACACACACCCCAATCTTTTACACTTCCTTACTTCCTTTATACATTTTTTCTTTGCTCAAGAGCCTTCTGGAAATCCACTAACCTCTGACTTCAGCCTGGGGCTTTGCAGCATAGGTGTGGTTGCTGCAAGGAGCAGCCTCCACGCTGACATGCTATCCTCATAAAAATGGGGGAGCTGGAGTAAGCTGGCATTGCTGTGTTTGACTGCTTAACTATTTTAAAAATGTCAGGTCTCACCTATAACATCTGCTCCCCAGCCATGTTAGCTACCGCAGTGCTGACAGCCAACGCAGCTCAGTGCTTTTTCTCCAGGACAGACGCTGGTATCTGGCACAGCAGCCACGTGCACACAGGATACTGAAGCACAAGGGAAGCTGCTCCTCAGAACTGCCAAAAAGCATGTGTGCGTCCTTACGTGCTCAAATCTGTGCCATGTGGTATAGTATCTGGTTGCTCCCTCATTGCATGGTTGAGTTAGCACAACGTGATTATGACCCATCGCACTCAGCCCTAAATACTGAGCAAATCAGAACCTGTCCTGCCCTTGCTCATGCTTTATTTTTCTTAGCACACTTCTCATTTTCTGAGTGTTCATACTCTTTTTTTTTTTTGTCTTTACCAGCTAACTTGACCAATAATTCCATATAATAAGTCCCCAAAATCATCATAGCAGAGGGATTGATCCTGCCAAGACAGGGTACAATCGGATTGAATGCATAAATACGTAGAGACCCTGAAAATTTGCAAAGCATCTGCTGAGGTAGCTTGTGTAGAAACAATGAGTCAATATGAGTCACTCATAAAAAAGGACATTAAAACACCATTAAATCCTAAAAAAGAATGACAGCACTAAAATACTTAATCTGAAAGCAATTCTAACTTCCTAGAGAAAAATTAACAAAAGTTCATTTGACAATAAGATGAAATGAACACTATGTACCACAACATTTAAATAAACCTGACAAACAACCGCAAGCTTCTAGTATTACTGCATGAAGAAATGCCCTTAGGGATATATACGATGTGCAATATTTTTTTCCTTAAATTTAATGTCAACAGCACTCTGTGGACATCATTATGGACATAGATGTGTTATGCATTATGTCCCAAAATGGTATGGTTTTTAACCTTCCTTTCTGCTTCCAAATAAATAAATAAATAGTTAATAGTTTTACATTTTCACGCCAAGTTTCAATTGACCAGGGATAAAAATAGAAAACAGAAATTGAAAGCTAGAACTGGAGATAAAACAATGCATCTGATGAGCCATTATTTCATTTCAAAATACTGACAACAGTGGACTTCTGGATGAGTGAAGCTACTGCAGGAAATCAGCCTAAAGCTACCTCTGCCCTCCAAAAGAACTACCAGAGTTTGTCTATGGCCAAAACAGAAGAATTCTTCATTTAAAGATAGTGACTCTTTAAATAGTTACTGGGTACTCAAATCATGGGAGAAGAAATAAAAAGTTCCATTTGGTTTTCTTGCTCTAAGCCCTGAAGATACAGCATATCACGCTATCTATCTATCTATATATATATATATGATGTCCACAATTTACACGTGTAGGTTGATTTTCCTTTTATGAAGGAAAATACTGTTTCATATGGCTAAACAAACAGATATTCTAAGGTTTTATAGCAATACATTAAAAAAAAAAAAGACACCTTTAATAGAACTACTGATATCAGGAATAATTTTGGCTTTTTTTTTTTTTTTAGACTAAGGGAGAAAAATAATCACAAAACACAGCAGTTCTTCAGATACAGCCAAAAAAATATTTGTAGCATCTGTACTATATCGTCTTTTCAATGAAATGATACTTTTGTAAGTAAGACTGATCACAGATAGCAAACTTCATTCCCCTTGGAAGAAATCCCAGCTCATCATACCAAAATGCCGAAATCAAGAAGGAAAAGCCCAAACATTAAACAGTGCAGATCTGCAAATAATTTAGACAATGGAAGAGCCTGAGCTAAGCACTGTACATTTTTGTACCTGAGCACAACATGGCAATTCCACAGACCTTTGCTTTCTCCTCTACTCTGGGTAAGCCCCTCCAAGACTCATCACACTGACTACTCTGCTTGTAGGCTCCATTTATGCAAGAGAAAAGGAAAGCAGGAATTTTCCCCCAATCATCATCATATAAATTGGTCATAAACACACTGCAATTCTTCCTCAGTATAATTTAACATGTTTTTATTAAAGTTACAGGAAATGGCTAATTGGGTGTGTAATGTTTTTAGTTGTGCTTCATTAAATATTGTTTAGTATTTATCTCCAGATTAGGTAAGCCATAAACAAATCACACCCATTTATATCAACCTGATGTGAAAAGAAAGAAGACAGACATCATTTAATAGAAGGTTAAACAGAGCATCCCCGTGAACACAGCACCACAAATATAACTACTTTCACACTGTATTAACATCAGATACAGTTCTGATGTTGTATGGTGAAAACAAAGATCCAGTAAGAAGCCTAAACCACTCTATTACAGTAATTTTCAAGCAGCCATTAACAATATAAAATATTTATTCTATTTTCAAACATAATCATTTCAATGAGCTGATTAAGATTCCTCAATTCAGCGCAGGATGGTTCAACCAAAGTGGCACAATAAAAATGAACATCTCACAAATTTTACTTTTCAAGGAAAACGGTTAGAGCAACGCTCACTGTGCCACACTCACTGAGGGTGAAACTTCTAGCTCCAAATTTAAACTAGTGAAAAATGGTTTTTCAAAACTATTTGTGGCATCAAAGCAAACGTCACATCCCTGAAACCATGCAAATATGCATTAGAAACCAAATCCTTGTTTGCACCTGGTATTGTTTTTTTTCTTTTTCCCCAGTTCTCTTCTTTTTGCCTTTCTCGTACAATAAAACACAAGCCCTCAAGCTAACACTCTTTTCTTTGGTTTTCAAAACCAAAGTTTTAACACCTACCATAACACAGGAATTCAGATCCAACATTTTAAGCGATAGCATAAGATGAGATAAAGGAGATGTGTGTAAAGCTCACCATCATATCTACACATCCTGTATAATCTTGCCATGATATTTATATCTAATATTTACGTAATTTTTACCGTGATAAGTCCTTTTTTAAAAAAGAAAGATTTAAATTAACCCATGCATTCTTCCCAGAAACATGCTAATCCCTGCTAATTTTTGTTAGACAAATGAGAAAAGGAACTAAATTGAGTGACAGTTCTATCACTAAAAATTATTCAAAAGAACTTCAAAATGTAATCTTATCATGACATTTAAAAATAAGAAATACAAGCAGATTCTGTAAACATAAGGACCCAAACAGAAGGAACAAAAACTACAATTAAAAAAAACTTTGTCTTTAGCATTTTTTTTTTATACTTATCTGAAATAAACTGTTAAATTTGAAACTATTTCTTCACATTTTCCAGCAGGATTGTTATAGAAACGGATATACTTTCATCTGAATGATTCGTTTTTGGCAAAACTTCGTTCTTTGATTAAAAATTGTAATTTGGAAACAGTTCAGCCGATCATCCCAAGTTCAAAAAAAAAAAGCAGCTTCTACTTCACCGTCTTCTAAATGCTTTGTCTACTTACTGAGTTCACATACCCTTTTATTGAGCAAAGTTTGTCATAGGAATATCCCCCAGCAACAAAATGGGGTTTAATTTACTATGCCAATTACATTGCAAAAGTGTTGGTATTCATACCAATATCACTTATGTATTTCCAGTTCTAGCATCTTAGCAATTGTTAACAGATATTGAAAATATGCCTTGGATCAGTTTTGGACACCTTCCATTAGTATATACATTTTATTCTCTGATTTAAAATAAAATGTGTTAAAGCATTATATTTGCCAAAATCAGCAGCTTATTTAAACTACTTTTTGAAGTTATTTATTATCTCTTATTATTAGAAACTCATTAAGGAAACTCTTCAACAAAGTTTAAAACTCCTTTAATGTTTAATTGCATCTTTGATCATTAATTACATCTGCAGATAGAGATAACTTTTTAAATCTTAATTTTCTCATTTAAGTTTGAAACAGAGCTCATTGCCCAATAAATTTTATTTTAGTGCACATATATTGCCCATGTATTGATGAGCTTTTTAAGAGAAACCTACAGTTCAATCAGGATAAAATTCTATTTATCTACCATATAATATGAGAATGAAAAAGTCAACTTTGCAGCAGAAATTTTGAATTTCATAGAAACACTTCAAGATTTATTATTTATACATTTAATAAGACATGAAGACTTAAGTATCAACTACAAAAATGAGGCCCCATATTTTTCAAAGTGCACCTCATGCCCCTTCTTTATATATATAGATATAAAAAATATCATGCCTAGAATCTCTCAACACCAGCCATGCCGACCAAGACATTGCACGGTTTTGTGTCTAACACTTCAGATTGTACAGTCCTGGGGCAGAAAATTTGCTCACTATAACCCATAGAGCAATGGCATCCTGTTCCACAAGGGAACCTTCTGTGCACTGACAGATCACGATACAGTGATCCCAATGACTGATGTTGTGCAATACTGCATTAAACACTCGAGAAACTTTCCAAGACGCTACATTTTAATTTAGGGGAGCCCCTGAACTTGTTAGTGAGATGAGAGAAGATCTTGTTTTCTTTGTCCACTACAGAAAACAAGTAATAAGGAGTTCAAAACAAACATCTAAATATGCAAGGGTTTGGAGTCAAGAGCACCTCATGTAAAGCATTTCCCATCCCTCAGGTTCTGCAAGGCAATTGTTCCTTTTCACTTCTGGTTTACATTGGGATTGATACGGTGCATTATGCAACAGCACAACATTGGCGTTTGACATCTACACTGAAATAAGCACACTTCTCTTCTGGCTTAAATTATATTTGCTGTTCTTCCACAGACACACTGCAACTGAAGAAAAATGATCCTGACGTTATTAGGTCTTTGAAAGGTGGAAAACTGACAGGTCTGAATGAGTGGCAGAACAAGCTCATGAACTCTCTGTTTATGAATATATAACTCATTCTGCAATGGATTTTTTAAACTGCAGTGTGGGAATATTTCTGAGATAACAAACAGTTTTTTGTTCAAGTCATGAGGAACAGGCAAAAAAAATTAATAAATAATATTTACCATGGACCTTCCTTTTTTTTTTCCCCCTGTTTATCAGCATTATTTATAAGAAACTTCCCTGCTTCATATTCTTTGCTTTCCTTACCTCTATTCAAATTACATATATCTGAAAAGTCTTATTTGCTGCTTGATTATTTTTTTTTCTTTATTGCCAGTACTGGATTTTTTCTTTTTTTTTTTTTTTCTACTAGTATGGTTTATCTAGGAATTTTAGGCAGGCATAGAAATAACGACAGATACAAAAATATTAGAAGCCACATGACTGTAATTATTTTCTTTTTAAAAAGATAATTAGCAAAACCTATTTATGACAGAGACCATTTTGTCTTTTAAACCTAGCTGTATATATGAAAAATTCAGAAGAACGGTGTTTAGGTTGACGGGGACAGAGAAGAGGGAGACCAAGTTGCCTATGATATTTTTAGAGACAGAGATAACAGACAGCCAGGTGTACACATCCCACTGCTTTTTAGTCTCTGAAACCTCCAGTTAGAGGATCATAAAATTATCACGGTTGGAAAAGACCTTCAGATCATCAAGGGCCATCAGTAAACCATATCCCTTAGTGCCACATCTATGTGTCTCTTAAATACCTCCAGGGATAGGGACTTCACCATTTCTCTAAGCAGCCAGTTCCAATACTTAACCAACCTCCCCATGAAGAAGTTCTTCCTAATGCCCAATCTAAACCTCCCCAGTGCAATATGAGGCCATTTCCTCTCATCAAGTCACCTGAGAAAGACAAGCACCCTTCTCGCTGAAACCTCCTTTCAGGTAGCTATAGAGACCAGTGAGATCTCTCCTCAGCCTCCTCTTCTCATCACAGAAGGGGTCAGGTTAGAGACTTAACTATTTGCATTATGCATCACTAGGGAAGTAATGTATTACATTTCAGCAAATACTGGCTGATACAGAGTATTAGGTTGACCTTGCTTTGTTTTCACATGCCTATTCAAGTGGCATAAAGTGACACAATATTTAAAGATGGATATTGCATTATTTAAAGACAGACGTATTTATGTTTATACTTTGGAGATTTTTTATTATTCTTATTCCTAAGAAATTCTAGCAATATTTTCAGTATTCCTACTACAGTTTGGCTGAGAAGATAGCAGAGAGACTTTGGAGTAATAAAAATATCCTACACTAAATAATCCTCTGGCAATTAAGTTATTCTGTTGCTGTTGTTGTTCATTTGTTTTTTAATAGTGAGGTTGCACAGCCAACTCCAGGGGACCCCAATTCCTCTTCATTTATAGACACAAAAACATTTTACCCCTCTTTACCAAAACATATTCGAAAAAAACAGCTTCTCTAATTCAGGCAAACATACAGCTAACACTTCACATTTGACATGAATTAGTCTGAAAACAGACAAAGACAGTTTCTTTAGATAAAAACTTAAAAATTTGCTCAGGGTTAGATAAAAACATGATAAACATAACAGACTCTTTTGGGTGTGTTCCTTCAAGATTACTTCTCTGACAGATTTATTACTCCTTATTCTCTGTGCAAAAGGCTCCATGATTGATAAGGAAAATGAAGGAGACCATGGACATCTCCATTCTAAGTTGTTTTTTTTTTCTGCTAGGATTAACTCTAAGAATTTTTAAATTACTTAAGCAAAAAGGTTTTAGGCAATTCCACATATTTCAGCAAGTTTGCTATTTCCAGATTTTTTTTTTAGTGACTTCAGAGCTCATTCTCAAGTTTAGTGCATTTTAACAGGAACAGTAAATAGTTCACTGATGGTTTTTGTTGCTAAATCCCTGTTGCATTTGAAGACTGTATCACTCTTGAGTCAAACCTTATCGCTGCCCTTTTTTTGTTCACTTAGACCACACACCAGAGGAATCCCCAGAAGGGAGGCTGTAATTTTTGCACTCAATCCTCCTCCTATACTCCAATTTCACTGTTTTTATTAATCCTACATGTTGTTTTTTGCCTTGACCCATTTTTCAGATGGGGAAAATAGCTATCAACAGCTTCCAAATTGCTGATTTACCTGTCTCTGATACACAACCTTACACCACATGTATCATTTATCAGCAGGCATTAAACCATATAGATTCCAGCTGTTGCAGCAGAGTTTTGTCCTGGAGAAATAAACAGTTGATTTTCAAAACCAGCAATGACTAGGACCTGCCCTGACTAACAAATAGTATTTCCTTGGAGGTGGCATCTGACAATTAAACCATGCTAATTTCTGAAGATCTTTCTTGCTTCATTAAGGATTATTAAGAGATTAACATTTAATCCATTCTAGTATATAAATGATGAAGGGTGTGGAGAAAACGTTGAATCTTGTTTCTCTGGGTACAATTCTCTTTCACCACTTGGGAAGAATAAATTGCTGGTAAAAGGAAGAGGTTAATGGCGCATCTGTTTATTTGTCCTCAAAAAAAAATAAAAAAAATGAAGAAAATAAAAACCAGACTCATCCCAGCAAGAAGCATGGATTCTGTGAATTGTAATCTCAAAGGTTCCCAATCTTTCTCACACTGCAATATTTACAGTGATTTTGAATCTTTAGAAGATATTTTTGCTCTGACTTGGGAACATATCCTATACCCAATGTACCTAATAATTTGGCTGTTGAAAACCATCCTTCTTTGTCTTTGAGTTTTAACAAGACACATTAGGCACTTGAAAATATTGCGTTCAATACCTTGTGCTCTCTGCCTTAGGAAAGTAAAGAGAAATACTGAAGTAATCCTTATGCCCTTGATTCCTCCTCCTCTCCTAATGAGATATTAAGGGGAGAATAATAAGAGTTGGCTTCTTTCCGATGGCCTTGTTCAGCCTTGACTCACAGAGGTAATAGTTTAAAGAGATGAGATGATGCTGAGCAATCTTGATGTTGTTTCAAAGCATGAATCCTATATTTGCAAATACAGTCTGATCGTGATTCTGTGTTTAACTTCACTGGATAAGAATAATTTAGAGTCCGTAAGAACCATTTATCATTTTCGTTCCTTTTTCCAGTATGGTCCATCTCCAAGATTTCTTCTCCACCTCCCCTGGGCTTTCTGTCCTTCATTCTCAATTGAAAAATAGGTATAACCACGCATTAGAAATTATGATTGTTTCTCATGAAAATAGCTTGAAGTTTCTGTTCATTGAACTAGAAATTTTTCTCTTTTTTTTCCTTCTAGTATAGTTTCTAGGTTATTGGTCCAATGTTACAATTCTATAACTTTAGCATGTAAGAGCTAAATAAATATATACATATATAACAATAAATATATAACAATGTATTTCTGATAACTGCTAAAAATAGCTATAAGTTGAGAGTACTTGGTTTTCCCTCAGGAAGACAAAGAATAAAGAAATATTAATTTTGAATAAATTCAGTCTTGATCAAAAACATTTTTTAATTCACTCGAATAGTTTGGCATGAGTCAGTTCAATTAAATATTGAAGTTATATTTCCATGAAATGATTGGAGTTACATATTCAAGAATTACTTGCTTTGTTCTACTTACTAATAGACAACAACTGAAAATTACTTTAAGGCCTGTTATTAGAATTAAAGCTAAAAAAAATCTATACTTCATTTTTTATTATTTCATTATTCAAGATCTCCATTATAATGTATTTTTCTCAGCTCCATTATACACACAGCTTTTGTTTAGTGTAATGCCTGCCAGCCATGTTAATTTATACTAACGTACATTTGGAAAATCCATACAAGATGCATAAATTTTGTAAAATAACCCTTTTCTGGGCACCCACAGAAGTTCCACAATATTCTGGGATAGTGCAGAGAGAAGTAGATTTTCTTTTTTGTTTTTGTTGTTGTTAAACAAAGATAAAGATGGATCTCATGGATCCATCAGAGTTCCATACAGAGATGGAACTCTCCATCTAGCCTTAACAAATAATTCAAATACAGTGCTTCCCTACTTGGTCTACAGCATTCAGAATTAGGAAGATTTTTTACAATCCTTTAAAGTTTTGAATACATATGTATTTTTTACCCACTAAAGGAAACTGAGTGGAAGTGAGAGAAAATCAGCAAAAACATAAGACACTGAAGGGAGGGGAAGCCGCCTTTGAAATTTAGAATCAGTGTGACTGTTCCTGCTTCTCTCCCTTACTGAAGTCTCCTTGATGCTAATTTCCCTATTCTCCCCTTACCTGCTAGGAAGCATATGTATCTCTCAGGTTCCCAAGTTCTAACATTTGCACACAAATGTATCAAAAATGACAGAAAAATGATTTATGATTCCTTCCTTCAATACAGTTTGCATTTTGAGTAAGCCAAACAGATAGTTTCCATTATCCTATATAAGAACATTAGATAAAAATGCTCAGTTTCTCAATTTTGGACAAAATTAGGAGTGAGCATTTGAAAAATTGAGTCAAAAGAATTCCAAGCAGAACATCTTCATACAAATATGCCATTTGAGCTGCTTTATTTCAATGGGGAAGGTTTCAATAGGGAAGGAATATATATTTCCCCTCTTCAAGTATTCGAAAAAGCGTAGGAGTAAATGAAGGAAAGAGACCTCTTAAATGAGAATAATTTAAGTGAGTCACTGCTATCATAAGAGATACAGCAAATCTGATTTCTTTTCAGAGATGAGAAAAGCATTTGGGCATTTTGGTTCCATTTACCTGCTTGTACGAACCAAGAACAGATGAGAAACAGTGGGGAAAAAATATTGATGGACTTTCAGGGTATTTCATACCACCCACTCTTGTACAGCTCACAATACTTACAACATTCTTTACTACATGCTCTTCTTATTTATTTTGCCAGTACCAGCTAATAAACCTCAGTCATCTTCTTAACTGACTATCTAGCAAGACAGAGAATGGTAAAAGCCTACGCTGGCGCTGACAGATTCAAGCTGAATAGGTAGAAAAATGGTGAAGTTTCTAAAAGTTGAATTTAAGCTTCGAGCAAATCTGAAACCTCAGGTGAAATGTTGGGATCGCTTCCTGAAGTCCTTTCTGTCCTACAGCAGCAGCCCTATTGGCAGTGCTGAGCAGATCACAAATCCCCTCTCAGTCTGCACCAGTCCCTGTAGCACTGCAGCAGTTTTGCATATCCACGTATAACTCTCATACAAGACAAGACAGGAAAATAATTTGGTTGTCCACACTTTCCTAGGCCTGTTAATTACCTGTTTTCTCTCCTGGTTTGCTCACCCCAGCTGGGAACTGCATCTTCCTCGAATAACGTAGAGCTAGTATTTATTAAGCATTTAACTGACCAAACCAGGTTCAGGAAACACAAATTTGATATTGGAAAATAAACAAAGCAAAGTGGCCAAATGAAATTCTATTTTATCTTGGTCTGCCGAAAGCACTCGCAGCCCAAGTAAGCCCACATTCATCCTCCGCCTTGGAACTCCTTATGCTTGCTACTAATATATATGAACCAAATATAGACTGTAATTCGACTTTGGACACCTGCTGAAGTTTTTCTCCGATACTTTCTGAAGCTCTATTTAACCCAAAGACACCAACGTTCTTTATATTTTAGACACATATATTAGGTACCCTAAATCTTCCCAAAGGAAGAGGGAGTCTGCCAAAGAAAATAATGGTTGGTGCAAAGGCCAAGTCATACAACCTCTCTAACAGATCATCACAGCAACTCTCACAAAGAAAAAAAAAGCAGGCAAAGAAAATCCTGTCATGGATAAGTAGTATATAAGAAAAATATGATTGAAAAGAGAGACTGTTTTTAATCATGAATTGCTGAAATTTAGGGTAAACTACCAACATGGTTGTGCTTTATCAAGATAGGTAATTACAGCTCCATTTTTGTTGTCCTTTGTGACACAGATTCTAGCAAGGTGTTTGCAAAGACTACTCTTATAATGACACGCAAGCAGCATATTGCCATTGTAAAACGCTCCCTGAACAAAACAGAGTGTTAATTGAATGTTAAAATTCTGGATTTGGCACTTGGAGGCTTTGTCAGGATTGGAACGAATGGTAGCCCACTGGGAAGCAGGAAAATAATAGCTATCATAACGCTGCTAAGTGCGCTACAGACTGCTGATTCAAGGACATATGCAGCAGTCAGGTAGATTTAAAGCCACTATATTCGCATCTGTACGCAGCAGGAATCATGCAAGGCAATGATGTAGGGAATATCTCTATGAATAAAATATAACCCAAGGTTGTTTCTAAAATAAAGGGATCTGTCTGTGCTAGAGTCCGAAAAACTGGTGATTGGCTCCAGCCTGTGTTCTGTGCTAGCTAACACATTTGCTTTTCTTTAAGTTACCTGGCTCTTGCTCAGTACATCTACTACGCATATTAGGGATGTCTAAAGCGCACTGCCTGGGTGAAGCATAGCTGGAGCTGCGGGATCACTGGATTTACAAAACCCTGTCCCAGGCAGCAGCAGCACACAAGTTAAAACTGGCTACCAAGGTGCAGTGGAGATGCTGAAGGGCAGCTGAGTTTGGCACGGCCCTTTGGGTGTCCATACAGCAAAGGCAGCAGAGGCACAGGCAGGTCCATAGTTAGCACAGGTAGGAACGCAGTGCCAGGATGCTTGCTACCACCCAGAATATGCCCACAGGGAGCACTTATGCCCTACACACTGCACGGGACTTTTACAGCTGTTAAGTTACAGAAGCGCGGGGAAGTTAACACATGCAAAAATGACAGCTTTGCCTTCTGGTGTGGACATGCCATCCGTATAACATCAGTTTCCACAAGTGGCACTGCAAAACTCTTGCACGACTTTGTTTTAGCAGTTTCAGTTCCTTACTAATTAAGGCATCACAAAAATTTTACTGAAGTACAGTAATATAGACAACTTCAGACATGTCAGTTTAGGATCGGTGAAAAACAAGGTTTCATGGAAAAAAAGTTATTAAGAAGTTATTTACAGAAGATGTTAACAGAAAAAAATTGCAAATCCAAGACAATCCACCAACAGGTGTCTTCAGGAGCAGCTAGATACAAAAATTCCTACTAGTCCCTGGTAGATTTTCTTAACAAGACAGAAAGATTTGATCTCACTTTTCAGACCTCCAGTAATTCACTTGCATGTCATATGTTAATTAAACTGAAGGTGCAAGAGATTTGCAGAAGGACTATGGATGGGTAAGGAACCATCTAAAGGAGAGACCTCTAAAACAGATGGGGATTGACTGGAGGGAGATCGCTTGGAGAACCAGAGGACAGCTTTTTTGTTCATTAGTGATTGGCACAGAAAGAGGAGCCCTAGTGGAGTCTGCTGGTGACACAAATTTTGCAGTAACATTGATATAAAAGTCAGCTGGGATATCAAACAAGAGGAATCGCATGACTGAAAACAGGGGAAATAGACAATTGATGTAATTTAATGCTTCTAGGTACAAGGTCACGCATATAATGATGAGCAAGAATTATGGTTATAAACTGAGCATCCTGAAATTAGAAATTGCCTAGGATGTAAGGGATCAAAATGCACTTGTCTTCTGTGGAGGAAGTAGGGAAAAAGAAAAAATAAGTTCCTGTGTGGGAAGAGATATTGCCAAGAAGAGGTGGTAAGTACTAATCAGCAGTGTACAAGGCACCGGTTTTGTTTTGAAGGCTCTGAACATTCATGTTCACCTTGGTTAAAATATACAGAATTAAAACCTGAGGAGAAGCAGAGAGGCATTGTAATTAGGGAAAAGGCTTCAATCTTAGGAGAAAAGGCTAAAAGCCTAGCTTGCTCTCGGAAAACACTTCAGGGACACACCAGGAAGGGAAAAATATACTTTAGCTTAAAAAAAAAAAGTAATACTGGCATAGGAACAAATGGGTATAAGTCGCCTTGAATACGTTTAGGTGGGACATTAGAGGACAATTTCAAACTATCAGAAGAGAGAGATCCTGGAATGGCCTCCTAGGGCAAAAAACACAGAACAGCTTGAAGATGGGATTTATCTAATTCATGAAAAGGATTATATGATATATTCACAAGTCACAGCAGAGGACTGCTTCTGATGACCCAGAAGCTCCAGGAATCCTGTCTCCGCTGTTCACTGGCAGCTGTATTTTAAATCATGACTTATATTTCATCTTTAAATTAGAAAAATTAAAAAAGGTCTGCTCAATCATAAGAAAATTCATGTCCAATTCTTCTCCAGCCCACATTATGTAGCCATGTCAATTTTTATGAAGAAAGAAGGGAACACTTTACATTTTCCTCAGCTGAAAAATATTATTGCAAGCTACCCTTAAAATCGTCATCTTGTTGAAACCCAACAAATGAAAGGTGTCAATGTCAGGTCTTCCACATGCCTGTCAATCTACAGATACCTCAAGTCTCAGAAATATTTGTGCTACATGATAAATGTGAATAGACGACAATTTTAGAATTTATGAATACATTTCATTTATTCTTATTATAATTTCAAGTATTTTATGTAGTTAAACAGGCATTAAACAACCGATTGTCCCCTTCGAGTGAACACTGGAAATCACTATTAATATTTTGTTTTTATTCTAAGCATTGATCAAAGACAAGTGTGTAGCTTAGCTCTTTTATATTTCCATTGAAAAATGCTAGGCCATAGCACTGAAGTTCATGTTTCCTTATGCTGATTGAAGAGCAGACAACATTTACAAAAAGCGAATAATATTTGCATAGTCAATGAACATCTAATAATATTCAGTAAGACATGTAATGTCAAATTTGCATGAGATATTATCTTTTATAAACAGCTAATGTCTCCCTCATTATCCCCTTCATGAATCTGTTGAGGTTTTTTTTTTTCCATTTGTAAGTGTCTCATAATTTTCATTTGATAGGTTATAAAAATAACAACCTGATTTGGATATTAGCTTAAAATGTTAATCACATGTACGCAGCTCAGATTGGATTTGATATAAATCAGTGCTGTCAGAATTTATGCACACTACAATAAGATGTCTCCCATTTTAAAGCATTCGTGATATCAACGTTGCATAGTAAGAAAAAGTTTGATCTGAAATTGTGGATATTAGGATGAGTAGATGCTACTAAGTCTGCTTCATCCACAAAGAATACGTTTGTTTCAGACAATGATTTGTCTGTGATTAATGCTAATTAACTTTATACTCTGGATTAATTTTCTATATAGCAATGAGCAGTCACACTATTACTTGAAGTCTCAGGCTTACATTCATTGGACCTTTATCTTATTCAGTTTTATGAAAGGAACTGGCAGCTTTCACTTCATACTGTTTTGCAGATTAACAGTGAACAGACCATTTTTCTTCCTCTGTTTGAAAACAGAGCAAGATACTTTGCTCACATTCATAAACAGTGAGTGAACAGAGAGGGCTCTATTCTGCCCACCCTCCCCAGGTCCAGGCTGGTATGACTTGGCACTAGTACAGTGGCTTCTAACTTACCCTTTTGTACTGCAAGTAGGATACCAACTTCTGGGGTCTCTCTCAGCTGAAGCTGGATGGAGCACGCACAAAACAGTTTGCAATATAATGAATAGCTTCAGCAGTCAGCCCTCATTATTGCCTGGAAGACTGAATGAGCTCACCCCAGTTGTTCACTGTATTTCAGATATTTCCTATACGTATAGAAGTTCAGATAACATCTCTATTAACTTAACTTTCTCTGTATGTATATACATCATGATCTAAGCAGCTAAAATCATGCATTAAACTCATGCACATTTACAGTAACAAGTTCCAATAAAAGATGGATTGTGTATTCCTGAAACTAGGTATTACTGTTAATTTTGAATTTATTCAAATCTGAAACAATGCTTTCTTTGAAAGAGCCCCACTTCTGTTCTCACAGAAGTTACTGATGTGATTAAAACGATTTTCATACAATTTTTCCCTGAATAACTATGAGAAATCTGATGCAGAAAAATCAGGTTAATATTTTTTCATTTTTTTATGCTTTCCAGCTGAATCCCCAGCCTCGCAGCTCATTTGAAAATGTGACTGCTCACGTGCAAGTTGACTCCATAGAGTTTCCCCCAGTCTATCAAACCCTGAACACTTCCGATGCACAGCACTCGCATAGCCCAGCTGCACAGCGCAGGCAGAACAAGCTCTGTGCTCCTCCAGCATGGTGGTTATGGCTGGTGGAAGTTTGCACAGAAGCACGTGCATCAATTTGTGCCTCAATTTTGCCATTTATAAAGCAGATTCCCTTAGTGCAGACCCCCATTTACAGATAAGGGCTAATGCTTTATTTACACTTTCTCTCTCAACTGTCTACAAAACTTTCTTCTTGATTGAACCCTATAAATAGCCACTCACGCCTAACTTCAGTGAGAGGTTATTTCTTATAACTATGAGGAATGCAGTAAATTAGTTTTATCCCTTCATTTTCAAACTCCAGTTGAATAGCTGGAAAGGAGACAATGGCACTGCTCTTTCAGGCTGATGCAGGTATTTTGCCCCTGGTTTCTATTTCAGTTTTTTTATTTCACTGTTGTTGCCTGAGGTGCGTAAATCATTCACGTATCAAATCATCATAACAGAGACCAAAATGCATTTTATGAAGCCAGGAAGCCCTCAAGGATAGCACAGGGGGTTAAATGAGCACTTTTGTTCAGCTCGTTGCTTTGATCTGGAGGGGACCTTGCCGTGGGCTCTGGCAGCAGCGATGCATGGCTCATGCCGTGACACACCTACCGACTGGCAGAAAGCACCAACATCTATCTCATCCTACTCCATGAGATTTAACTCAGGAGGACAGACAAAGCCAAATACTAATAATGGTAGAAGAGAAGAAATAACTCCATATTCCTATCAGCTGAGCCTTTCTAATTTCTGACCCCAAATTTGGGAGTTAGGATAGAGCCAAGTCTTGCGAGCAGCTGTGGCTGATGCACCAGAACTAACCCTTTCTCAGCAGAAGGGCACATTTTTTCCCTTCCCAGAGCAAGTTACAGTCTGGTTCAGTAGTCAAGGAAGCCAGACCCCAAACATTTGCATTTTAGCAGTCAGCACAGGTATTTCTTGTGCAGATAGGGCTGCTGGAGTTGGAGGCAGCTTTAAGAAAGACTTTACTGAATCTGAAAGTAAGGACAGAGGCTTCTGACATCCAGCACACTAGGAGGAGTGGTGCCTTTTCACGACCTCCACCCAGCACTTGCATAAATGTCCTTGCAACGGAAACAGGTTGGATCAGAGAAAAAAAGCAGGTGTACCACAGCTGCAAGAGGCAGACTCATCAGGAAGAGGCTGTTGTCTCAGGCTCAGACAGTATTTCTAGGCAAATGGATAAGGTCACCACATTGCACATTCCTACCTTCTCTGCTGACAGAGATGAACCATCAACATCAGCATGAACCACTAACAGTTACATTGTGCGAGGTTCAAGGGCACAGTAATTCCCTCACGGGAGGGTAGAGATGTTTCACAAGGGGTGAATGAGCACCAGATTCAACATCAGAAACAGCTGGTGCTGTGTATGTTCTTGAGGATGGCGATGGGACAGGCCCGGGCAAAGCCTGGGGAGCTGCCCCATAAGGTGTTGCATGCTGTTGCTGCAGCAGTATCTGGAGATTGGGGTAAAAGTCTCCAGCTTTACCTTCTCCCCAACTTTCTCTGACTGGCAAGTGCATGATTCAGGTCCACACTTGCCAGCAACTTAAAACTAAACATAATACTTATTCTACTGAATCATGGTACATTTTACCTTCTGTTGAAAACTTCTCAAGCAATGCTAATTTTGAGTTTATCTCCCTACAATGAAAATGAGATAAACAAGAAGAGAAATTATATCAAAACAAACCTGAAGTATGCAAACACACAGGAATGGTTTGTATCTTCCAAAGCTTTTGCAGATGTACATTTATTCTGAGTAAATGATAGACCTGCATATATTTCAGGCAAAACAAGAAAAAAGTAGAGAACATCAATATTTATTTTGCTTCTCCAAGAATTCCTGGTTATTAAAGTTACTGCTGTGGCTGTCAATCACAGGTTCAAATCTTATTTGTGCACATTCAAGTTTACAAATCTGCTTTCCCTATGATAAATTAAAACTTGGAGCGAAACAGAAAGGAGCCAGTGAACTGCTGGAGTCACCATGGAAAGCAATCTGTGCAGTGTGGGCACAACTTTTAATCATAGGCAGTAGAAGTGAAGGAAGAAAGCCAGTCCACAAATGCTAATTAGAGATGATCAGCTCAGCCGTTCATAGGCATATACATGTGCATAACTGCAGCTGCATACAGTTCAGTGAGACTCCCCAGGTCCCAGCATCTTGCATACAGGCTGGACCTAAAATGTACAACCGTCAGCAATCTGGCTGGCTTGAAAATAAAGCCTCACATCAGTAAATCCACTCTAATCTAAGTCCTAGAGAAGCCAATGGAAAAGCTCACATTGAGACTTCTCGTTCAACCTGATGGTCCTCAGAGTAAGTCCTTATTCATGCTCATATCACAGCAGCACATTTTCAGGCTGTTTTTCTTTTACACAGGAGATTTTTTTCAGTCTTCAATAGAAGCGAGGTTGGGCCAAATACCTGTAATGATTGCTCCTGTAACCAGTCTCAGTGAACGCAAAGCCATTCACATCTGGTGACACATGAACACGACTAAGCTAATTGGTATAGGATTCTGTTTAGAGTTGTAGACTCTCCACTTTTATTTGAAAGTTTTAAAAGGTATTTATTAGCTACAGAGACGAAAAAATATGCTCGATTAGCAAGACAGTGCGACAACATCATTTCTGAGCTCACAATAAGCTGCTGTCAACTCTTGCAGAGCACACAAAATAGAAGTGGGTTTTACAGCCTGTCACTGTCTCCTGACAGGCAGGTAAGGCACTTGTAATAATCAAAACAAGACTCCTTTCTGGGCTCTAATTTCTCCCTAGGATACACTACAAGATGACAGTCTTCAGCTAGTTCACAACTAGATGATGTTTTTTCTCCCAGCGTAAAAATTGAGCGCCTTCCCAGAGACTACCAGAGAGCCGAGCTCTCCTTCAAACTCTTCTTTCCAAGGCTGACAGGTAACACAGGGGATCCCGAGCCCTGTTTGACACGGGAAAGGTTTGCACCGCTCACCCCTCAGGGATTTTGAGCAGCAGCTGTTACTGGAAGCAGGCAATTCTCTGCTGTTTGTGTTACAAGAAACACCCACCAGATTACCCAACGGGGTCCCCTTTAGGCTCTGTGCTATATAACCATTTCTGAAGCAGTAACAAGAATGTGGGGAAAATGACCATTCGTAACCCTCAGGTTCTTATTCCAGGAGTAACCAAGCCAAGCTCTAACAAAGCCTGAAGATGGATGTTTCAGATGTTAGCATCAGGTTGGAGCACACGTTTAAATTACTTGTAAACAGGTGAAAACAGCAGACCACCCAACTACAGTCCTAAGGTAGCTAAACGAGGCAGATTGAAAGTGAGGGCTTCAGACACATTTAATGAGTGAATGTTGATGCTTCCAGACCTGCTGGCCAGATGGTCCTATTTCTACAAAGCCCAAGGATGGAAAAATGTAAAAGCCTCCAGGTGTCTACTGTACATTTCAATCTGTGATAATATTCAAGAGATGACAACTCTCATAAATTAAAACCCCAGGAGGCAAAGCCAAAAACAAAGAATTTATAGAGAAGATATAATTTATGCAGTGACTTATGGAAGCAAAATATCAATTAAAGCAGCTTCCTACAAAAGAACTGTAGTCCATTTATTTAATCCAAAGATTTTTTTTTTTTTTTTAACTGCTAATCTGGAAGAAACTTATTTCCTAGCCTTCACCATTACTCAAGTTTTCTCCTTCCACTGGACTTACACCACCTGGTTTCTCCTGTTAATGCCAGTTATGTTGCATAATAATATATTATTTACACTTTGCACTAAAATCATGATGAACTTTGATTACAAACCTGGGTGAATCATAATTTGGGCATATAACACCTTAAACACCAGTTTAGACAGCTGTAATTTGCTGATTTCAGTTCAGCTGAAACAGTTTTCATCAGGAATGATTTTGCACTTTTTTTTTAAATTTAAAATATAAAGGTTATTGCTTTCTTGATTGAAGATAACGTGCCTGAGCTATGACGTACCTTAAACCAACTAATGTAAGCAAGGAGCTCTGAAACAAGAGATTTATTTTTCTCAACTAGGCAGGGAAACACGCTATTGAACTTTTTACAAATACCCATGTGGGTAATCTTATTACAACTTTGGTGCTCTCTAGTTTCAATACAGTAAGGTTTTATGGCAT
The DNA here is from genome assembly GCF_964034855.1 of Anser brachyrhynchus. Lineage (NCBI taxonomy): Eukaryota > Metazoa > Chordata > Aves > Anseriformes > Anatidae > Anser > Anser brachyrhynchus. Next base: position 33,615,477 of record NC_137701.1, read on the forward strand.
ATCACATTTGTACCATACATTCTTTTGTTAAAATTCCAAAGTTCTCCAAGAACAGGAGGTTCTTTATTTTTCATATTTAGCTATATTTTAATATACTGAGATTGTTTATCACCCAGAAGCAGAGCTGTTACCATACAAATACTCACTAAAGGTATGGTTCTGCTGCTGACAGTATTCAGGTAAGGCACTTGAAACAGAAGACATTTAACTAGCAATGTAACAAAAATAAAAATAGAATTTCAAGACAAGCTAAACCTAAAGCATGAGTTGTTTTTTTCTGAGACTTTTTCCAAATCTAATCACCATCAGGAACCTGCTCACGGAGGCAACTCCATAGCTTTGTCAGTGAATTGTTACTTTCTTATCATCAGTGACATTCGAAAGATTTTATTTTTTCTTTCAGATGATGAACTTTGTGGGTTAGAAAATGTGGTGATGTGTCTTAGCAGGTATATTCAGCGTTAGCTTGCAGTCATTAGTGTACCTATAGAAATCTAGGCCTCATTTTCCTCGATATTGAGATATAAAAATAATTTTTAAAATTATTTTTGAGAAGCATGAGCCTTGTCAAATTAATAATGTCAGCAGTATCTTATGTCCATATTCTTAAAAAGTAACAGCTTGGCTACATAAAATCAAGTTCTTATTTCCTCCTTATCTCTGCTGAAAAACACCTTATTTTACAATTTACTTCACAACTGCCAGATTAGTTACACTATTCACTAGCTCACTTCCTTCCCAAAATCCTATATAAAAAAAGTCCTTAAAAATTATTTTATCTTTTTAGGCTTTCCTTCTTTCAAGATCCCAAACTGAACGAACAGCGGAAGATGGTATGAATTTTGAATAGATGATGGAGACTGCAGGTTTTCCACTGCTGTTAATGTTAATCCATCTCCTTCTCCTTGATATATCTGCAATCTTTATAGACCAATACAATACAGAATTGGCATTCCCTAATGAGCCGAAGCTTCTGCCTGACAATCTTGTAAACAAGCCTCTCAAATGCTTTCTAAACTCAGTTTTCACTAAGATATCACTACTAATAAAAAATTTAAGTTTAAACCCTACCATGTTTGCCCTGGAAGTTCTACAGTCTGAAGAGTGTAATCCCTGAAGATGTATTTGCCTGCATTAACTGGAAACATGAAACAACAGTTGCTGAGACCATTCAGTAGTAGCAATCTCCTAAACCTCTGTTAATTCTTTAAACAACATCATCAGCTAATCCATTGCACATCAAAGTACAAAAATCTCAGAAAGTTCTTAAGTAATCAGTCTAGAAGCCTGCTCACAGCCAAGTATAATAAATCCATTAGGTCCAAACAACCTAAAAACCTTAGCTCGACCAGCATTTTAAACCAAAAAGAAGCGGGACTAAGAGCTCTCACAAGTGTCCCAAAGAATTTTGCAAGACTCATTTTACATCACCATACATGCATGCAATGATACGACGCAGTCTCTTAGTTTAATCTGGTATTAATCAATGAGAGGTGAAGTACAGCTTTGAATATACATCCCTGGTGTTCTAAATGGTGATCTCATCTTGTAATCGAGTCAGATAAGGAAAAAACCTTTGGGGCTCCCAAGCACCTGTATAAGCACAGAGAACTACCGGGGGCCACAGGTGCTCAAATAATCACAGACCACATCACCTACCAAATAGCTAGAACAAATTTTGGCCCATCAGATCCAAACATGAGCTAATAACTTCGCGGGTTTTGTGCAGTCTCTTTATAATTGCAACCTTCAATGTTTCAGGAGAACAAGTTCTGAGGTCCCTGGCACAGGAGCTCTCAGGCAGGGCAACCTTGACTTCACAAACCCGTTGAGGAAACCAAATACTCAGCATATATAAATACATTTTATCAGCAGAACTTCAAAATTCTTAATAAAGCTATATCGTTATCATTAGACAGTCAGAATTTAAGCTACTAGCGAAGAATAGTACAAGTCAGTGATGTTATTGGTACTAAATGCATCTCCATTCTCAGTGAGAATAGAAGAAAAGGAGAAAGGGGCTTGGCATCCCTCAACAATGAGTTATTGGGCTATATGGCAATAAACAGCACTTAGGTTGTAAAAGGAATTGTAAATAGAACCACAAGACCCTGATTTATGTAATACATAGATCCTGGTTTGAGATCTAGATTAGTTCTTTAATAAAGATGTTATCCATCACTGAAAAAGACCTGCCTTGGTTGTTTATTTGCCTATCATGAACAAAGAGTGTTAATTATGTTGTTTCATTTATAGTAGGTCTTCCCTAATATTTACAGTCTGCCACATTGCAATATGTCTTACACAGGAAATATTATATTTTCAATTGAAAATGACTTATTAAATTGAAAGCTTTTTTTTTGTCATTGTAAGCCATATATTGTATTCCCACTTGCATTGCTACAGAATACAAATGGGAAAAAAATAAAGTGCTTAATTTTACTGTAAGAAAATAAAGTTGCATATTCTTTCAATCATCAATAAAAGCAGTATCACTACAAACAAAATAAAGCTAAGGATTAGCTTCAAGAATATCAAAATATCATTAACAGTTCTGAAAACATTTCTGCATGTAATGGTATAAATGTCAAGTTGAGACATTCTGGCCTGTTTTCTATTACCTCGAATAGAAATGTCATCAGGAGAGCAGTCCTTACACATTCTTACCTGATATTTGTTTTAGTAATAGGTCCTCTTTTAGGACAAATCCACTACAGAGTTAGATTAAGAGAAAAGGATTCATTTGACCACAGACTAAGTGGAAAATGAGCTGATGTCACCTTTGACTTTTCCCGAACTGTAACTAAATGCATTGACAACAACAAAAAACAAATAGAAAAAAACACCACCCACCTCCAAACTCATGCTTTCCAGGCCAAACTGAGTCAGTTGTAATGTTGCAATGAAGCTCAAGCCTCCAGGGATTTACCAACTCCTGACTAGAATGCAACTTCAAAACTGTTATACGTTTTTTCATTACTACTCACTTGCACAAATCATTTAGATTTTTGTTATGAAATTAAGTTTTTCAACCCATGTTTTCATACATTTCAATGACAATTCTATATAAGGTTTTACTATCAAACTTACATAGGCATTTGCACAAGAAATACACAAAAAGCCACACAAACAAAAACTAAACACTAGCTACTACACTGTCATCCAGAAATAGAAGAAGAGATTTTGATACTAAAGCTACAAACTTGTGGTTTGAATTATAGATTATGTCTATTGCAAAGACATAACCCATTTTTCAAAGGAGTTAAGTATAAGCACAATTTGTTGGGTTAAATAGCAGTCAGAAGCCTAATTATGTAATAATCACACTCACATTCAACCTTGTCCAGATACCACTGAAACCAACGAGCATCTTCCATTGATTTCAGAAAGTTCTGCATTACATCCATACTCATTTCCTTCCGACCAATAAAGTGGTGGCATTTTCTCAATATTCTTTTGCAGGCTTCCTTGTTTGCTTCCTCTGTGATCACTGCTATCTCTAAAGAAAATAAAATCAAGTAAAATAAAAGATAAATAAAAGGAAGGTAATCTTTTTGCAATACTTCGGTATCCTTTAATCCAGCTTCTGACAGTAATCTACGCTGTCATTTTATTATTGTAATGAAGTAGCCAGTCTAAGATTTCTTTATCTGATATCTGTGGATTAGAAATACTGTGATAACAACAACGAGTTCTAGCAATACTCAAGTTTAGAAGACAGAAGAAAAACTTGGACCACCACTTTTTTTTCCCCCAATTTCATCTGAAAACACAAAATGTAAGCACTAAGTCTGATTAAAAATCAAATACCAGACCCTGAAGTTTCTCGAGTCTCTGCAGCTCAGCGTTGGCTCAAAAAATGTTTTGGACAAACGTTCAGATAAGGTGAGTTATTTTTTCCTAATTCTATCTTGTAATACTAAGAGCTGCATTTCTTTATCACTGTAGTGCTAGCTTCATCTAAAAATGTTATTCCTTCCCTGGTTGTCCAGATTATGTCCTAATTTACGTTTTCATTCTTTTGGCTTTGAACCCATAGTACATTGTTGTGCTTTGTTGTTCCTTTATGTTTAAGTTAGCCAGCAAGGCAGTACCTAGAACTTTTAGTAAAATCTATTTTATAAAAAGTTATACTTTTGATTTACAGCTCAAAATCTATAAAGACTTTTTTTTCCCTGAATATATTGGGACGCCCGTTATAATTTGATATCATCTTAATGTACTTCCATTCCCTTTCAAGCTTCCCTCTTTCTCTGAGAGAAATTCCAGTCAGTGGCCATGTAGTCCTGATTGAAACAAGCACCAGTCTGACCTTTTAATTTTGTTTTCATTTACTTTAGAGATAACGGAAGACCAACGTTAATGTTTTGTAGCTGGACACCTGTATGTTGTCAATTTTCCTTTAATACCCAGTGGTAAAAAGTGCTTATCTGATGCTCAGCCTATACTCACGCTATCCAAAGTGTTTTTGCTTCTGATTTACATGATTAACTTATTTAATGAGGCAGAAAGAAGGTCTCATCCATTGTAGTTAGTCACAAGTAATGCAGTACTGAATAAACAGTAACAGCACGTTAATCTCTCTGACTTTTCATTATTATCCACTAAGCGGAATACATTTGTACCTGCTTTCATGGTTAAATGCACTTGTTTTCTGGTTTTAAAAAGGAAAGAAAAAAGCAACCCCAAAATTGTGACAGCGACTATTAAGAACTGCACTTTAAACACTGAAGAAAGTGCATCAGAGCCCAAGAAGTGCAGTTTGTGTGCAGCCATCTGTTAGAGTTCATGCAGACACCTGACATCATTAGGGAAGCTTAGGAAAGGGAAGATTATGAAAAAAACTCACCCACGGGGAAGGGAGTACATGCATCATGGCTCTCTCTTCTCCTTTACATGGGAGTAAAATAACTATGGATGAATAAGAGGTCATGGTTTCCTATGTGGGGGATATGGTAGTCTTTCTTACCTACGCACAATTGTGTGGGGTCCTTCTACCCCTTACAGCTGGGGGCCCATGCTGGCATCCTCCCACACAGAATCAGTTTCATCAGATTCAACAAAATTATGTATTGCCTACTGATTTCTTGCCAAGGAGGTAAAATACACACACACACCCCCCAAAGGAACTGGTGCTATCCAGCTGAGCCTGTCAACAGTACTGTGTGAAAACAATTTCAAAGCACAACCTACTTTTCAGTCAAATGCTCACTTACGTAGGCTGATAATTCACAGATTTTGCCCCAACTACCATATCCCAGCACAGAGTACACGTTCCAAAGAAGTGCGATGACAGTAAAACCCCTTCATTACAATCTTGGCTGTAAAACAATTTTTTTTCCTCTGTTATGAGACACTTTATCTCTGGGAGCTGCCCCGTGTCAGAAGGACTGGTACATCAATATTAAGTCACGCACTGCAAACACTGTCTGGCACGGCAAGACCGTGTGCACAAACAGAACAAGAAATTCCAGCAGCACTCCCTGAAAATAAACCCTTCTGACTTATCTGCGTCCCCTCAGTTAAACCACTACCAAAGTCAGACTGCTCACACATCTTAAATGCTGTTTTTTTGCCTCCCAGCATTGCTGGAACAAATGAAGATGATGTAAAGTTATTTCCAATGACCTGCATGAACAAGAAACCTCTTTTTATTGCAGAAGCCCTGTTATTAAGGCACCATTGTCTAAAAGAGGTGATGAAGATATGGGTGAAGAACAGTCTCCAGAGGTAACCCCATGTCGTTTCTTCTTTAAGCACAACGCACCAATATTTGGCTGAGATCCTATAAGACATCAAGTCAATGAAACAGGTTGTCAGCTTTCAGGGACTGTCAGGAATGCTGACAAAAGGTACAGAAATTTCTAAATGTAGAAGACAAACAGAAGAAGAAAAACTGAAGAGACGGAAGGAAAAACCTGTCAGGACAATGTAGAGAGAGGCTAGAATTTGCTTTTGTTTCTTTTCTAAACACATTGCAACAATACAGATCTATGATGAAGCAGGACGGTAACACTTTGAATAATAACAGAGAGGAATGAAGAATTCCATATTTCCCATCTATCCTTGGAAAGAAGATGAGCACACCTCTCACTTCACTAGTAATCAAAGTACATAGCAGACATCTACATGGGATGGCTTCTGAGCCACTTGTACTCGAGACTTATAGTTTAATAAATCTTGAGGCTACATGTATACTCCAGAAGACTAGAAAACCATGTAGTGCAATAGCTTTGTAAAATATCTAACCTAAATATTCTTAGTAGGAAATAACCCAAAGACAAAGAACTGGCTGGCTATATGAGATTAATTCTTTTTGAATTTTATTTCAGAAACATACTGGAAAGGAGGGATTTGAAAAAAGGTTTTATAAGGAAAAGCAGTAGTCGTAAGCAAGATATTCTTAAACAATTTAGAAATAAACAAAGTCTATGCTGGTAAAATCCACTGATGATGCAAAGAACAAGAAGGTAAACATCAAGGACAGGGCAGTCATAAGAGTAAACATGAACTGCTTGATAAGCCGGCAGTATTCAAGGAAGATGCATCTTAACGTAGCTGAATGCGAAGTTGTGTCACGTACAGTGATCACCCTCTCAAAATGAAGGGTTAGGTCCCTGAAAGGGAGCAGGAAGAAAGTTACACTGTTCTAACAAGTCAATGTGAGCAGCCACCATGATAACACCCATTAAAAAATGGTAATTACTAAATGTATATGAATAGGAAGGTATTTTTGATTCTGGAAAAAAAAACTGGTTATAGCTCCGATATCAACTGTTTTTCATTAAAAATTTTAAAAGCTATATGCTGCATGCAAGAAAGAACATCTTACAGTTGAAGGCAGAGGATTTTAAGCTCACCAAAAGACAAGTGGAAGGAAACTTCATTAGAGGGTGAATGTACTGCTCAAGAAGAAAAACTCGGTGCTGAAAGACTGCCTAATCCAGTTGTGAAGCCAGTGTAATAACCAGTGCTTGGAAGCTAAGCCAGACAAACTGAAATGATGCACACATTCTAAAAGTGAGGGATTAGCCAGTTGAGCAAACAAAGAATGGCTGGTTCTCTCTCAGCAATTGCTGGACTTTGTTATTCTGGTAGGTTTTTTCTCTCTGACCACAAATTCCACTCTGGAACTAGGAAACGGAGCTGATAACGATTTTCCAATGGAAACTTTATTCGAGAAGGTGCTCACCAGTGTTAATCAATTCAGGGATTGCACTACACACAAATTTCCCCAAAGTTGAACACAGGATTGTTTATAACAAGGAAAAAAAAGTGTATCTACTAAAATGAAATATTCAAAAATAAAAATATATCTGCCACATACCCAAGAGGACATAACCAGCTGGTATTACCAGCTTATGCAGTTGCTCATTCCCTGTGGATGACCCAATGAAGAGTGCGCTCATGAAATGAGTAAACCAAAGAACCACACACAGCGCACAATAACCCTGACTGCATTACAGAACAATAAATCTAAATTAACCTTAACTTCATATTCAGTTCAGTATTCGAACAAAACTGTGTATTCATTTCTGATTTGGAAAAGCTTTGCCAGGGACTTTGTGTTTTTCTCATATTCTTGCTCAATCACTCAAAATAAAACTATTTTGCAGCTCTAATATCCCATATATTAAAATAGTATTAGATACAGAAGAGATTTCATATGCTGGAGTATCTCAATGCTTTTGCAGTATTCATAGAGAGGCTAGAATTAGAGAAAAATGAGTGGAATAATTTTCCATAAAAGAATGCAGTTTGATCAAATCGAAAACATCTTGCAATGAAAATGGAGAAAATGAATAACTTTGATCTTGTCAGCTGAAGAAAGCAGAAAGGTTTTGTTTCAGCTATTTTTTTGAATAATTTTATTTCGATTAACTTTACATTTATATTTACATACAAACAGAATAAACACAAGTGAAAGGAATTAAGATACACACACAAAAAAAAAGAAGCTAAGGTACTTAACCCAATAAAGCTTCACATTATCTATTATTTCCAAAGAATTTTCAGGTCAACATTACCTGTTATCTTCACAAAACTTCTCTAAATGATGAAAAAAACCTACTTAGAAATTTTCTTCAAAGGCTGGCCCATGGTTATACCATGCAAAACCATAAGATGTTTCAGTACAACGATGCTGAACACCGCCTTTGTTGTATTTACAAAAAGATAACTAATACTAAGATTGTGAGTTCAACAAATAATACAAGACATACAGATAGTGATGGGATCCAATTTCAAGGTAAATTTTGGTAATTGCCTACCGTCACTTTACATTGATGGTTAGAGGAAAATCAGCCTATAGAAACTAATGTCATCCAACAGGTGAATACCAACTATTTACTGCTATGACACACAAATTCAGTGAAAATAAATCCCTGCTTTCTGTTTTGCTTCAGTATTTTCACCTTCCACCAATACAGACGGATAGGAAGAGTTCGTTTCAAAATAACTGAGGTAAAAAAAAAACAAAACAAAACACAGAAACAGGGAAGAAAAAACAAGCAGATGAAGTAGAACACAACAAGGTACAATCAACAGAAATAAGCATAGAGAGAAAACAGACTAAAGAAATAGGATCAAAGCTGAGATTAACACAATCCACAAGTCCTGTTTCTTTAGACTGCCGTATCTATGAAGCAGGCTCATTCTTCAGTTGATGCAAGCTGTGTTTATGCAAACCCAAGCACTATGCAGCCTGATAAACTGGTGCATGCACCTGTAGCATTCTTTGCAGAGCTCAGGGACATTTTCCTTTGTTGCGTGTGCTTGTGATTAACACTTTACTTGCTCCTTCTACATTGCAAAAGGCTGAGCTTTAGGGACAGAGCCAGGCATATGGATTAACAGGCACACACACAAAAATTATGTTGGCACACAGATGAATGAAGCTCATCTCTGCCTTTACTCATTCTCTCTCATCTATTGCCACGTGGCAGGTCAGAGGGTTCTGTATGCCCACAAATTCTGAAACACCCCAGCACTGGAGCCCCCGCTGAAGACACAAAACCACCTAGGTTCTTCTATACTTAATTACAATGCTCCACTTACCATTAGAGGCCAGGGACTACCCAGTAAGAACTATTTCTTTCAGTTGTCACAGCTGCCCCCGATCCACCTCCATAGTCTTTCATCCATTTATGGATTTGGAATAAATGTCTCTAGACTTGAAAGAAAAATAAATCTCCCCCCCCAAAAAATCAAAGCCAGCCAAGTAACAGTAACAACAGCAGAACTTTCTGACACTCATTGGATATGTAACGTTCCATCTTTTTGTGATTATTCTGGTGTCCAAGGAAAGAAAAAGGAAACGTACAGGAAGAAGAAAAAAAAAAATCAAAATTCATTCCAGTGCTGCATTAGATACAGAGTACCCAGACATGATACAGTTATTATGTGCAACCATTTCAATTACAAAAACTGCTAAAGCATGTAATTTGACAGCCACTTCATACAGCATCTCTTTAGCTGATCTGACAATAAGGATCAGGGCTTCCAGATTAAGTGTCAACTTCCCAATTGCCTCTGAATGCTAGCATTTACTTAGAAATCTATTTTTCCATTTTAATTGCATTATATCCACATGCTAAATCTGAGTTTCTTTCGACAACAAGCATCATAACCCAAACTTACCATTTGAAAAAGAGTTATTTAAAATATACACTATCTGCAATGTGTTTTGAGCCTGTATTTATGTTCTTTACAACACTAGATCATCTTTTTACGTTGCAACATGTTGTGTATTGCTTAAAAATTAATGAATATTATGACAGCAGAAGTGTTATCATGAGAATTGTTTACTCTGGAATTTTAAGAGTACTCAACAGCCTGGTTAGCATTAGTTTCTGTAAATTAATTTTTAAATCTGATAATAATAGTCAAGGTGTATGGCAGAAGAGCTTTCATGATGTGACACCTAATTACAACACAATTTTAACTATCAAGCACATGAAAAAATATCACAGATTCCCAACCAATGTGTCTATTTCAATGCTGCCAAAAGGGAAAAAAAATGTAATCACTTAAGCTTAACTTAATAATATTCAAACCAACAAAAATCATTTTTTCCTCTTTCCCCACAACCCACAGTCTCCATATATTTTTTACTGTATGGAATATAAGGACTAGCTCAGGTAATCAATGGAAGTAGTCTTGGGCAGTAGCAGCCTGAAATACACGTGTTCTATAGAAAACACCTTCCTACCAAGAGAACACATTATGCAACATTTTCCAAAATATTTTTTTCTCCTAAAGACTTCACAGGATCTTCAGCAGAAAACTTTTCTTTAATCAGAGTCTCAACTACTGTTGAGACCCTGTCTGCATATATTTCATGGGACAATACAGCTGTTCATAATTTCTGTAACTAAGGCTACATTTACCAAGCGATACCATATTTCTTGGCATAAGCAAGTCAAATTATTATATCTATAAAACATCTACTTACCTCTCAGCTACAGTATACAGTATTGGTCTTTATCCAGTGACCTTTAATTATACTGGTGAAACTAAAAGGCGGACTACTGTATTTTTATTTCATTTTAAATTTTGCTGATTTTAAAAAATAAGAACACTTATCAGACAAATCATTATGCGAACAAAATATCAAGACAAAAATTAAATAAGCTATTATGTTTGCATAACTATGAATATGAAATACTTCTGCATTAGTAACTGATGGGAATTTAAACCTCAATTTGGTGAAATAAATAGCTGGATCCTAAAACAAACAAGGAATATAATACAGAAAATTCTTCCTATGTGCAAACTTTGTGGAGAGAAAGGGCAGGGAAGGAGCAGACCACATCTGCTTTTTCTCTGATTTTCTGAAAGCTATATTAGTTACACAGAGAGCCTCCATCAAATAATTGAGGAACTTAGTATTTTTATTGTGTGAATACTGATAGTTTACTGCAAGCTGTGCAATCACTCCTCATTCACTAGAAATAGAACATGTAGCATCACGTGAACCAAATCTACTGGACATAATTAGAGTCTGGAGCAATGAAGCATTTTCTGGGGCTCATTCATCTGTTTATCCCTAAAAATTTATCTCCTTCTGTAAAGCCTTTGCTACTCCAACTTCCCTTGGTCTGGCTTCCACCTCACTGTCTATTATTCCTCTCCTCCATCTCAATACTCCTTTAACATTTACTGCTGTCTTCCAATTTACCTGGAGTCTCTTCTAATATTATTCAGTGCTATGTGATACTTCAACCCTCCTCATTTACTTGGTAACTTCATTCACACACAGCATTTACAGTACTATCTTAATATCACACACTCGCAAATCCAACTCTCTACTCACTTTACTTTCTGTCTGATTCCAGATAGCCTCCAGTTCCAGCATCAAGCATTTCCAGCATGTCAAAGCCTCAACATTTTCCTCCGGCTTCTTCTAAAAGCTTCCTTGCTCTATCTCCGTTGCTACAACTGGAAATCATGCTGCTTTCACTGCTGCTTAAACACGTACTCACTCTCAGGTTCTTTCTGATATCCTGCTCTCCCTCCTTCTTCCCCACATGCTTTCTTTAATTAGCTCTGATCGCCACTAAGCACACACAGCTGCACACCTTCATGCTGCCAAGGCACAAGGTGATGGTGCTCCTTCTACCCAAACAAGCAAGGGTGAGTTCTCACCTGATCTTCAGCCACCCAGCTGAAAAATAGAAGGAAAAGAAGGGAGTCCTAGCAGCTACCTCCATCTGTTTTGTCTTCACCAGCTGAAAGCACTCTGCTCTTAGTTCTCACCATTTACATCTTAAGGAACTAGAAAAGTGTGTCTTTGCCCCTACCAGAAAGAGCTCAAGTTAGGACAATAGGCTTTGCCTCCACCCCATACACAAGGCACTGCCGATTACAAACCACGGAGGTACTGGCAGATACTATCTAATGCTCAGGATCTGCGTGTTAGCATTTGTCAAGAAACAGCTGGCAACATTCCCTGCTTTGTCCTGGAGAAGGCACCTGTTATTTCTACTCCTGGGAAAAGAGAAGAATAGTAGTCATTGTTTGGGGTCAGTTTTCACTTGTTATAAACACCATCCCATCCATTTCACAGGACTTTCAGGGTTCAGAGAATAGGAAAGGCCATATTCTTTGGCAGGTCAGTTAACAGCTTTCAAATCAAGCCTCTCTGATTTGCTGATTTTCTCAGTTATGTTTCCAGCAAAGCATGATGAGATTTTCCTTTAATTCCAGTCTACTGGTGGGGCTAAAAATGCTAGATTTAGTAGCTTTCTGCCATATGGAATAACATTGCCAGTAAAGATGTTGTGATGGCTATGGTTTTGTTTTGTTTTTTCCCCTTCATTGAACTGGCATTCACATTTTACATTCTCAAGCTGCAAATTGCTCATTTGGTCAATTATTTATCCAAGGTGTCATCTTTTCAAAAAAAACTCCCCAGAACAACCCTTTACTCAGTAAAATTTCATTTGCAATTATTTTTCCTATTAGTATTGACTTTTCTAATTACTTTTAAAATTAGAATACTGTCAATGGTGTTCCGCTGTTTCAAACCTAGCATGATTTCCTAATACATTCCTTCTCTCTCAGATAATGACGACTTTCTCTTGGAACAAATGAAGCAATACACTTTGGCTAATATAATATATAATTGCTAAATCCAGCTTTTTAATTTTAGTGAAGTAACTTGAAATTTATTCTTTCAGTCTTTGACACATTTATAAATCCCTTTAAATGATATTTGGGAGAATGTCAGTTAATATTACATAGTAACTTCTCCCCAGTGCTTGACATTCCAGCCAATATTGCACCTGACTACACACCTGCAACTGTTTTATTTCCTTAAAGAAAGCACAGCTGCAAATATCGCTACTTCCTCATTACATGTAAAACTCTAGAAAATGATGTTATAGACAGGCGATCTAATTTTTCTAGTAATTACACTCCTTATCTTGCCAACTACTATCCAATATGGATATTCATTTCTTACTGAATAGCACTATAAAGTCATTAGTCATTGATTAAAACACACATAGAGTAAATAGATGATGGAATTATTATTATTATTATTATTTTTTAATCTGACCCTAGCCAATTTTATTACAGGCATTGAATCTCATATAGATTTTCCAGTCAAGAAGAGAACACCTCCTGTCAGCCTGTTTTTACCTTTGCTTCCCATGAACACCATTAGGTGTTTAATGGAGCCTGCTTTCCATGGAAGCAAAGCAGTGAGCACTTAATGAGACTGAGCACTGCATAATTTACTTTGAAATAGTGAATTCTGTATTTTGGGAAGAAAATACATGAAAAATCTTAATACCCAAAGGTTGCATGACAAATGAATAAATAGCTATTCGTGTATAAACCTCATTCTTCTTTACTATTTGTTGATCCCACTTGTTGCAAGCTGATTTGAACAGACTCATGCTCTGGTGAAAATTAGCATAGAATTCAACTGAAATGCATCATAGATCAAGATTTTGTCTGCGCTGGAAAGTCCTTTCTATATACATACATATACGTACATTGCTGCTTGGAAAGGATGCTGCCGGGATGTCCATCCAAAGCAATGTTTCCTCAATTCTACATAGTGCCACCCCTATGGTACAGTGACTAGAGAGAAGCACCGCCTTGCTGGTGTCTGTGCACTCTTCCATACAAAAATGCCCTTCTGGTTGGTGCTTCCCAGAAGGAGCAAGGATCCGGTATGAAAAGTGTAACTTTCTTTATCAACAAAAATAATGGTCCGCGCTAGTGAACCATGAGGCTCATTGCAAACAGAGCATGTGGAACCATCACCTCTGCACACAAATGCAGAGGAGAGAAGTTTCCGTTTCACAAGGCCAGAATTGTTACTGAATTTCCATGGAAATATTTATATACAAAAAGGCATTTTAACATTTCCATTCCTCCTAAAGGATGCAGTATTTTCGTTATTTAAATAGTAATCTTTTGTTAGTCATATTACCTCCTGAAAAAATTGAACTTCCTAGGGAGAACTACAAGCAAAATACCTACTAAACTGTGACATTTATGTAAAGAAGTTTTTGGTCTATGATACGTGCTACTGGAAAGCTAAGAATGCAATTGCTAATATTAGTCCTTGGTGTCCTCTTGTTCTTTAAAAGATGTTTATAAATCATTATTATTAGTATCCATTTAAAATAATTAATAATGATGTATTTATTCCTCAGATGCTACTATAAGTAGTACCGGTAAGTTTCCAGAGAGCTCAGATTAGTCCTTATATCTAAACAATCTATATCTATTATCCTGTATTTTGCATTTCTAAAATGTAGTCCAGCTGAGCAAAATGTTTTCAACACAGAAAGATGAAAGGACCCAAGCACCATTACTAAAATGTTTCTACTACTGAGCTTTTCTCACCAGACAAAAAATAAAATATCCACATTGTACTGGTATTAAATGTCCCATTATGTCATAAATGTCCCCATATTATTCCCTGGGATGGAGCTGAGACAGAAAGGTAGCAAAAGTAAAAAAAGTAGTCCATGGAACCCAAAAACCATATTTTCAGATAAAAACAAAAATCTAATTTATTAAAAATTATGAACATTCCAGAAAAATGTTAATTTCCATAGAGCATGAACATGTGAGAGCCTAGGTTTGAGCAAGTAATTGAAACATTATTTTATTTTACTTTATTTTTTTTTAGAAACCACACAATATAGGAACATTTTAGTTAAAATAGTTAAATTTTCAGATAATTTCACTTGCTGTGGTCTAGTAAAGTCTTTGTGAATGCCTGTAATTCAGTTCAGAAGGTAATGGTCAGTAATCAGATATAAATGCCTGTATTTAAATGTCTTTTAAAAGAGAGCAGTATTCTTCCAGTAATTACCGCCTAACTGAAGTCCAATACCACCTGAATACTTTCAATAAATCAAGACAGCTGAAAGATAAAGTGTGGTTATCAGCAGTACTGCAGGGAAATGAAGATGCGGTCTTGGAAGTTAGCTGTGTTAGTCAGATAGCAATTACAGTAAATCATACTCGTTTCCACAGTCCCCAGCCATGGACCTTACATCCAGCAGCATGCAGTCTCGAAGAAGAGAGACCCTCTGTAGTCCTATCTGCTCTCTGTGGGCTGCATTTCTGAAGCGTGCACTGACTAAGCTACATTGGAATAAAATTATGGTATTTTACCTTCCTAAAGGTAAAACAGATTTCCAAATTCCTGCGTTATAAAAGGTTACACTGTGAGGCAATGCAACAGCATTAATCTAGAGATGACTCCTTCATCTGAGGCTACACGTTGTCAATTTTTAAATTGAGTCACGATTGAAATTGAGGAAGGATTTTGAAAACAAGAAGATAAACAGTACTCCACCTACATTGTCATTTTCTAAATGTTCTTCTTACTTCAGTACATTGTAGTGCCTTCCTGATACCAACCAAATTATAAATCTCCTCACGAACTAATATTATAAATTGAATATTAACAGCATAGTTACATCTTCTACCTTCACACCTGCATTTTAGACAACTAATTCCGCTCTCTTAAAAATACAGAAAAACAAAACAAAACCTCAAGTGGCTGCCAAACTTAGCAGGGTACTGCTAGGTATGAGATGTTCACATTTACATTTATCTGTGCAAATAGAAGCTATAAAACTGGGACACTGTGTCTGTTCTTTCCAGATAATTATATTTTTTGGAATTGTAATGAAGCAAACAGAATTTCCTCTGTGCTGTGAAGAATTTCTTACAGCTAAAGATGTAACATCGTACTGGTACAAGCAGATAGCATAATCCAGAGGTTAGAAATATTTTCTGAGCTGGGAGAAACAGCCTTTGAGCTCTTCCTCCATGCTAGTTCCTGTGTTGGAAATGATCATCCTGAAGGGATTCAGAATGCTGACCTTGAGACTCTCTGTAAAGAACTAGTTGTCTTTCAGGACATACTATCCTGAGTCCCACAAAAAAAACCAGTCCAGGTGGTGTATATGGTGAAGGCAATGCCTAAGGGTAGGGGTAACGTTTCCAAAGGACAGTCCCCAGCTGTTTTAAGACTCCTGACCAGATTCCGGTGGGCAGTGCTCATCAGAGCCCATCCTGCATAGCTTGCCATGTCACATATTTGTCTATCAGAGACGTCTCTGAACAGCTCTCTCTCAAGCATCTGTATGCATCTCAAATGCAGATACAACCTAGAAATATCTCAAGGAGCCATTTGTGAGCAGGATGGAGAGGTCATATGGCCACCGTTCACTGCCTCTTCCAATACACAGAGGAAGGGCAGGCAGTAAACAAATGAAAGGAGGTTTTCTCCTTCAAACAGCTGTAGTTAGGCTGTGGAAATCCTTGCCACGGGACACTGTAGATGCCAATGTTTTATAGCGGTTCACAGAGAAGGTGGCCAGGTCAGGGAAGAAAAATCGTCAGAGGTTTCTAAAGAAGAAAAAGTGACTTCTGTCACAGGAGGCCACCAGACGTAGAGGCTGGGAGATCTGGGAGGAGCAGCTGGCTTTGCCTGTTTTATGATTTTTCACACATTTGCTTTAGGCTAATTGTAAAAATAGCATAAGAGTAAAATATTTATTCTTTCCAGCAACAACTGTACTGGTTCCTGACCTTGTGCGGATACTGCTTTTTATCTGCTAGGTGGTAAGAAAGTATTTCACACCTCTACCTCCAAAATAGTGTTGTCTTAATTCAAAAGCAACCATGCACAAAACTGTTCCTCCTATTCAAATTAATGTTAAAGATGTGTTAGCTTTACACAAACCAAGAAAGCAGCATATATGCAGATTAAAACATTTTATAGAAACAATGGGGTTCTTAACTGCTAAGGTAAATACCTACTGGATTTTCAAGGAGGAGTGAGAAAAAGTGAAATACAATTAGAGGGGACATTCAGCTACCAGACTTCCTTGACTTCATGGATTGAACATTTTTTCATGTTCTTAAAATTCAGAAGAAATTGTCATGTTTTTTCATTCTGTACAAGGCCAGGGCAAAACACTGCTGTAAAACAGCAGGAGGGTACAAAGCACCAGTTTTTCCCCTGTTTAGAAGAGGGCTGCAAAGTAAAATAATGCATGTACTTGTTGATTATATCAGAAGAATAAAGGGCACAAGAAATCTGGCTGAAAATGTAGATCATGTAACAAAAAGATACTACAATTAAATCAAAACAAGAATCCTGTGCATGGGAGATTACAGGTCATATGCAGCACTAGGGTGATAGGGCACTGCTATATGCATCTTGCACCCATCACTGCAGTAAAAATAAATAAATAAATACGATTTAAAAAAAAAAAAAAGTATGAGGGAAAACAGGGCATAGAAAGTAATTTGTACCAAGAATTACTCCTTGAGAAAATACAAAGCTGGGGATATTTTTTAATAAAACTACTTTTGCCTGCCCAAAAAAGCAGGCATGCAGTGACTACAAATGCTTCCTAAAATCAGGAAATAACGTAACCAGCACAAAATATATTTCAGAAAAGAAAATTTGATAGGTAATTTAAATGTTCCGATCTTTTACTTCAAAATGTCGTTTTGGTCCAAGAAAAATAAAATAAAGTTGGTGGAGGAGGTAGACAGGAGAAGATGGAGGTGATATTAAATCACCTGAAAACTAGCTTCAAATATTTTGAGTAAAATAAAATACATTTTTATATTGTTGTTCTTCAACTTTGTGGACTTTCACTTTTTTGACACTCCTGCGACAAAAGTTGTATTCATTTTCTGTACTTTTTCAGTGTTTCGTGATGAGGTTTTTGGCCTAATTTTAGTGATGAAAACTAAGAATATCAAATGTAAAGACTTGAACAGCATTGGCCTTTCATTTGCTTCAGTGATTAGAAAGTAATCATGAAAAAAAAATAAAAATAGATTTACATTTAACCTTCTCCAAGCTTGAACATACAGGCTCTTGTGAATTTTTATTTAAAAAATAGAACAGAAATAAAATCATTCCCAAATAAATGCGCTTTGAAGAATATCCTAACTTTTGCTTCATTTCTTTACCGAAAAACATTACAGACTTTCTTCATTACCAGAAGTCTTAATTTTGAGTTGCATCTTGAGGGCATTTTACAAGATTTGCCTATATGTGCAGTACAGTAATTACTTTTTTGAAGTGCACTGGAAAAAGGAAATGAAGTCAGCAGGTTTATGATCTCAGAGCTTTTTGATTTAATTAAAAGTCATTAACAGCAACCCCCACTATTCAGTTGCTGAGCGTGCCCAAATACAGAGCTTTAAACCAAAGGCTATAATCTGTAGGCTTTACAGCTGGTTCAGGTCGACTAAGGCAAAATTTAAGCTTTTACCTGTGCTACAGAGTGGACAGCAAACATGACAATAACATGATGATCTCTATTAAAAAGAAATAAATAAATAAAGAGTGAGCCTAATGTCATTAAAGGTTAAAGTTAGTAGAATTAAAGCACACTAATTTATATTATATTCCCTTTCATGAATGTGTTGTGTATTAAATCTCTTTTTGATTTATGGCATTAGAAACTTTCTAAGTCACACATTTTAATGCACACACTCAGTCACAGCTGAATCACTCACTAATGTGCTATATTCCCTGATGAGCTGGCCAATTTAATATCCAGGCTGATGCCAGAATCTCAACACAATGAAAGCCCCTTCATTGACATTCTGGTGTAATACCTAACAACAATTAGATTCCTTTTCCTTGGTATTGTATCTTGCTATTGTCATTTCAACAACAGATGCTTTTCTTATAAACCACTGAATTTACTCAAATTTAAATGTCAGGCGGACCAAGTGAATGAGCAGTCCATGAACCTGCGCTAGGGAAAACGAGCTCACATCTGTCTCATTATAATATATTGTATTTCCATTTCATTTACTTTCAATTCTTAGCATAGTTTCAAACAATTTTTCAATTTCCAAACCAAACAGCATCTTAGACAAAGTTAGGTGATTTTTTTTCCCTTGCTGTGTCAAAGAATACATTGTTGTCTGGAATGGTTTTATGGTGTCACATTAGATCCCAGCACAACACAGCTCCCACAAACACATCATTTAACCAGACAGCAAAACAACACAAGAAACCAGCGTGCAAAGTTACCGGTGCAGAAATTCTATACACAGGTTTCCTGATGAACACCAGTGCATAATTCCAGGTATCATGTACGTAAACAACTATAAATTTTATACACTGTGTAATTAAATGAATAGGCTTTCACAAGGGAAGTAAGAACACAACCAGACTCCAGAAATCTACAATTATATGTGTTGTTGTGCTGGAGTTTTACAGATAATTAGCAATGCAGATAATGTCTCAAGTTGTTTCTACAGTACTTTAGTATTTAGGGATTTAGGTCCTTAGATGTTTTCTAATACATCTCATGAGCTGCACCTTTAGGTACATCACTACATTAAAAAATCTTGTTGAATTCAATAACTGCAACTAAAAGTAATGACTTGTAGGTGGATACCAAGCTTGCAGGCCAGTCTCTAAATAAATCATTTAATATAAGTAGTATAAAATTTTAAGAGCATAATGAACCACTGGTTTGTCTGATAACCCTAAAGACATAGGGAGAAGAAAAAACAGTAGTTCTGAGAAGTTCTAAAATTAGGCTAACATGTTGTGAAGGGCAATTCCATTTGTCGCAGAATATGACAAACTTCTCAGTTGCTATGATTTTACCATTGTTTCAAAGGGATAGCAATATTCTTGTATACTTGCAAACGTAAAATTTGCAGACTAAAGACAACCGTGTCATCCAAGGTTATTCTGTTTATTTCCAACCTTGCAATATTTTCTTTATTGTTAAGAATTTTAAATGAACATTTTATTGTCAAGATCCCTGGCAGAAGTCCATGTAAGTTGGAAGTGTAGTTAGAATATGAATGAGAAAATTAATTAGCTGGTGACAGTTTGGAGTATTAGTTTTCAGCTGCCACTTTCTATTAGGTCTCTCTTTTTCTGGATGCGCATGAGTTGATTGACAGCATATTTCAGAAAAACATAGGACGTTTTAAAAATTTTCATACTGCAGAACAATGTATTCTAACTCACTCTTTCAAAAAAGCCCAACACACTATATTGTATTTAAGTTGAATGCACATATGGCATGGAAATGCAGGAGTTTATTCTGTTCTGCCAGGTTCCATCGGAAAGATGGAACACTATGACACACTTAGACACTATGATGAGTTTTGGAGACTACAAAAGAATAAATGTATTGTTTTTCTCACCCAAAGGTCAGTTGCTATATAGCATTGCTGCCCAAACGTTGGCCTACAGATGAATTTTGTATCTCCATGGCACTGCTAAAATTCAGTGGCTGCTGATATAAATGAAAATTAGAAGAAGAAACCACGATGGAAGAACAGATGACAGAAGAATTTGATGGGAAGGCATGAGACAGCATTCAAGATTAGATACAAAAAGATGGGAAGGGAGGCTAGGCAGAAAATGCAGGAGTACTTTCACATCTTGGTAGGAATATATGGATATTAGGGAGCCTTTAATAATAGAAATGAATTTTTTTATGTTAAAAAATATCCTTCACTTATTAGAAATGAAGCTATGGCTAAGATAGACTGTTAAAAGGGGGAGTTTATAATCTTTTGTTAAGAATGGAGTTAATTACTACTGGAATGAGAAGTTTAAAAACAAGAAAATGTTACTTTGAAGAACATTTTTCAGGGAAAAATCATGGTTCTTGGAAAAAAAAAGTGAGATTTCTAAAAACTCTGGATAAGATTAACATTTTAGCTTTGTGGATCTTAAGTCAATACAAAGTAAATATGATACCATAATTGCTTTCTCACCTCTGTGTTTTAGCTTATTATTTTTTATTATTGAGCCTTAGCATTTTAATTTCTAGTTTATCTCATTTATATTCTCCTGACATATCACAAAATCAATTTTTAGATCCTGATAGAGCATTTGTAGCTCCACTATATTACTACACAAATGCAAACATGCAGATATCTTATTAAAATGTCACTGTTTCAGAGATATCTTTGGTGCAAATGTTATTTAGATGAAAAACGATTATCACAACAGTAACAGCTCATTCTGTAAAATTTCATTTTAGTCCAGCCTGTTTTAAAAGGCTACAGCTGTCAAACCTTGTATCTTTCTCTGATCCCTCAAGCAGATGCACTTTGTTTGTTCTTATAATAAAACATGTGTGTGTCCTTTAGCTGATTAGCGCATCAATGAGAACATGAGAAGATATTCAATGTTTCCAAAGGTTTGCACATCAAGGAGAACAATAAGCAGCTTTGTGAAATGAATTTGATTTGTTAAAACCTCAACACTGCAAAAGGATGAAGCCAGAAGAGGTTATCGATGCATAATTAGTGCATACGAGTGGCCTAGATATGCATCTTTGTCTACAAAATTCTTGCTTATAGTGCAGGTCAAAACTTTACCATTATGGCTTTTCTAAAAATTTCTGTCATCAAACTCAGGATCAACTCTTAAAACATGTGAAGAAGTTTAGAAGTATTATCGTTACATTAAAGAGAAAAAAAAATGGCAATAACATTCCATACCTATATAAAGAACATTTAGTCAACGTGCACAGCAATGGCTCTACACTACATGGATCTCTTCATCACGGTGGGGCAGCACAGAGCCCAGCTATGCTCGTGCCAGGGATTCATCTCAGAAAGTTGCTGTTCAGAATAGTCATCATTGCATTCCTGGTGAACAGCATAAAACCCAGACGTTTTCAAAAGTGCTTAAAATTGCTCCTATCCTGCTTAGGTTTTTGAGCAGCTGGATTTACTGTGTGAGAAGAGAAGTATTCCTGCTTGATCCTGATAAAAAAAGGAGTTAGTTTTCAGACTGGCATTTTGTCTCGGGTTATGGAACTGAGAGCTGGTTCTGAATCTTTCCGTACTGTCTAGAGTCAAGAGTAATTATTGCTGAAATCAGAACGTAGCTATGATAAAACTTGAGGTCAGAATCAGAGTGAAAGAGAGCAAAAAATTATTATTAATAACGAGGTTGAAGTATCATTTTCATTTATTAAATTTATTTCCATAGTTTTTATAAATCTCTTGACATAGAAGACAATTTAGTAATTTCTCTTGCAAATATGATACATTCCTGTACAGTATTGAAAAGAAAAAAAAAAAATTTCATAAAATGCAGATCACAGACACCCTAAATATTCATTATAATGAAACACTGAATTGTATCTATTAGGTGTAAACAATATTGGCTTGAAATAACGCACATAACAGCTCCAATAGCTTATCAACTGTTTGTGGAAAGCTTGCAAACCATCTCCCCAGCTGTCAGAAGCTTCAAAGGAAAAATTGCTTCCCATTTTAAATAAATCTTACAAAACACGCATGACACTGCCAGCAGGAGGAAAGACAGGACCTGTTAGCAGGCGGTACTCCAGCCACACGGGGGAAATACAGACACCAGTAGCCTGCACCTGTGAGCTCTGTTGCCCTGAGCAGACCTGACATCTGCAAACTCCTCAATCACCCAGGTTTCCTCAGAAAAATTGCCCTCATTCAATTTAATGTCAGAAAGGGAGGAAGTCAGCAGCTGCACACATTCACACATTATCTGCAGTTCAAAAGGCAGCAGGAAAGTGGACAGAGAGCAATGTAGGCAGAGCTCCCTAACGAATTAGCAGGCTCCCCTCCACAGCTAGCAATGAAATTTCAGTGTGCTCACCAAATGTAAGGTGGAGGACAAGGCAAAAGAAGAGGGACATACTGAGGCCTTTCCTGCTACCTAGATTTCTTTATTCAGGCTGTGTATATAGATTCATGAATGTAAAAATCAGTTTAATATATATTTTATGTAGTTCATCTTATTCCTATAGTTTTGAAACAAATATATTGGACCAGCAGCAGGCTCCTGTTGTCATTGCATCTAAGCTAGCTGGACTTCTATATTTCTTTAAAGGATCTGTACAAACATTCAATAAAATATTTAGGACAGCAAGCAGCAAAAAGCAAAAGAACAGGCCAAACTGAACTGAGAAAACACATACAAGTGGCCACCTATGGCAGTATCTTAACTAACTGCCATTCAACCCATAACTTCATAGTAGACTACAAGTCCAACAGGTCCTCATGGACTCTTCTCACTCTGAAAAAGAGAATTTTCAATTCAAAATAACTAGAAATAATAAACTGAAGATCTACATGTGTGCCATTATACATAAGATAATGTATTATATAAATTAAAATTGGCAACAGTCAGACATTAATTTGGTACTCACAAGGGTCCCCTAAAATTGTATTGGTGTTGTCTTACCTGTGCAGCCATAAGACTATTGAATCACATAAAGACATGTAGCCTACTAAATGTGCACTTTGAACTGACTGTAGGGAACAGAGGGCTTATGTTAAGAGGTCAACAGCGTTAATTCTCTGTAAACGTCTTTTGTTCAAACATGAATTCTTAATCAATTCACATTTTGCAATGACCCTTTTATTTTATTATTTTTTATTTTTTCCCCCTAAAATGCTTGCCTTGCTCTTAAGGTGAAATAAAAATGTTATCACACAATCGTTCAATAATTTAGGTTGGCATGAATGTCCAGAAGCTGGTCAGGGATTTGTTAGGCTGATGTCAATACAGTTAACGTAGTCATAGAAGAAAATAAATAAATAAATTAATTAATAAAATTAACTTAGGTTTATTTACCTGCTCACTGCATGTTCAAAACGACATCACAGCCCGATGCTTCTCCATGTCAAAGGACCTAGCAAAGCATCATCTAAGGGGCTTCCAAAGCCTCAGTTAATAGATTAAGTCTTTAAATAAGAAATGCCATCTGCATGGTATTTACCTTCTTTTGCAGAAAGGGATTTTTGAAACTTTAAAATAATACCCACATTCCCTTAAGTTTTTCCTCTCTCCCTTATCTATATTCTGCTGCACCACAGCACTGACCTCAAAGACCAAAGGACTTAGGTTTTTACTGTAGCAGTAATTCAACTTTAAATCAACTGCTAGGGAGTGTAGGGGAGTACTGCCTCTCCACCCTGCTGGAGGAAAGCATGACCTCTACAAATCTCTGATTTACGCCAAATTGACACTTATTCAACCATTTTAGTATTGAATCTGTGATATACTTTTATGCTCCCTGCTCCTTCACAACTTCACTATCTGATTAGAGAAATTATGAATGCAAACTCTGCATTCTGATTAATGAGTCATGAACATCACAAGAAGGCAGCAAATGACCTTTTTTGTTCATTTCTGCAAGCTTTCCTGTAATCAGCATTACAAATATTTTGGCAGAGTTTGTTTATCGAATCTGCACTGGAGCAAAATCTATTTTAGAATCCTGTTTTCTTCCCGTTTTGATCCTTCTACAGGCAATGCAATATTGTTATAGGAGTCTAGACTCTCATAGCTGTGCGCCTTGATTCAAACTGCACACAGCCATCTATCCCTAGTTAGACCATCTAATCAGATCGGGGAAAGGATTGCAGAAAAAAATAATACTCTTAAGGAATGGAGTGCAAAAATACTGGGGAAAAAGATAATAAAACTCAGAAACCAAAACCCAAAAGAGATATAATTAAAGAAGTTTTAAATAAAGTAATTTAATGCAGGATTTTTTCAGATAGTGCTACAAAGAATTACAACACTGCTAAAAAAGCTAGTACAGAAATAAAAATGATGATGCAGAATACATGAAAAGCATCTCTGCTTATCCTGCTTTCCAGATTGTACTGTGACTAATGGGGAAAGGAAGTCCTCAAAGGAGGATCCTCTGCAGAGCGTTAAATGCATGCTGCTAAATGGTATTGCTCAAGGTTTCATATATATTTTCTGAATCAAAACACATAAGTCAAGGTCTCTGCATCTAAGGTTGAGCTCGTGGTCTTGTTATTGGGGAGTTTCAGCAGCTAGAATGTTGTTATCAACCCTGTAATGTCATTATTACATACAACGGATTAGCCATTACAAGTAACCCAGTAGCATCAGACATAAGGAGGGTATGCTTTGGGACTAGAAAACAGGTAACTAAATCATAGAATCATAGAATATCCCGAGTTGGAAGGGACCCATAAGGATCATCAAGTCCAACTCCTGGCACCGCACAGGTCTGCCCAAAAGCTTAGACCATGTGACTAAGTGCACAGTCCAATCGCTTCTTAAATTCAGACAGGCTTGGTGCAGTGACTACTTCACTTGGGAGCCTGTTCCAGTGTGCGACCACCTTCTTGGTGAAGAACCTCTTCCTGATGTCCAGCCTAAACTTCCCCTGCCTCAGCTTCACACCGTTCCCATGGGTCCTGTCACTGGTGATAACAGAGAATAGGTCCCCTGCCCCTCCACTCCCTCTCGCAAGGAAGTTGTAGACTGCGATGAGGTCCCCCCTCAGCCTCCTCTTCTCCAGGCTGAACAGGCCCAGTGACCTCAGCCGCTCCTCATACGTCTTCCCTTCTAGGCCCTTCCCCATCTTCGTCGCCCTCCTCTGGACACTCTCCAACAGTTCAATGTCCTTTTTGTACTGTGGTGCCCAAATCTATAAACTCTGATAATATCTTGGTGCTGGATCCGAGATCTGCAGAGGAAAAGGGCAGTACTTAGCAGCCAAGAGGTGCCCTCTTCTTCCCTGGCAATAGCAGGGACCAGGGAAGATTATCAGCAGCAAAGCCACAAACATATTCATTAACCTGAGGAAACTATCAAGTAGGCAACATTACAGCCACTTGTCCCCCAGCTCCCTGAGGGTGGACACCCAGGACATGGTGGGCTCCCAAGGAGAGGCTGGAGAAGAGAGAATGTAGCAGACAGCAGCGAGGAAGACAGACTGCCGATCTCCGCAAAGTTTTTCAGATAGCCGATGGAAATCATCATTACAAGTGGTTCTGGGAATGGAGAAAACAGTGCTGAACTTTAAAACCTAACAGACTCCTAAGGGATGATGTATGGAAACAACTATCCTAACTGACCTTCCTAAAAACTAGAAGAATGGCAGCCTAGGAGAACGATAATAGATTTTGATCTTAGGGAGGTCAAGATAAATCTGAGGCTGTTGAAGATATGGTGGATATATAGCTCAACACACAACAAGGAATGTGACCTATGTTTTTTAAAAACATATCAAGCAGAACTGAGTGGAAACCTCATGAAGTTTTATTTTAAGTAGTCTCTTAAGAGATTTTTCAGGCTCTTTCTAGTGATTATGGGATTTTGCAGTATTTACTATAGCTGTGTAGCTACATATCCTACACAACTGCAAATCGGCTGTGCAGACAAATACACTAATCTGAATATTTAAGAGGCAGAAGTCAGCCACGTAGCAGAGTTTTTCATGGTACATTAGAAGATTTAGAAACAAAATCTATTAGCATTCTTCTGCACACAAAAGGTTGATTTAGGGGAGACTACAAGAATTAATCTGCAGATATGGTAATGCATATTAACATCAGAAAAATCTGCTGCAGAAGATATACACGTGGTTGGGAAAGTTTGGTTGAAATAAAGATTTAAGTGCTAGTTGTTTTCAAAGGAAAGGGGTCATCCTTGCAAGATGTTATTTGTACATTAATCCAGAGCATGAAATAGTTATTCATTTATTTTGTATTACGAGAAGATAATATCTAGGAGTCTGTTTTCATCACAGGAAATATATGAACAAACTGGCTCTTTGCCTCAACTGATGTTTTCTGGGTTAATAAGAACGCAGCTCTATGCGCGACACGCTGCAGCAGCATGCTGCACAGGGCTCGTCGGTACGCTGCTCCACGCCAGAAGGGATCAGTTTCCTGATTTTGCCACTCCATTTCTTTTCTTAGAGATCTATTGTGCTTGCAAACCCTTGGCAATGGTAAAGACAATTGTGTGCTGGATAGGAACAATTGTGACTACCACCATCATTTGTGCACAAAAGACGTGCTGGGAAGAGGAAGCATTATACGGCTCCCTCTCCCTCTCTGTGTGCGGTCACAGCCCGTGCTCAGCCTCACTCTCCACCATCCAGTTTGTCCTCCTGTGGTGGAAGAGGTCATCTAGTCACTGGCAAGTAGGAAATCTCTTAAAGGCAGGGGCAGTTCCCAGAAGAGAAGGGTCATCATCAAATGCATCAACAGGGCTGGCAGCCTTCACCACATCTGCAGAGTTAATTGCTCTTTCTAGTTCAGTATTGGATGTAAATTCCCTGGAGCTTAATGAAGCTTGTTGGAACAGAAACGAGGAGGCTGCACTCACAGTTATTACTGCCCAAACTGCACAAATTCTTTGCGTAAAAACAACTTTGATCATCAGTGATTGTAAGATGGCTTCTCTCTCAAATGCAAGCTGCACGTGTAATGGTTATCTTTTGCAAAGAGACTGCCATGTACGCTTCTGGCAGCAGTTGTAAGGAGAAGTACTGTGTCTCCCAGCTTGAATTCATGATCAGCTCAGCAGCACACTGTTATAGAGAGCATTTCAGTAAAACAGTACAACCCTATATCCTTCTGAGATTCATACCCACACCACTAATACCACTTTGTTCTTCTTATGCATGCTTCTATATCTTTCAGAGCTACACGGGGGACACATTTGCACAGTAAGGCTCTGTCCATTTTGGAGGACTTACCTTCAGTCCTTCACATGGCCAGATGGAAACCAGGATGTCTTCAGACTCAACAAATACATCAAGATATCAATGACTAATAATAATATTTTCCTTTGAGAAGGTTTCCGGATTATCTGAGACAACAAATAATGTCTCTAAGCTTTGCTCCATCCAGCTAGAAAGGCAGCAAGTCAGCACTCTCATCCGTCCTATGGCCAGAAATGGAACTGCCCCTTTGCCTCAGGGTCCTTACCCTCTTTAGATGCAGGAGTGATGCAAGGAAGGACCTAGGAAATGCAGCAAAACCACAGAGGCCCTGACCAGACTCATGAGAGAAAGGAGGAAGAAGGTCAAAAAAGAGAGGATATAGTATGGAGCCATAACTACTGAATCCCTCAGAGGGAAAATGGTGGAATTACGTCAGTTTTCAGAAACAAAGATTAAAATGCCTATTAAAAAAATAAAAAAAAAGGAAATACTAAAGATCAAGGAAGCTGTCTCCAAGTCAGAGTCCAATATCAACTTCACAAGTATCAAATGGGAGATTTTCAGTTACTCTGTGCACTGAATACAAACCGAAATCTAGAGATTAAATGTCAACAAATGAAGGCAAAGCATTAATCTATTGTGCCATATCACCTCACTCCCAAATCACTAACAAGCCACTATCTATCTTATCTCTGCTTCACTTATTGACAGTCTCCATTTGTTTCATCAAGAAAAGGGACAACCCATTCAGGACTCAGCATACATCATCCTAAGCAGAAAGAAATACTTTGCAATATCTGCCAGCTAAATGACTGACTTTGTGCGCTACACACAGACTGCACCTTGCTCTAGCACAAAAGTAGTTAGAAGAGAAGTACAAAAAACATAATTTTCTGTGCTCTGTACATACATCTCTCTCAGATATGCACAATCAACTCATTCTCCTTGGAAAAAAGCAGGAACCGTCCCTTTTTAGTACCTGTGCAAAAGAGAGCTAAGCTCTTTCACAGCCCATACCAACACCCAGCTGCTCACATCAGCTGTCAGGAGGAGCAGGCTTTGTTCTCTGGAGATTTGGGTAAAATTATGCAACCTCTAGGACAGCTCTCTGGGAACGTTGCTTTTTGTCGAAAAGAAGCTTCCAAGCAAACCACAGTCAAATACAGCTCAAGAGCTGTATTTAAGAGCTTCCCAAGAGGCCAAATTGTCCCAAGGAACCCAGTACCTACATGAGGTTCCTCACAGGGAGGAACATGAGACATTGCTCTTTACAATCATTGGATTTCTAGGGGTAGAGTAGACCATTTTGTCTTTGTTCACTGCCATAATGTGCATAAAAAATATGCACATATTGTACTGTACATACCGTTTTATAAAAAGGTCTTGTGATAATCAAGAAATCTTTCCTTCACAGAGATAAAATCATAAAATGAACAATCTCAATAAAAAATAAACTTATCCAAATGTAGCTCCCTTTTAACCTGTGAGATGCAACACCACAAGCACATACAACAGGGAAAAATAAAGCTTTTGTCGGCAGCAGCTTGCAAGGTACCTGCACACAGATCACGTACATGTGAAACAAAAGTGCCCGAAACAAACCTGGGATTTCTGGTCCCTTGGCCACTGGCACTACAGTAGGTGTGAGATTCTTCAGTAGGAGAAGTTTGGTATTAAAAGTCAAAGGAAGGAGTCAGATGTTGTGGACCGGATTTATTTATAATGTGACTGTTACATTTTGAAGTCAAACCTACCAGAACTGTAAAGATGTTTTTACAGCATTAAAATATCAGCAGACTCAGGCACACAGAGCTGCTACAATTCACCTTCAGTTGGTATTCAAAATGATTTCTATTTAACAGAAAGGTCTAAAAGTCTTTTTTTTTTTTTTTTAATTGACAGCTGTGAATTCTTAATGCATTTGTGTAGCAAAATGATTCTCTGGCAAGCAGCAAGGCCAAAATAACCAAACAAAATCACAAAGTGCACCAGATCCCAGGTACAGGCCAGCACCAGTGACAGATAATGGACCTGATGGACCATTCGTCTGTTCCAGTGTGCCTGCACTCAGAGCCAGTAGGGAAGAAGTAGGGAGTAAAAGAAGCCGACTGCAGATTAGAAAGGAAAGAAGGAGAATGATGTAGGAGAGACAGCTGAAAAGAGAATCTTCTCAGTGACTTTCCCACTAACGTTTTCGCTCAACATTAAGGCAGAAAAGAAATACTTGCACTTTGCCAGGTTAACTACTCTGAACAAATATATTGCAAACTGGGCTGAGGAGATGTAAAATCAATGCTCTAAACATGTGTCAGTGCTAATATTGGCTCATACTTCCACAGTTTACAGCATTTAACCTGCACCTGAGGGAAGTGAATAATTATTACATCAATAATTAATTTTAAGGCCATCATGCTAACAACAACTGAGCAAACTTTGTAATTTTGTTATGACAAAGTCTGGAAAAGCATGACACTTCACAGCAAAACTAGGTAGTTTGGCCAAAATCCTGCCTCCCTTCCGTACTTTCTTATCAAGTGTGATTTTTGTGCTGCATTTATTGTTGTAGTTACAACTGCTGGGTTACAGAATTTTAATAAAGGCATAGAACGGGATGTCAGTAAGTTGACTAATAGTAAAGTTCAGATAAAATCATTAGACGTAACAGACTAATCAGATAAAAACAGAAGGTGAATAAGTTCACTGTTAAATCTGAGGGAACAATATTCTCACTGTTCAAGGAAGAGCATAAATTATTTGCTCATGCAATACAGTATTCACCTCAAAATGTGTAACTGTACTTTCTAATATAAATGCATTATAATTAGTTAAAATAATAAAATGACACATCCTACGTGTTTATCAGAAAATGTATAAAGCAAGCAGATAAAAGTGCCTTTACCGGGTAATATTTCAGGATTGTTCCACTGTGTGCCAGACATCTGCAACAGTTTACAGTCATGGATAAGGGATGGGCTGTGTTGATAAGCACGGAATCAGACTGATACAAGCCTTGGCTTAGTCCTTAATGCTAAAGTCTCTGCAAATGTGAAAGCTGGGCTCTGGAGATAGCAGACAAATGTCATGTTTGAACACATGATATTGGGGAAAACTAACTGGAGGTCCTAGAAATAGAACTGCTGTGAGGGAGCAAGACCACGAGTGTACTTACTTCCCAGATAGCATCTCTACTTCATTCAGGACAAGATGGAGGAATACAGATTAGAGACATGTCTACATTGCTCAATCACAGGGAGGAAAACACTTTTA
This sequence comes from Anser brachyrhynchus, assembly GCF_964034855.1. Taxonomy (NCBI): domain Eukaryota; kingdom Metazoa; phylum Chordata; class Aves; order Anseriformes; family Anatidae; genus Anser; species Anser brachyrhynchus. Next base: position 33,646,232 of record NC_137701.1, read on the forward strand.
ATGGAATTATAAAAGTTTGAGATACAATAAGCATATTCAGGTCACCTAAGCCATCCTCCATCACTTCTGGAACCGAACTAGGCCACGTGACAAATGTCTCGGCGCTTTGTCCAGATTTGTTTCAAATTACAGGAGAGGCTGGGAATATGCCTGAAGGCAACACATATTCTTTTCGCTGAGTAAGAATATACTAGCCAGGATTCTTGTTGAGTTCGGACAGGATTATGTTTTTCTTATGGGATGTGGGAGCTCAAAACACCTTTAATTTTACTCAAATGGTTTGTTGCTCATAGTATATTTCTATATACTTATATACACTATATAGTTTCTCATAGTATATTCCCGGCCTTATTTTCTGACGTGCATCACATTATTTTACTAGTTAACACAATATCTTACCAGGTAACAGATTGATTCCTGTCCTATTGAAAGTTAATTCATTTTTTGTGATTTTTTTTTTTCTCCCACCATTTAATCAAGTGTACAGGCACTTAAATACTTCCCAATTTTAGAAATTGAATTACCAAAATAAATAAACAAATTAACAGCCAGATAATTTCCTACTGGGCCCTACCACTGATGTGCTCTCATCAGTGGCCATTACGTTTACATGCACATTTCAGTTTCTCAGTTTTCTTAGCATTGGCAAGCTTCTTTTTACTTCATAATTGCCAGCCCCTCTTTCCTATACTTTTTGTGCTATTTATTCATACAGCTGTTTGAAAGCCATGCTGGTCTCGTCTTTCTTCTTTTATTAAATGGGACTGCTTCCTTTTGGGCAATGCTTGATTTTCAGTATGTGAAAAATACACCAGAAAGACATATGTGCACACACATACACAAACCATTCGTCTCTTCCTGTGCACCGTGTTTGTTGAAATTTCCAGTTACATTACAATTCACTTGTTTTGACATTCTGCTCTTCTAACCTTTCCTTTTCAAGTCTTAACAGAGGTCCTACTTAGTTTTGTTTAATCCTTTCTTTTTCTGTTACCAACAGATTAATTTTAAGGTATTGTTATAAAACATACTGTAGAAAATAAATAAATACCGAAGGTTATACAGAAGCAAACCAGTGCTTTCTTAGGAAACCAGGTAGCAAGACCAATTTTCCTCTACGAATATTTCCCGGTGATCCCTGCAAGTTCAAAGCCATCATTTGTGCTTCCCTAAAAAAATCAGCTCTCAGAAACATCACAGACCTGCACTGTTTTGGAAAGCCCTAGTTTGAGGAAAGGAAAGGAATCAGGAATAAGAAACCTAGGAGTTACTGGCAGTAGTGAAACTTGGCAGAAGACTCAGGAGGCAAAATAATGTTCGCTCTTCCCTAAATTGTTTAAAACAGTGTGAGAAGTGAAGTGGGATCTGTTCCTTTCTAGAGGTCAGCCTTGAAACAAAAAGGAGCTCAGTAGCTGACAGATGTGCAGAAACACTGCTCCAGTCAGCATCAGACACGGCACAACACAGGCTCTTGGAGAACTAAATTTAGAAAGATGGGAAAAAAAATAAAAAGGATTTTTCAAGCTCAGAGCTAGCTGTCTTTCTGTGTTCAGGGAAGCCTGCACTAATAAAACAGGAAGGTACTACTTTAGTTATTGGATCAGGAAACTATGAGTGCCAATGCCCAAAATACAGCATGCACTGGGGCCATCAGCGCTGGGTCCATTTCTGGCAGGGCAGAGCACCCAGCACCTCGTGGCAGCACGGGCAGCCACGTGTGGCTGTGTCCTCCTCACCCAGCTGCTGTGCAAGCCCAGCGTGAGCTGTGCATGCTGCTCAGGAGACCTGAGGTGTGATGCCCAGGTGCTCGGGCAATGGTTGAAGAAGGAACTTAAATAGAAGCCGAAGCATCTGAAGAGAAACATTCAGCAATACTCTGCACAACAGCTATGGAATAAATGAGGTCTCCATTTTTTTGTTTGTTTTTAATTTTTGAAGTCACTCAATGTGTGTTTTCCAAGCCCTGATCCAAAAGAAAGGGTTTTCCATTAACTCCTGCACTGCACATCATCCTGAGAGCTGCAGTACATCTGCAGCTGAACACAGCCTCTCATGTATTTCATACTTCCCAGTCAAAATCAAGTACAGCATTTGAATAACAGAGATACAACTTTCCTGTGCAACATGTGCAGTAACTTCCCCAAAATTTAACCACCGGGAAAGCAACTATTCTACCTGTTAGCACTGAGCTGGGAAGTAATGTAAAACTTGACAAAGCCTCTTGAGCTGGACCACCAGCAAGCCGTGATGCAAGGAGAATATTACGTGAAAACTGCTGCTTTACTACAGTTTCAGAAGAAATGTCAGAAAAAAAAAAATTGGTGCTAAGGTAAAATTATTAATCTCAAAAAAATGAAGCCTTTTTATACAAAGACAAACAACAACAGAACAAGCTTTGACTCCTAAACTTTCCGCCTTTTTTTTCATACCTTTCTAAACACAACCCCTATTAGTGCTTGTAACAGTTCCTTACATTTCTTTGCTTTACAGAGCCCCATAATATTTATTTTAGCCTAGGACTATTTTGCTATCACAAACAGCTGAGCATACGATATGATTTATGAAATCTCCAGCATTCCAACGTGGGGTTTTGTTGCTAATGCCACTTCACTGTTTCTTCCCACTCCACCTATTTAATTTGACTTCTTTAAATATTTGTAATAGAAGTAGAACTGCAGTCATCGTGAAAAATTAATTTTAAGGGCAAAAAGCAGATAAATCTTTACAGCAGCTCTAAATATCACCTCACTACATTGCAGAATAAATCTGCAACCATTTCTTCAGTAACAAGCAGCGTCACAAGTTTGTTTTCTTTTTCCATTTGCTGTAACTATCATTAAATATTAAGTAGACAAAAACCCTGAAACCACAACCCACAGAAGACTAAGATTCCAGAGGAAAAATAACAGAGACATGGAGAGTCGTAGAAAATTTGTGCCTGCTCTGTTGGAAGACCACCAGGTCTCCAGGCTGCACAATCAGCTGCTAAGAACGTAACATCACATTACACCATGGTGATAACTGCAGAACAAAAAGCAAGAACAAGTTGTAATTATTTTTTAACTTTTTTTTTGTCAGACAAGGTTACAATCAGGACACACCATGGTGTTGTGTATTAATTTCAATATTCAAAAAAATCACTGCATTCTGAAGTAAAACTTGGTTGATCCCCATGTGAGTAATCAAAGGCACAGTTTAGCTTGCATAGCAGATTTGTATTATGGATTTATATATTATGGGCATAGCTGCACTTATCAAGGTGATCTTTGACAACAATAAATATGACTTAGAAAGCATTACTCCTCTCCTTCACATTCCCAAAACCATATGCTGGTTTCATTGCTGCATTATCACTGAAGTGACAGCAAAAGCTTAACTTGGAACAATACCAGAAAAAGGATTTAGTCTGAAAATTTCCTGAACTACTTTTTGAAAAGGTACATTTCATCTCAGGTTTTAAAATTATAGTAGTGCCAATTCCAACTCCTTTATTTAGTGACTCCATCAGGAAACAAAGAGGACAAATCCACCATTACCCCTCTCCCCCTTCAAGCAGTTTAGTGAATCCCAAGCCAGTAGACTAAGGTTAAATTCTATCTTGAGAAAAAATAGCACTGAAAAGACGGAATAATATGCAGACATAGCAGGACTCTAGGATGTATCATGTGCAAGTGAGCTCCTGTGTTGGTGCCATTCCCACTGTAGAGGGAAAAGCAAATTTTCCCTTGAACTTCCCCATTGCATAAGTCAATTCAAGCTGTTCACCATCACCACATCTCACCACCTTCTTCCAGCATGTCTCAGAAAACAACTGGGTGCTCCCCTCCTAGGGCAGCTGTATCCTTCCCCAGCTCCTCACCAGTGACCATGGTCACCCCCCCATTATGCTTCTCAGTTTGCAGTTGTGCATTCTGCATCTCTGCCAAAGAGTTCACCACTGAGTTGCAATGCCCTGGAGTATCACATTTCTATTCCTGAACTGGCAAAACCTCAGTCTCCTTTGAAGTTTGCCCTTCACTAATGGATAAAAATGGATTTTTACAGCAGGGGCTGTAGTCTGCTTCATTTTCACTAATTAACACAAGGACAAGGTAGACCGTGTCACATGTTTAACCTTTAACCAACTGCTCATCACCTAACTGCAGACCAACAGGGATGATGAGGGCAATGCCACCTAAGCCCATGAAAGTGGAACAAAGGAAGATAAGTATCTTTAAAAGCACTTGTTGTGTACTCAAAAACAGAAACACTTTGGAAGCATCATACTCTGTTTTACTCACAATGAAGCTCATACCATGAAAAAAATACATAAATATATGTATATATATGTATGTATGTCTCAAAGGTTGGAACAGAGCCCCGAGGTTTCAGGTTATGTGCAATGGGGATTTCCATTTACAAGTAATTAGACTGACCTCCAAATACACTGCAGAACCAAGGAGATCACGCTAACCCTAGTAATCATAAATATTCTTGCAAAACCATCAGGTATTCATAAATTTCCATTTCTAATAGAAGAAAAATGTTATCTAGTTACATTTTTTAAACTTTATTTATCATAGTTAGTAGAAGTAATACAAAAGGGTTAGAGTGATGAAATACACCCTACAAATGGAGCAGCATTGCACAACCAGTTTTCATTTTACATCAAGAACTTTTGTGCAAGGATCTTTAAAGTAAGTATTTTTCAACCAGCTTATATTTTTAAATGGAAATAATAAGAATTAGAAATATAAATATATAAAGAAAAACTTAAACCCAGACAAGATCCAAAATTAGCTAGGATTATTGCATCTTTCCTCAAGGTAACAGAGCCAGGGAACCCCAAATGTTGCAAAGGGCAAAGTTTAGGTCTGGCACATGGAAGTGGAAGCAACACAAAAAGACTCTCACTGTAGGCAAAGGTTTCAGAGTTTGGAGTTATCATCTAATAATGATAAAAAGAAGCTTCCAAATGGATAACAGAAATAAAGATAGAATCCAAAACTGTTTTTAAACATGGAAACTGTAACCAAATTACTGAATTTGTTTCCTTTGCATTGTTCCTAGAGGAATCCCTCTGAGCAAAAATATATTAAAAATCATCTTTAAAATCCATGGGACTACATGCCTTAAGGAAAGAATTTATCAATAGCAAACAATAAAACAGCAGCATTTACTACTTTAATAAAAAATTACCATTTGCTTTGTTTGGTTTCTAAGATGCTTATTTTCTTCTAAAGGAACATTTGCATTAATCTTATCCAGCATTCCATTGTTTTCATTCTGCAGTTAGCTAAACTTCTCTTGTGCTCGATAGCATTGCTGAAATTATATATGACAGGGCTGATACAGCTATTCACTTGCATGTTGAGGCCTGAATCAGTAATGAATATTTCTCAAGCTGCTTTGAAGATTTCGTTATGAAAATAGAATGAAAATGTGATTACTGTCACAGTAATACTGCCAGATTTCTTAATGAGACAATATTCTTTATTTTGTCTCAGACAAAATTTTACAAATAATACAAAAACATGATTAACACTTAAATTAGGATCTGCTGTATTACACTATAGATGAAATTTATGCAGATGAGTCTTTTCCTCTCATCCTTCACAAGCTACAAAACAAAACAAAAAAACTCTTCAGATATTATCATTTTCTTAATCTAGGTAGAGAAACAGAATACAAAATAAGTAAATAACAGGCTGATACCAATGATATCCTGGACTGACATTGTAGATTGGCTCTCTCTCCATCCCTAGTATTTCCTTAAGCATCCCCTCGTGGTTTCTCCCCCATCCTCTCTCTAGAAAATAAGCCAGATCTCCCCAAGGAGTGACAAGCAGAAACAAGCCAACACTGAAACATAGGACCTGAACATCCATAATGCTTTGACAAATTCGGAGTAGGATTTCATTACTGTAGTTAATCTATTATATCAAATACATTACAAAATAAGTGACATTTTTCTTATTCAGAAAGACTCAGCCTGCAGGAACAAGCATAGCACAGGTCAGCCTGAGGGGCACACCAGAAATCCAGGTGTGGAGCTGACTGCATCCACCTCCGTCACACCCGGTTTAAGGTACAGTCCTGCATCTCTCTGTGTCAAGAGAGCTAAATACTCTCACAATATTATTTTAAATGATATCATGATATTCTAGAGCTTCAAAGGGCTCTCTAAACCTACCTTTTTTTATGACACAGAAAGAAAAACATATTGGACCCTAATTCTTTAACTATCACCTCATCTGAGTTCTACATATCTGTCAGCAACTCCATAGAAATACAGTACATGTTAATAGCCTAACTGCCAGGTATTTTATAGGAATACTGTCATTAATTGTGATTTAACAGAGAAAAGAAGACACAACAGTGAAATACAGGTAAATATTTTTGTGTGTGCATGCACATACATACACAGATAAGGCTATTTACTTAAAGGGAGTATCTTACAGAAAATCCCTGAGAATACAGTTTATGTTCAAATATGCCATGTTTCTTACTGTGTTAAACAGCATGAATTTGTCTCCCAATCATTTAAACAGATTCATTTTATTTTATTTTCCAATTTTTGACAGACGGAAAACTGGGTATTTTAAGTTACTTTGTAACCCAATAAATGCAAAATGCCGCAGAAGAGATGAAGTTAAAAAAAAAATTAGAAAAAAATAAAAAATAAAAATGGGTTTCACCCTGACCAGTCAAGTATTTCCTCACTGAACTGCTCTGGAAGGGCCAATGCAGCACTAGAAAATGTACATGGGGCTGAAAAAAAAATACATAGGTCTTCTTTTGGCTTTGTAATTAGTATCCACACAATGTTTATAATAAAAACCATTTACTTAACAGTAAAAATATTGTAATATACTGACCATTGCTTAAATGTATTTATTTCTTCCTAGTGCATTTGTAACAATAGCTTTGAATGGCTAAATTAAGCTCTTTGACCCTACTGACAAACTAGTTGCCATTTTCTGCAAGCCTAGCTTTCCACACACAGGTGTATCCAAAAAGCTGGGCTTAGGCTTTGCTAAGGTGAGCAAAGAGATGTGTTTCATCAGTGTCCCAATGTTAACCATACTCATCAGTGCTGATAGACCAAAGACGTGAAGCTTGTGGCTTCTATGCCTCAGTAGAGTAGCTCTGATCCGTAACACACAAAGCTTATACTTTCAATTAATAATTATCCACATGAAGCTGGTGAATACCAGCTCAATCACAGGGACAGGAGGTCTTTCAAGGAAAGACTGACAGATTTTACTCTACTGTTCAAGGCACAGTGCTAAGAGGTCATTTGAGTTCTGATTAATTTTCATGGGTACAGCAATTTTTCAGGCTGACACAGTACTTGTCACTGCACAGGACTTTTAAATTCTGCTATACTTCTTTCTCTTGTTTGCAATATGTAAGTCAGAAGTAATAAATTCCTTTGTTACAGTTTTGTGCTATGTACTTGGCAGGGAATATGGGAAGATGGAAGAGAAGGTGAGCAATGACAAGGACATCAGCAGAGCTGCCCAACAATGCATGCTCAAGCTATAGCTTAAAATTCAACCTTGTCTTGGGACTGTGATACCAGGTATTTTTGCTTGTGACGATGCGTTTGAAGCTTGAAAGGGCACGGGTATCAGATTTAGAAACACTGCCTTAAGATGTTTCCCTTCACAAATATGAAGCTGCCTTTTTTTTTTTCCAAGCACTCCCACTTTTTTTTGTTTTTGTTTGTTTTGTTTTTTTCAGGAATTGACTAAACTTATGTTTCATTCTCTTTCTTATTTGCTAAGTTCATATATACGTGCAATTCCTGTAACTCACGGCTTTTTAGTTTTATGAATCACTGTACTTTATTTCAACAAGCACAAAGAGAATTCAGCTGGGTTATCTGCCTGAGACTCAATGAAAAGCTGATCCTAATGACGTGGCTTCCATCACCATGCTATTTACATTCCTCAGAAAATTTACAAACAAAACACTTGAAATTAAAGTAAAATTATTCTCTAAAGGTATGACAGATTTATGATAGAAGAGGTGAAGGATAGACATTCAAAGCTCCTATATTTCCAAAAAATATATATATGAACAAGAAATTGAGAGAAATAAAGAATAAAGAACAAGAAATTACCACTTCTTTTTCCATTAGCTTCTCAGAAATCAAATCACAGGGTGCTGGTTTGCACAGTTTTCAGGTGATACAGGAATCATGACTCTGTTGTCACTTGCTTGTATTTTTTCTTCATAATAATAATAATAATTTTCATCATAATAATAATTATCACCCTTTGTATTCAATCAGACCTTGTGAATTACTGCCGTAGATTACAATCAATAACTGCTTGCAACTGAGGTTATATGGATGCCATCAGTACATGTGGCAGGATAAATCACTGTCACCTTCACCCCGCTGCCTCTAAATGATACCAGCATATTTTAAGGCAGGTGTCACTACTGTGGAAAAAGCTGTTTAGTACGTGGCATTGAAAGAATGAGAAGACCAAAACAAAAAAAGATAGCAAAGGAGCTGTGGGGAAAAAAAAAATAAAGAATCACATCCTATAAATGTCACCAAATATGTAAGAAAAAAATCTCATCTCTTTTCTCACAATGTTTGAAAATAAGCTTATTATTAAACTCCTTGATAGTCACTAGAGGCAGATGGCTTATTACATTAATTGTTATCATCCTACTGTTACATTGCGCTCCTTGCATCTATGGGTTTCACCCACCTATTGTACTGTATTAAACAACCTCTAACACATTTGAAGAATATATGTTTTTGTGATGTGTGTGGACAGTGGCTAAAACAGCAAGGTCATGTTTTCTGCAGGTACCCTTGCAATACAAACAGCAATAAAATCTAGGGGAGAGGGGAAGGCCAATTACAGGAACAAGCTCATCAAAGGAAGAAAGATTTGCTGGGAGAGAAAGACTACTGTTACAGCTGGTGTCAGCAATCTTAGGAAACTGAGGGACCAAATGTTAGCTGGGACGTTCCAAACGAATCCTGAACTATAAACCAAACGGTAATAAACAAAGCTATTTGTCAGTTGACCCCCCTTGGATGTTGTTAACAGGCAAACAGCATGCCCATAGCCTATGGCAACCCACAGGCTCCCAGTGATAAAATTGTGACAGCTAACAGATGAATCCTTTCTGAATTCTATTAAATAAATTAATAATCTTAGCAGCATCATTACAGCAAAACATCCATCTTCTGCAACAGCTGTTCTTCCATTGCTTGTTGCATTTATTTGCTGTGCTCTTGCCCTGCCTTATGCAGTACTACTAAACTCAGAGACCGAACTTCAGTACATCAGTAGCCGACCTGCAGAAATAAATCGTTTGCATGTTTTTATGCATTCCCATCAAGTTTCTACAAAATGAGCTTTTGTTTGAACAGAAAAATATTTCTAGCTATTCTGTCTCTAAAGTAAACAACGAAAATTTGTAGTCTAGTGAGGATCAAAGGCAAACCTTAAAAAAATACAACTAGGTTTCAACTAAAAGCTTTTCTGAATTTTTCAATGCAGCAGCTGAGGTATTAAATTGAATTTAACATGCTCTTATTCAGTCTTTAACTGACTTTCTAATGACAAATGAAACTTGCTGGAAGATAAAGCATGTCCTAAATGTATCAACTCCTATCCAACTGCTTCTCAGTTTGTTCTAGAGTTACAATCTGCACCTCTAGAAACAGAAAAGAAAAATGCTATTAATGTTTTTGGGAGAGAGTTTCCAGATGAACACAGTCAAGATAAACAAGTAACAGTTTAGGAGAGAGAAGCAACAAACTAAAAAAAATCTTCACTCAGCATATTAGGCCCAATGATCAATTCTCCATGCCAGCACCTCTTTTTGAATTCACAGACCAATAATTTGTTATTGTTTGTGATACCCAGACACTTGTATCTAATTCTGGACCTGTCCGTGGTATGATAACACCTTTCTTGGGCACTTTAGTTTTGCTATACTCACTACACGTTCCATGAAGGAACACACTTCAGAACCTGCTTTTGTCAGACACTAAATTATTTTAAGATTAACTTCCTTCAAGCACTAAGCATACCTTGCACACACATGGCAGTATTCCATTCACCATCAGGATTTGCAGGAATTTCTGGTTACAGTAGAATTTTGCCCTATTTTTAATTAATTTCTTTTGTCTTCTCTAACACAACATTGGTGTTCACTCAGACATTAAATTAGCACAAAAATACAGATCTGCAGATCTCTGTATTGCAGGGATCACCTCAGTGGTATGCTTGAAACAGCAGTAATTGTTGTAGAAGCATCTCAGGGATTTGGCTTCAGCAGCTGTATTCAAATGTCAAACCTAAATGCACAAAAATCGTGTTCTAGTTCTGGTTCTGACTCACTTTCTGAGATTAAATTCAGTTCCTATCTTTAGGGCATGCATGTGAACTGAGGATAATGGTACTTACCCACTAGCTACAGAATACATTGAAAATTGTGGCTGACAAAGTATTTGGCCTTGAATTTAGAGTGAGACTAACTTGAATTCAGATTAAAGAAGTAGCCCTTTACGACCCTTGAAAATCAGACAACACAATTGCTACATCATTACTTTATCATTTTATATATTTTCACTGTACTGTCTGAGAATCTCACAGAGAAGGGGTAAAAAATAATGGAAATAACATTTTGTGAAAAATGGAATTCTGTATAGAAAGACATTTTTACAAAACTTACATTCCAGAAGGTTAGGAAAATGCAGGGTTAGTGCACTGTCAATAGACTGTGCATATCTCTCTTCAACAACGGACACCGTTCAGGTCTGTGTATTATAGGAATGTATCAGACAGCAAAATGCAAATATTTTTCTCAGAGCATCACAGAAAAATGTTTAACAGATTTACCACTCTAAGCCTCAAGAATGTAAACAAAAGAAATTTACTACATCTTATCATTCTTAGTGAGATATCACGCCTACATAAGCATTTCAATGATCAGACAGCAGCCAGGAAAACAATTTGAGTGTTTTATAATGTTGGGAGAATACAGTTAGGCCTAGTCAGCTCCCATCTGCTCTAATTTCTATCAGAGTATCTATTCTTGTCTTTTATTTCCGTAAGCTGATGTTTGCCTCGTGCAAGGAAGGATTGCCAAGGGCTTCTATGATTCTTTTTCTTCCATTCAGTGCTCCAACGTGACTCTGGAGGGCTGTGTCAGAAGGATGACATGACAAAATGTTATCACGGTTAGATACCGAGCCAAAATCTCCTTCCATTAACTGTGAAATACTCCTCACCCACCCTTTTTGGTTTCCTCCCCACACCTGCTATGGCATGGGAACTCCATTAGAAGAATGTATCTTTTTTTTTCCTATTTCCCATATCTCTTTTAGTATGAAATCATGTGATGATATCTGTTTCTATCTGTAATGTATCTGCGAAACGTGTGAAAGGAACAAGACCTAATACACGTTACATAGTGGTAAGATGAGGATTCTAGTAAATTGCTGTTCAAAGATAGAATTACAAGGCGAGTAGCATGAACAGGGCTAGGAAAGGTCTAGGAAGTCCTTTTTATGACGAAGAGCACATTGTCTTTTATCTCCAGCTCCATGTACTGCAAAGAGAAAGCCATGCTTATGCTTTCCTTCAGAGGCAGAGCTGCTCTGCTCCTCCTGCACTCGTGCCCCCCGGCACCTCACTGAGATGTGCGTGTACAGCGTTGCCTGTAGACAGACACATCACAGACCTGGTCAGGAGCTGATGCAGATTAAAGGTGATAGGGAGAGAGGCAGCAGCAAACAGCAGCAACAGGGTTACTTAAACAAGCACAACACTTGAGAGTAATGTTCCGCTACAGCCTGATTCTTCCCAGCCCTTCTCATGGCGCGCTTAGGGAGCCAATTTGCTTAACACAGGGTCACACAAGCCATTTGCGAAGACAGGGACTGAGGAGGGAGCCATTCCTGCTCAAGTCCTTCTTGGATCACAGCCAGAATATTTTACAGGGGAAGATAAAATTTAATTAAGTTTTATAGGTTAAAAACATTTCTTTGCTGTTGTTGTCTGTCATAATGGTTTAGAAATGCATAATCAAGTCTTTTTCCCTTTCATCCACACATTTGTTATTAGATCATTGCCCTTGGGAGCTCAGCTGTAGACACTAATTTTTTTGTACTTTTAAGTGACTATTGAAACATTTATTCTGAGGAAGAAGTAGACATATGGCACAAAACAAATGTGTGGCACAAAAAAAAAACAGACAAAACATGTAAAAAGATCTATGGAGATGGAAGACTGACTAATTTTTGAAGGCATAATGTAGACATCTATTTGTTCATTGAAGGAGCACTTTCCCTTACAACGTATTATCAGCTTTATATGGGCTCAGTTGATCATGGCACTAACCCCTCTGGGCAGGTGAGAGCATTCAGGCTCTGCTCAGTCCTGAACCTCTTCATGCTTGGGATCACGGTTGCTGAAAAATGGGTTTGGAAAGGGAAAATTTTGGATGATCTCCCTAGAGCATTGTGATGGGAAACAGGCGGGCCCAAGTCTGACCCATTTAATGGAGGTTGAATGGGAATCTGAAGCCTCAGCTGCAGATGCTGCAGAGCACCTCTGGCTGCTGGGCACCAAAATAAAAAATAATAATAATAAAAAACTAAAGGAGGGTGCATTACAAGGATTTTTGACCGCCAGCAAGTCCTACCTAGGCAGAAAGAGGTAAGCATGAAGTATAGTATTCATTTATTGGTTCCACAAAACAAGTCAAGATTTCAAAATCTAAATATTCAGTTTTTCAGCTACGTTGTTTTTCCTTTACATTTTTTTTTTATTTTAATAAATGAAAATCTTTTTTCAGAGTTAGCAAAATACTATATCAGCCAGAAACTTATCTTTTTCTGTCTGTAAAAGGCTGCTAATACTAACTATAACAGCGTGTCATTTCTTAAATGATTCATATATTTGTAAACATATGGAATCATAAACCACAGAAATATTATATCAGTCTGCGAATTGCCTGTTCAGTATTTTAAACAGAAATATGTGCTCTTATTTCAGAGACACCTCCTTAGATAGACAAGCACGCAAAGTACACAAATTATCTATTTCTTTATTAGTACTTTGAGAACCTATTTTCTGTAACCAAGGCTGGATACCTAACAAATTAGACTTTATAAAGAGACCCTCTGTAAGTAACATCCAGCAATTTTGCAGATGTATTCTCTTTTCTTACCCCATGTAGTAATTGGTTTCTACTGCTTTATTTTCCAAATGAAAAATATTTCATCAAATTATGACAGTGACAAATTCAAAGAGTACATAAAAGCAGAAGTGTCAGATTACACCACCTGGATACAACTGCCATATAATGGAAATGCTTTCTTCATCTCTTACTGCGATCCATTTGCCACCACTACCACCACCAGAGATATTTACACTGTAAAATAACTGATGTTAAAAGGATTTCAAAAGTGATTCTGCAACTACTAAATCATTAAGCACTATAACGTTACTCTGAGCCAACCTAGTGGTAGGACTCCTGGTTTACGGACTGAAGAGCTGGCTGCGGACAGACGCCCACCAGCGTGCTGCTATGGTTTATCAAGGTCCACTGCAGAGATGGCCAGGGTGCTGCTGACCTACTCTGTGTTGTATGCATGGCACAGATCCCTTAACTCTGCACTGAACACCAGTTTGGGGTGGAAACCAGTAGAGCTCTGCGCCACAGTGGTGGGGCAAAACTTGGGTAAAGGAGATCTCATCGTAACTCTCATTTCCACCGTGGACTCTACGTCATCATGACTTTCACTTCCAGTGCACTGCAGCAATACGTGAACCAGTAATTACAGTTTATCTGAGTTGCTGAGGCACTCAAAATTGGTCGCTACTCAAGAGAAAATCAACATCCATATGAAAACACAAGGGGCGCCAGTTTTGCTACTGAAAGCATTAGTGGAAGTAATACAAACAGCCATAATTAAATTACAGATTCAAATTAAGGATTAAAGCAAGCTCTCCATGAAATACAGTTCTCTTGCTCTTATAAACGTATATGGATTTTTCCTCTTTTTCTAGGTTACTTTCTTAGCCTTAATCTTAGAATCAGACTTTTCTGGCATTGTTTACATATTCCTTTACTCATTAAGTCTATTCATACTATTTTTCTATAAAGTTTCCATTCTGCAAAACACTTTCACTGCTTTTCAATCGTATTGTCCTTCAACATTCTCTGCTATTGGTTTTCCTTCTTTTGCTTTCTTTGTACACAAATTGTCCATTAACACTTTTCCGTTCTTCATCCCAACCTTACACACCTCACCATCCACCTCATTGCTCCTCGTCCCATCCTACAGCTCTGTTCTCTCTTCTATTCACATCGGCATGGCCCCTAATACCTTGCAAGGGCAGGCCTGGTCACCTTTCAAACGCAGCTGATAGCATTACAAATGACAGGTTGATGATAGAGTGAACTGCAAGTATAGTTCTCCAGATACAGATGAATATGAACTTCTAAGGATCCAACACAGCCTTTTATTTGGGGGCAGGAGGGCAGCCTGCTACTGTTAGAGACTTTAAAAGCACCACTGGTTATGCAGGTTTGTTGAGCCATAACTCTAGTAAGGAACAAAACAAAGATGAATCACGAGGGCCTTGACTAACCTGGAGAATTGGCATTCATTGTGGCCCATTCCCTGCTCCCTACTGGAAACTCCTGGCTGTGCAAGGAGCAGACAGCAGGAGCCGGCCCTATTCATCACCAGCTCCAGGAACAAAGTTAAGGAATGGTGCACTCCAGTAGTCTTGCCCTCCACTTTAGAGAGCTTGCTCTCACCTGGTGCGTGGCAGCTCAAAAGGTAGCTTCTGCCATCCCTCCCCCCATTATTATTGTAATGGCCTACAAAGTTTCCTGAGGTCCTTTCAATTCACTGGTCTTTGGACCCAGCATCTCATCTTGAAGAGATGAAAGTGGACGAGTAAACCATTCAGCTCAGAAAGTGAGGTAGGTTGAAGTGGCCTAAACAGCAGGAGCTAATTAAATTCAAGGTACATCCAACCCAATTTGAAGTTCTGTTCTGGCTGACCTGTCCTGGTGATCAGGTCATGCCGTATGGGAAGCAGAAAAGAAACCTGACTGCACTCTAACGTGGTATCCAAAGCTCTTGCTCAAGAGGCAGCTTACAGTGCACATGGTACAGTGTTAAAATTAAATAGACTGGGGGTGATCAGTGGTTGCTACCTTATTTATATCAGTGAGGCTCACCTAACAAATGTACATAGGATAATGTTTAGGAATGAGATCACTATTCATTACTGTATGAAGCGAGTCAACTCATTTTTGTGTCAGACAAAGAGGGCCCCCAGCTGTCTTATTGCACCACGTTCCAGCTGGTGATAAGCGAGAATCACACACAAAGAGGTAATCCAGACTGAATTGCACTCTTCCTGGGGTGGCAGCCAGCCCATAGCAATCGTAAAATTTGGTTCCATGCATCCATATCAACCACTTACGGAGTCTCAACTCAGAGCTTCAAACTGCTCATAAATTTCTTCATTCCTTGGTGATTTGGGGGCCCTTGGGGTTCCACAGGATGGTGTCATCCGCCCAATGTCATTCACATGCCATGAACAAAAGGACTGAGATGGATTATATGAGAGTTGCCCACACTGCAGATAAACAAGTTCTGAGACAAGCTCTAAAGTACTGGTTTGTTTGCTCTGGAACCCTGAAGATGCTGTTAAGGACTCACAGTAGAGGATTAGCAAATTTGGGTTTGGTTCTAACCTTAGAGCCACTCTGGCACCACCAGTTAGATGCAGCCCATGCTCCCATGGCTTCATGCCCTCTGCATCAGCTAAATCTAAGATGGAAGTGAAAATGCAATGTTTCTAGCTATGAACTTCTAAACCTCAGGTTTATGGTGTCAGCAAATCCCAGAATTCAAATATATGTATGTATTAGACATTTCACAATCAAAATTTTAGAGAAAATTCTGAATCGTGGACCTTAAAGTCTTGGAAAATAAGAAAACATAACTCTTGATTTCCTGTTATTCAGAACTCAAAGAATTTACACCCACCGGAGCTTCCAAGGACGCACAGGAATAATCTAATTCCTAATGGGAGCAGCTGTTACTTAGACAAACATGTCCAGAAGTATCCAATTGTGTTAGCTCCCATGCAGAAATCAGGACTCTCAAAAATTTAGTACCCATCCTTCCAAATTGCAGCACACAGATATACTAAAATTTCCTTCACTGTTGTAATAAGATGGTATAGAAAATAAAATAGAGAAACTAAGCCACTGCCTCTGCTCATTGAGGAACAAATGATGATACCTTCTTCTGTTTAAGATGCTGAAGTCTTCTGGATAGCATTTTGACTCCCCAGAATTTGGTTTAAGGAATGTTTTGTTCCCACAGCTTTAACTGCCTGCTTAGTAAACTCCAGAATACCTGCCAGTGGAATTATCCTTACAATTTTTTGCAACAGACTGCTTGAAAAATATAACAATAGTACAAGTAACAAACCATCCTCTTGCAATGGCCCAGATATACACAGTAAAGCATAAGCATGAAGCACATTAATGGCATTTCCAAACCTCTGCACAGCATAGAGAATACCCACAAATCTCAATTCCTTTTCCATGGTGACACCTGTAATTAGCAACACATTTTCAACAATTTCCAACTAGTTCTTCCCTTTAGTACCTATAATATCACAAAAGCACTCAGTCACAGGTGTAAATTCCATTGCCCTTTATGCCTGCATATCTAATGTTGGCTTCAAGTCCCAGCACTTCATTGCACTCATAAAATTTGGGCCACAATTTTAAACCACATTAAGACACTTGGAAGTAAAAACTTTAATGGTCAGCTGGAAACTGGAAAAAGAGGTGGAATTAAAACGTTTAGACAATAAAGGAGTATACATGCATTGTCAGATCAAAAACTGGAGAGATTATTAGTCCTCATGATCAAAACATGCAAAAGAGCAACTCTAAGCCTATATTATTTCTGATTTTCATTCACAAGAATCGGATCCTAAATAATCCAAAAATAACATGAAAGATTTATTTATTTTTAAGAACTTTGTAGGAAGTAGGGGAAAAAAAGTCTGTCAGGAAAAAAAGTTCATAGTTAATAGCTTCTTTCCAGTTTTGTTGGACAGGTGTCCAACTCCTAAAAGTTACTTACAATCCAAGTAAAAAAATAGCTCTGATTTTCTTTTGGAAAATATTGAAGGGTCACAATTCACTGAATTAACCACATCTTTAAATCAATGGTGTTTTCTTATTCCTTGCTCTTACACTTATTGTCCTAATCCAAGTTATCCACAAATACAGAAAAGACAATTTTCATTGATGCATCGCTATGCAGTAATCAAACAGGTTTTAACAGAAAATTCAGACTATCCTGTGAATCTTGTTTACACTGTGTTAACTCATGACTATCGATAAATACAGTCTCGTCCTTATTTTGATAAGACTTACACAGCAATCTGCTGTTTTTTATTAGTCAGATGAAAAAGTAATAAATGCCATGAACGTGATATACAGTTTATCCTTCAGGCAATTCCAGTAGCTCAATTGGGTAATTACACAAAGCAATTCACATCTTTTCAGCTAGAGTCAATAATGAGCAGTTACGTCAAGTCCTAGAAACATGGAGGTGTTACTGAGAGTCTGCATGCCTCTTACCCTCGGCACAGAACAGAGGTGTGCCTGAACGCTCCCATAGAAATCTCCAAACACTTGGAGTTCCAAAACTCAGCCTTCAGATGCATGATTGAGGCTATGAAGTCTCCCGTACACCTGCAACATCCTAGTGCTTTCAGTATGTCTAGCTGCATGATAACTGTGTTGGGCCAAAAATTTGGCGAGTCTAAAGAAAATCCTCTCTGAAATGGAAATGGTAGGACAAATACCGGACTTTTTGCAGGCAAATTGCTGGAATTTAACACTCAGTAGTAAAACAGAACTTGAACATCTTCCAGGCAAATACATTAAATAAATTAGGACACAGAAGGAAAGGGAGAGAGATAAATAACGTGCAAGAAATCTTTCCCCAAACTCAAAATGGGTTATGCTTAAAGTACTACATAGAAACCTAACCTTATACTATTTAATCTGCTTCTACCGCATAGAAAATGGTCCATTCTCTCTTCAGACTGAGTTGTAATCAGATTTTTTTTAGTTCCACTTGCTTCACAGATCATGTACAAGTTGCCTTATAATGTAAGACCTGTAATGGGTAATCTACTATTCATGCCAGAGATAAAAACATCAGGATTGCCATATAAAATAATTGAAAACACAGCATGACACTAGCTGTACCTTTTAGAATGCCTATTTTGACATATTACTTTTTCCTATCAGATCCCTCTTCAGACCCAATAATTTGTAATAAATTACATTAATCACAGCAGCATTAACAACATGCCTAAGGCAGACAGGTAGATACACATATGTAATGGCCTAATTCACATGGCAACTGATTGCAGAGAAGGAAGGAGAGGAATTTCATCAGCTCAGTTTCTAATCAAAGAAAAGGTCAAGTTTCCTGTAGCTGTAAGTCAATTGTAGGAATGATTAAAGGTGCATCCACCTGCCTGGCAGGCAATCCTTACTTCACCCATTGCAGACCTCCCTGCAGCCTGGCTCCTCTCCTCTCCTCAGAGGGAATCAGGTGTCTGCCAGCAATTAGCCCTAATGAGCCAGTAGTACTTTCCTGAGAGAGATGTTGACAAGTTTAATTGCAGAAAGCAACTGCAGAGGCTCTGCCTGCCTGTAACTCCTGATGTACCAGGTAGTCTGCAAAGCTCATGCACCTTACAAGTATACCTCTGGACAGTAAAGTTAGGTGAGGATGCCAAATTGCTATACTTTGTGTAAACTCAAGAGCAGTTTGGGTTCAGCACTTGGAAAATTGCACGCATCCTGAGTGCAGGCAGCTTTGTTCATATTTTGAGTACTGATGTCTGTTCCAAGTTTTGACTGACTTGCTCTCCAGTTAAAACAGTAATGTTTTCTGTGAAACCAACACCTTACGTTTTATTTTTGTAGATATTTTGTGGTGTCGTTACATTAATTACACTGTAGTTACTCTGATTACAATATGGTTCTAATTCTGATGTCTGTAATTACTACCACTTCATATAGCTAGAAGCTTAATTTAACGCCTGAATTAATTTTAATTACCTCTTAAGTTCCTTACTTTCATATTTGATACATGCACTTACTGCAAAATTTCACTATCAGAAGATTAACTTAATTACCTTATTTTCAAGTGAACTTTTATTCCTGGGCAATTCCTAGTGATCTGCGTGCTCACGTCTTTAATTGGTCTCTAGTACATTACGCATTTCTGTGCTGGGAATGCACTACGTTAATTGCATTGTCCTTTTTGTGTCTGGTAATTGCATAAAAAGTTCAAGCTCACATGTGTGACAGTGATGACATTGGTTCAGTTTAATGCGTATAATACAACCTTAGTGTGAACCATCAGCAAAATGGTGCAAAAATTACATCAAGTTCTTATTTTCCTTAGTTCTAAAAAGACTAAAGTCAAGAAATCGATCTCATGCAAACAGTTCCACCAAGAGATGCTTTGGGATGCCATGCAGTTTTCTCATAAATTCATAAACTTCATTCATATTCATTGGTTCTCATTGTATGAGTGTATGGTTATTGTGTCACATAATTGTTCCAGTAGGTCAAATGAAAAGAGATTTGCTCCAACCTCAGGTGCCAAGTCCATGCCTAACGTGCTTCATTTGAGTGGACCTGACCACACACTTCAAAGCTAAATTAGTTTCAAAACCAACAGGGTCACCAATGAGTACTACATGAAGGTCCTCCATACGCCTCCAAAACACCAGGCAACCTCTCATTGCTACAATGACAGCAACTCCAATAGGTATCCAGCAGAATTGCATAAAAATAATGTCATTGGGTCATTAGAAATTTTGAGCAGATAACAAAATAATTAGATATGAAACTCACTCATTGTTATCTTTCTGACAAGGTAAAGAACTATTATATCATTTTGGATAGTGAGCAAAATAATTTGGACAAGTTAATGTACTGCAGGTTAAAATACTGTAAGCACCTTTGAATAATTAGAAACATCAGCTAATATTCAGCACAGTGAAATGCTTTCCATTCACAGGGTTTAGATTTACCTTGCAAACTCTGAAAGCAGAATTTGACAGCAAATGACTAAAATGGATTTTAAAATGATCCTGGTCCTTCATGGCAAGGACTGTGCATTTTTACTATCTATAATACAGTAAGTTCCTGTTTCTTAGCAGACCCTAGAAACAACCATATGACAAATAATCATGTCTTAAAACAATTAAAATAAAAAGGAAAGCACAAAAATAACTCACTTTTTCTAGTAGATTTTCTGAGATGCATACAATTTTAAAATAGATGTCTAAATGTTGAGTTGTAATTAATGCATCTAATCTAATCTTGTCAGATAACTGTTGTAAAAACCAAGATTCGATGCATTTGCCATTTTATGGGCATGCCTAGGAAACAGCTTTTATTCCCAAGAGAACAAGTGACAGCAGGGGTTGACTTTCTGTATGAGCTGTTCCACCGACTTTGATAACACCACTCCAATGGGCAAAGTTAAGCATTGTTTTAGAACTGAAGTTTACCGATAACATACTTTACTGATAAAGTATAATGATGTCTAATATAGAAAGAAAATAAAATGTTACAAACCATTACAAAACCAAATGAGTTGGTTTCTTTAGGTAGAGAATACCTAAATGAAGTCAACAGGAACAGCAAGAACTTCTCCCTTCAGAAAACCTGTTTTATCCTGTGAGACATGCAGAGAGCACTTACACTTCAAGAACTGAAAATCTCAGAAAAACAACATTCTCAGTCCATTTGTTACCTTTTCTGTTTGGTGACCGGCTTTATATGGGCACGGTGAAGAAAGGTGATGACAAATTCTGCTCAGTTATTCAAATTCCTTGCATACAGCATTTCTGATAAGTTAAGGGTCTAAATTTGTTTCACCAGTGTTAATGTGCAAGTTAATTGGAGGTCTTATATGAATCCAAATACACGACTGAAGATTGATTAAAAAAGCTGTACGAAAGGTACTCTAAGCCAATGCTCTTTTACTCTGTCGATTAGTTTCTTGATGAGATTTCACAGAGAAGAGAAAGAAATTAAGTAAAGGGAAAAAACGGCATCAGAAAAAAAAAAAAATCCAATGACTCCATTTAACTAAGTACAACGGCTCCTTTGCAGAGTGCATGTTGCCTCTTTTTCTATATGTATACAGACATACATTCAACACATCACATACACAAAGCCCTAGTGGCTCTTCATTCACCCTCCACATTTCATTCTTCTCACATTCAATGCCTCTTACATTTCATTCTCTAGATACTGCCAAAGCAAACAGAGAGAGATGATGCTACAGGACACCAAGCACTATAACTTTCTATTCAGTTGATTTTTTTTATTATTTTTTTATTAAATTATTATTTTTATGTATGTATATATATTAGACTGTTGATATTCAGAGTTATTTTTATAGGATTTGCAAGGTTTTTAGAAAAGCGTTCTGGATCTTTTTCAGGAGTGGCAAGAGCTTTTATTTTGAGGAAAATTTATACAAGTATCAAAAAGTTATAGGGTTAAAATAGTGTCAAAATTCTCTGGCTTCCTTTTTTAGCTTAATATTAATGACCTAACCAACAGCTGGCACACTTCATAATCACACAGTATATGTCTACTGTTTCTAATGCTTATTTCCTTGGTAATTGAAATACCTTACAAATTTGTAATTAAACTGTTGCTTAACAACTCTAATTTAATGTGAGATAGCTGAAGCATTAGTGGCCTCTGTACTGTTTTTTTGTTTGTTTGTTTGTTGGTGTGAATGTATGTGTTTAAGACAGCCACAGGGAAAAAAAGGTGTATTATTTTGACTGGTCAAATTGATATCCTGAAATCAGCTGTTCAAGTTTGAACCACTGACCTCATTTTTCTTATAGAAGGTGGTGAGAGAGAGATGTGGCACCAGGCAGAGGTCCTCTTTACTACAAATCCTGCCTGTGCCAATCTAAAAAAGAATACTCATCTTTGCCTGAAGTTTCTGAGTCCTATTGTAAATAAACAGTAATAGCAGAAATAGAAACGTGAGAGATTTGTCAAGATGTTTAATTGCTCAGGTCTCCGTGGAACCAGATGTCAAGTGTGATCCTTTCCAACAACTTCTTACCTTCCTGTTCTCATTGGCAGCAGCTTGAGTGGTAAGAGAAACATCAAGACAAGGCAAATATACTTTTATATATGTATTATATTATATATTAATTTAATACATATATATGTTATACATAATACAGGCATTTGATATAAAGTATATTTCTTATAGCTATTTCTATATCTATAAATATATACATGCACACGCTTTGCTCGTCAGTTCTGAATCTGGTAACTTCTTTTATTTGCTTGTAGATGTAGAAATATTTGTAAATAAATATCAAGAGTAACTGTTGGCACCTATATCAATTTTTAAGCGAGAGCTGAATTTCAAATATATTTACATAGCTGCTGCAAATCTTCTTTTGTGGAGCTTTTTACTGGATATAAGCTTCACAGACTACCAAAAAGTAATCAGTGTGGAACTTGAAAATGCACACGGGATTAAGCTAAAAAGAAAAATTTGCAAAACTATGTATCCTAAATTATCTCCCAGCATTTCATTAACTTTATGGTGAGTGTTAAACAAATAGTATTAATGGAAAAGTTAATTTATCTGCAGTAGTATAGTTATCATGAAAACATTTTTCTCGTTTTTAATTTAGTATGATATTTTTAATTAGGTTTGAATATTTAACTATATTCTACAAATCCTTTTGCTTATTTAGCCCATGATTTTTAAATTAGATTTCATTTCTTAGTTAACTACTTTCCGCAAATCTTATTAATATTCAAATTTAAATTCAGGAAATAAAAGACAAACAATCAAAATGATGCACTTTGTTGGATGCTACCTTGCCATCTAATGTTTTCGGGAGGATATATGTCAATTTTTAAATCTCTAAACAACACAAACAGGTATTTGAGATGTTCTCACATAAGCAATCAAGGCTTTCCAATCCACATTAAAAAAAAATAAATAAATTGAGAAAGGATTCCCAGTATCCTTCATGCATACAGCATACCACCACATGAAATTTGTAACAGAAATTGTTAACATAAAAGTCAGGAAACCCTGCTTGCTAAAAAGCCAGATTTTTTCACCTGTTCACATGGTGCATAGCACAAGCGGCCCTTCCAAATGATCATTTACATTGCTTTAACTTTACCTATGTTAATCAGCATTTGGAAGTATCAGCCCATGTTTACAAACAAGCATGTGTTCATCTTCAGATTGAAGTTTTCTCTTTGCAAATAGATCCATTTTCTTGTAGATAGATTCCACTGAAATAAACAGTATTTAACGCTTCAAGATCACATTGCTGTTTCAAATAATCTAATAAATATTTATCTGAAAACAATTAAACAGCAAAAGAGAGTTTCTAGTTTGGGGGAATAATATATTTTATTAACAATCTAAATGAATTGTAATCCTCATCTTACTATATTTCAACAGGACCACGTAAATAGAATGTCATGGTTAAGTCACTATAGTTTAGGGCTAATTTAAAAGTGGTTCCTTACTCCGTAAATAATTAAAAGGGAAATTTTTCATTTGGACATTTTTCCATTCAAAATTTTAATTCTTCAGGATAGATTTTGCAAGTGACTGCATTCTGTTCTGATTGTAATCAACTGACTTTTGTTTTTTCTCAAAAACTGATATGAGAAATAAAAATGTCAGAATTTTGTATAAAAATTTAAGATCAAATTTCCTGTGAGAAGTTTTTTTTTTTACTAAACCGTGTTTTAATGAGAAAATGTTTGCTTTATACTTTTAGATAAGCATTGTTAATTATATACAAGACTAAAACAAGTCAATTGTCTCTCTCTCAATAGTCTGCTGTCAACAGCTATTTTAATTTGCTACTTTTTAAGGTACTACCTGAGATTTTCTTGATTTAGTGGATGATTTTAGTCAGATGGAGTTACTTTTTTGATGCTAGTAGTGTTCATGGTGCCAGTTTAACATGTAGCAAATTTATGGGCATGTGGGTCTGGTTTATATTCCGTATCAGTCAGATAATGTTCAAATGTGTACGGAAGTTGGATTCTTTCAGCTATTGCAGATTATCTGGGAGGAAAGTAAATACATTATATTTCTGATTTAATGTAAATGATTGAATTTCTCTTTTCTCTGTGACTAGAAATGTCACCTGTTTTCTAGAAAATGGAGGAGTCTGTACCTCAGAGGCTTGACCCTTCTTAATGATCATGTCTATATAGGGAAATATCAACTTTTTCAGATACTCATTTTCAGTTACTCTTTTCAGTTATCATTCCATTTTATTTGACAAGCCAAAATGACAATGTTAAACTCAACAGGTACTTATATAGTGACAAGTTTCATGTTTGAAGTAAGTGCTGGTTTATCTAATTATTTCCATAGCAATGTTAAGACTTATTTTGTTTCCAAAACACATCAAATTGTGCTGTTTACTCTCCTGTTACATGCAGACATATGGTAATTCACCAGTCTTTTCTATCTCTCAGTTCCCAGCTAATGAGATTGTTTACATGATATATTTATCAAGATAAAGATTCTTGTTTTAGATAATTTAACATAATGAAGCCTGGTAGTATGCTAGTTTATCATTAAGGTTATACCATACCAATGATGTATTACAGTGCAAAAAATTCAGATGGTTCAAAGTAATGATGCATTTCGTTGATACATCAAACAATTCAGAATAATGATTAATTCATTGATATATGATAAGAACATTACATTGGTAATATATTACACTGAATACATTATTGTAATGATATGTCCTTAACAATACTCTGAACATGAATGTCAGCACACCGTCAGCTGAAAGGATTAAAACCTAAAAACCTACACTTGAAATAAAGCCATCGTGGAGAGGAGAAAAGGAAAAATGATGCATCACCTTAAATATCTTAATATTTGTTATTCAAAAAGAAAACACAGAAGAGAAGTTCTGCATTAAATTTCTACAGCTTGCCTTATATTGCAAAGAATGAATAATTCCTCTATATAATGAAACTGTCTCTGGGGTCAATATAGATTAGCTAGAATATATATGTATATATTTTGCCAGTTTTTTTTTTTTTTTTTTTTTTTTTTTTTAAGTGCATGCTTTAAGTATTTTCACTGAGCCTTAGGCTGTTCATCTTCTGGTGAGCTTCATCTGCAGTTCTTTCATCCAAAGAACAGGAAAGAGAATCACACAACCACTAGATCTTAAGGGAGATAAAACTAGAACACTAATGAAGAACCACACAGACATATGGCGGACATAGTTGGACAAGGTGGTCTCCATAGGTGTCCATAAGTGAACAAGTTCTCTTTTCCTGAGGAAGTAATGGATTCTCAGAGCAGGGAAATGTTTTACCAGCCACAGAAAAAAGGTAGAAATGACAGCAAGAAATTCATATTCAAACAGCCGTCATCAAACTCAAATATATTCCTTCTTTGCTAAGAAGTAGCACAGTGCCCAAATAGTGTAAATGTTTTACCATATCAAATAAGCTAAATATTTTAAAATAATCTGCTCTGAATAATCGTTCAAGACTCCTCAAGTTTTCATCACTGATTTACTTTTTTTTTTTTTTTTTAGGATAAATTGAACTACAGTGTTAAGATTATAGACTGCTCAACTACAAGTAAATATTCAGAAAGTTAAAAGCAATTGCCTGGTAACTAATGCTAGATTTATTGCAGTTCCACTCAAATTTATGGAAAAGATAGTATTAGGTTGAATCTTATAAAAGTTACGGCATGATAAACAAAGCACAAGCAAACATGCTTGAAAGCAGAAAGCTAGAAAGCAGACTTCACAGGACAAAGCTTATATCATGACAGGTAATAAACTTCCACAGCTTAAGAAAATAAAAGGAATCCCATCATTTATTATTTATTTATTTATTTTTAACTCTGCAGTTAGGTCCACGCAGTAAAAGCACATACCTGTTAATCTTTTTAAAAAGCTTTACTAAATGATTAATAAATTTAAGACTGAAGCCATCCCACTCAATGATATAATTTTTTTCCCTCCAGATGCACACACCATGGGACAAACCACAGGCTTACCTCTCTGAATTCATGGCAGAAGACCTCAACCACTGTGTCACCCAACTCCAGCAGCTACTAAAGAGGGTAAACCTGCAAACTTTTCTAGCTCCTATCTCTTTATTTATCTGAAAGAAATTCAGTTTCCTGTCATGCAATAACTTTCTGAAAGGAAATTAAAACTGCATCATGTGTTTGCAGAGCTAAGTAAACAAGTCAGAGGGACTCCAACTTGGCATAACGAGGTGGGGCTCCTCTACGTGAAGGACCTCGCTCCAGGCCTCACCACTTGAGGTACCAGCTGATGGGGAAAACTATACCTCGCAAACAACCTGCCACTCTGCAGCTGAATGAGTATGTCAAAAAACTACATCTTTTGAGGAGCTACAAGGCCACAAATGATTTGAAAATGTGTGAAATTCTGGTCCCTGTGATAGAGAAGATGAAGAATACATTTTGAAAACACAGTGTAACCACTCTATAGAAAGGAGAGCTATTTTTAAAAAGAATGTAAGAGGCCTTTAGGACACAAGTAAAAGCCATTACGCCCAGAAAAGCTCAATTCCTTCTGTTCTGCACTATGAACACCTTTAATGATTTCCTGAATGACCCCACTGTTTGTGTGCAATCTTGCTGGCCAGAAACTAGTCCATTTGTAACTTTTAAAATATAATCTACATAAATACCTCATTATCCTATTATCTGCATTAGACTGGAAACACTAACTTGAAAAGGCATTACCTGTAGCATTTAAGATGTCATAAATTAACTGAGTTCTCCTAAGCGGACCATATTTTGCAGCCTCCTAATACATCCCACTATTCTCCTTTTTAAAATCTGGGATCAGTATAACTACTACTCTTTCAATTTTTCAACTGCTACAAGATATTTTTGTAATACAGTGATATATTCTAAAGTGAACTACTCTACCATAGACTGCTATAATTAAACCTATGATCTTCCCTTTCAATTGCATGTTCTAGAATTATATGTGCTTTGTTTAAGTTGATCTCCCTTTGTGAGCTTTCGAAAGAAATTTCCTGTTATTTGTTCTATGTTAAATTTGATTTTTTTTTAATTACTTGTTTTCCAGTGTATGGTCTAAGGTAATAGCAGAATTAGAATGATTTCACATGGTTATTAGAATGCTTACAATATTTAGGGTTAGATTCCTGTTCTTTACATCACTTTGTATAGATGTAATATATACTATATGAGATACTATCTCATGTGACGTGATTTTTCCTTGAAAAGGTAGAGTCTGTTCCTGAAAAAATGTACTGGTATTAAAAGTGGCTGCAAAAGTTAGTCAGTTTTTGGAATCTTCTGAAACATTGAGATGAAACAGTTTCTGTTCAAACTTGAAGCTCTATAATTCTAACAAGATGGCAATAGCAATGAGGCCAGAAGGCAAAATCAGTATCTACATAATACTGTTCTTGACCTACAAAATTGCTTTATTTCTTGAGTGCAGCTACTGAATGAGCAAAACATCCTTTTCTCTGAATCACTGAGAACCATCAATTTCTTTGATTTCTCTGATTCACATGTTTATATATAAAGTATCGGCAAATACGTAAATGTATATATTGTTAATACATAAAATATTCATTTCAGTGTATATGTAAATGCTGGTGCATACACACGCACATTATGTATACACATAAATTACATACTTTATATGTAAGCACCTGCCAATACCTATTTTCTACAAAGCAAGTAATTCCTCTGGCTGATTACAGTGCCTGCTTGTGGCTAGACTATACCAATGTGGTGTATTTGGAGGACACAGCTGCACTTGTGAGAAAACTCATTAACTTGAATTGCTCTGCAAATTTCACAACACAGCTCTAGTCTGCAACCTAATTAATGAAAAGGAAAAAAAAAAGTTATCCTTTTAAAAATTAACTCTAAATTTAGAGAGACAGAGAAAGTAAAAGATATCCAACATAAAAGCTCATATTTGTCTTGATGGTCTCCAGTATCACTTTATTTAGTTACACTGGTGTTCTTGTCTCACTTGACTGATCTCACAGTAGACAAATAATTTTTCTACACTGAACAACATTGGATATGCTAAAAATAAAACTGAAATGACTACTTGTTGCAGTTAAGCATAAAATGCTAACTGTGGCTGGCTGTTATTTTTTCCTGTGATTTAGGTGAATGCATCCAATCAATGTAGCTATGTAAAATTTTTTCCATCTTTAATTGACTTCGGTGCATTTTCTACACATTTGCAGCCATCTCCGCACACTCCACAACTCCACAGCATACTGAAAGCTTTGGGGATATTTATTTAGTTTTACACAGGGCGACAGCTATGGACACCAAGTTTCACATTTATCACACCATGGCCACTTGGAATTTCACCGAGACATCAAGGATTGAAAGTAAATCCTCTTCCACAAATGCCTGTATCAGCCACTTGAAATAAAGAGAATTTCCATGAGAAAACCTGGCAACCAACACCAGGCAAGTAGTTTCAAATCTGCACAAGAAAGAGACCAAAGTAAACACTCATGGAGCAGCTGCCTTAAAACTCCTGACCTAGTTTGCCTCCCCCACTGTTGAGTGACTGCTCATAAAGCTGCACTGGGCAATTAAAAGTGTTTATCAAGGATATTAAGACACAGCATTTTGGATGAAAAATGACTATATATTTCCAATTCACTTCTATTCTTCTCTTAATTCTTCACAGGCTCCTAGGAAGCAGAATAGGCTGGCACTGCTCAGTCCTGCTCCACACCCAGCTCCTGTTGCTGCAGCTGCAAGCAGGCAACAGTGAAGCCCTTCCAGGTAAGGGCACAGATGCCATAAAAGAGGCATCGGGACTTTCCTGGCATGATTTTCTATTTCTCTACTGGCAAATCGACTTTAAAGGCTATGCAATGTTATGCAACTACAGAGCAGCCCTTTGGTGGACATGCACTGTATCTGATGGGGCATGAGAAAGCTCCACAAAAGTTTATTTTGACCTAAAGAGAAATGATTTATTCTATTTTCAGTAGGTCGAAAAATTGGCTCCAGTTCCTAAAATGTCCAAGTTCTAAGCTGTGTGGTTTAACCCAGTGCACCCCCAGCCTCCTCGCTGGCAGGGCAGCACAAGAAGCTTAACAGTCCTTGCCTCTGTGAGCACCGCTCTGCAGCAACTGAAACATCGCTGTGTTATACCACACACCATTAATAATCACCATTATTCTCATCCTAAATCCAAAACACAGCACCATACCAGCTACGAGGGGGAAAATTAACTTTGTCCTAGCTGAAACCAGGACATAAGCTTGTAGAATCATAAAGTGGCTAGGGTTGGAAGGGACCTTAAAGATAATCTCGTTCCAACCCCCCTGCCATTGTCAGGGATGCCACCCACTATACCAGGTTGCCCAAAGCCCCGTATAGGTTTCTTCTGACTATATGCTAGATTTTCTGCTTCTTATAACAAAAGGAAAAATTCTGAAGCAATAAAAAATTATCAGATCTCAACTAGTACACACACAAAAAAGACTTTTAACTACAGCTGTTGTTCAAGGAATGATATCACTATGTCCTTAAGGGCTGAGCTTCAAATTACTATTTATGAATTAATGAAGACTTGATTGTATTATTCCCGCTAAGTGTGCATCTCTCTCTGCTTCATCAAAATTTAACAGAAATCCATAAATTAGTTCTTTCATATTTTCATCAAACTCTGTTCCCATCATTTGTCACCAGCAGGGCTATGACTACAGCACTCTGAATACCTAAATACTCCAAATCAAAGCAATCTTCTGTCTTAGTATTTACAAGCAGTGTAATAAATGCTTTGAAACTCACATGGACATCTGGTCCCAGAAGTGACAAACAGGTCTCTGTTTTTTCAGATTTCTCTGCTTTGGATTTGCGTTATTGGAGGAAAAAAGACAAAGGAATGCAAACACTCATAATTGAAAATTTAAAAAAATAAATAAATCTGCCTTTAAAACAGGTAAAAACAAGAGGGTTAAATGAGCTGACAGATTTCTTCCTGAGCCTCAATATTCTCCCAAATTCTGTTTTAATTTGAGCCAAGGAACTTAAGGAAGGCATCAAAAGGAGATGAGGCTCTGACATGCTTCAACAAATCCTTTAAGTGTTATCACAGTATCTGAAAGACTAAGACCACAAAGAAAGAAGCTAGTGAAACTCAGGACACTTCACAAACCATAGGCTGCTGCCATTAAGAAGAGATGTGTTGCTGCATATTGCAGAGCTATTATGCTCCTTTTATGGAGGCTTTTTCTGTACTGCTTCTTCATATAGCTTACATTTTGTGCAGGAGAGCACCCAGGATATTTTTCAGTGAGGATTTTTAATTTGAGAAAATAATGGGAAAAAAATAAATCAATCAATGCCTGGGTATTTAAGTAGGCACAAAAATGTTCAGTGTGTATGAAAAGCCTATAATAACTTGGAAAACCCTCATTAGAGAAGCACAGCTCTTCCACGGAGGTGATTACATTGGACTTCTCACTTTACAGTCAGAAAAATGAATAGATCAGGAGATTAGCAGTTAAGTTCACATAGTAAGCCAGTATCCAAACTAGAGGAAATATCCAGGAGGGCTGATTTCAGTAGAGAAGTCCAACACGATCACGGCAAATAGGCATTCACATTATTCATGGCATCGCACACCGTTTCTATTACTGATCCCAATCAAACTGAAGTGCATTAAAAAAAGGAAATAAAGAACACATTTAACTTGAGATGCTCATTACATAAACACCCCACTGGATTTTAATGCCATCTAACCCTCAGGATGGAGGCCACTTATTCTTTTCATCAAATTCGAATCCCCGACTGGAATCAAACTTTCCAGAAAGCAACTTCAAAACATAACCTCTGGCAGGAGGGGCAGGGGAGCACACATTTCATAAACTTACACATCCATATCAGAATATCATTATTAATGGGACCAGAAAACGTCTCAGGACAAAGACTTATGCAGAACACTGTGCTGTGCCATCGCAGGATTATGGCATTACCCAGCCTGCTTTGACAGGCTCTGTGAGTCCTCAATATATAGCACTGCCTGCATATGCAGAATCAACAGCCAAGAAGCTAATGGATTTCAAGAAAGTCACCAATTTCTTCCCACATAGCCAACAGCAAAGGTCCCAGCACAAAGTGTGATCCTTCTAAACATCACTGCCACAAGACCTGAGCAGTGCTACATCTGTTTTACAAAGGGAGGAGTTTGCCATCATCAGAATTTAATTATTTACACATAGTTCCTGCACCAGACTGCAACGAAAATAAAAACATTATTAAGAGTAACCCTCTGAGGTCTCACTCACCTGATACTTTTTTCCAATATATTGTAAAACTCAAAGTTACCTAAACATCCATTATACACTTCTGTGGCCCTATCAGTATCTGAGCAAATGTTGGTCTCCACTTCCTCCAATTACAGACACTTCTTTTTTAGAATTACATCACAGGAAGAAAAGACTGGTGTCTTTTTGTTTTTTTTTTTTTTTAATGCAACTTCACAAGGTAGTAATGAATTATCCCAATAGCAAAGACGATTTTCCTTACCACATCAGACTCACAGCAGACACGCTACACTGATTTACAGCTAAGAGGAGTGCCAAAAGGAACTGAAACAAACACAAGAAGAAAACTAAACTTTAAACTCAATTACAATCACTCTAACAGAATTTCAGTTTTCCCTTCAAAACTATTTTCAGTTCTCTTTCCTCAAACTAGAAAAAGTCAAGGTCCTTCAACAGACTCAGCTAGAATTAAAGTAAAAAAGCATATGATTAAATCCAACTTTTAAGTATGGCAATACAGTTAGGTTATATTACAGTTCTGCAAATAGTTTGCATTCCTACTGACTTTATAGAGCTTGAATTTCAATTACACAGGAGGAAACTGCAAGAACATTGCCCATTAAGTCATCCTTCTTTTTGGAACACCTTTTCTAAAAGGCCAGAAGTAGCTCAACAATTCAATCTCACTGGAAGCTGGAGTTTCTGCCTTTGTGAAACATTCTCTTCACCCAGAAAACGTGTGTGATTTGAACCAGAACTGGGGGAATCATTTTTAGTTATTTTTAAGCTGCTTTTGATAGAAAATGGGTGTAAGATTAGCATCCTGCACTGCCGCTTGGAACACCAGAAATGATAACTTGTCAGATACATACGCCGAACAAAAGGATTCATTGATTTTTTTCACAAAAGTTACTAGATGGAAAATTCATGCAGAGATTTCAAAAATTCATCACAGGTCAGGCAGCAGTATTAGACGTACAAATTCCGATACAACCTGACTAATTTGCTATGGGTCAGTAGCAAGAGCAGGAACATCGCAATGCATTAGATAACTTGGCAAATGCACCACTTTTTAAAACTTATTTTGCATACTTAGAGTAACTTATTTCTAACATTCTTGCAGAAAGAGAGTGGTTTTCAGTAATTACCATCTTTTTTTTTTTGCCTCTTATCTTCCACTTAAACCAAGTTACCTCCCTTTCCACTGAAGTGGCACCAAATGAAATATTAAAAGTTACATCTCCACGGCTGACATCAAGTAATTATTTAATGAAGTGCAAACTGTGTTTCCTAAATCCAAACAGAATGCATCTACTGCTGGATGGCTAAGTAATTCAGGAGAAATAGAGTCTTACTCTCTTCTACACTTTGTACCATTTATAGGGCTTTACTCTCTTCAACATTGCCTAACGTTTTCTACCATTTGCTACAGCTCCTCTCCATCCCTCCAGATTTTACTGGCATTAGTTTCACAGCAGAGATGATGAAAAATATGGTTTGATTAAAAAAAAAAAAGAGAGAGAGAGAAAGAGATTGAAGGTAAACAGCAAATTAGTACTTACACATAAGAGTACACATAAGTACTTACACATAAGAGCTCTGGGTTAAGATTTTTTCATGCAAACCTAACTCTGACAAATTACTGGTGGGGAGGCTCCATCCACTTTGGAAGGACTTTTATATTTTGACTGGAAAATTTTATCTATTGGAAAATAGACAGCTACAGATGTCAGATAAGTAGTTTCCATGAAAGTTGTCATGGAAAAGAATGTTATATTTAAAAAAAATCATCTTTCCTTACTTTTGCACAATTTTACATATTTTTTTTGTTGTTAAAATTTGGACCCCCACTCCTACTGAAATCG
Organism: Anser brachyrhynchus; assembly: GCF_964034855.1. Classification (NCBI taxonomy): domain Eukaryota; kingdom Metazoa; phylum Chordata; class Aves; order Anseriformes; family Anatidae; genus Anser; species Anser brachyrhynchus. The sequence continues at coordinate 33,679,555 of NC_137701.1, forward strand.
ACGACAACCAAGCAAAAGATGCTTATCAGTTCCAGAGGAAAGGAAACACTGGAGGCAAATCTCCAGAGGCAGGTAAGGATCATCTAGTAAGATATCCAGGTATCAAAAGTTGCTCCCAAGACTGCTCATTTCACTAAATCTCAGTCCTTGGAAATCCTCTTATCTGAGGTAATTTAGACAAAAGAAAAAGATGGCATATTCCTACAGATTTTGCCCTTGAAGTTTTTCAAGGGATATCTAGGAAGAGGTAAGAATTCAGCACAGAGTAACTATGAATTCAAGTCAGAAGCCTTAATAGGAAAATTCAAATCCTAATGCGAAGATCCCACACTCATCAAGGGCAGACACTGTTGATTTTCTCACTGCCCCATAATGACACAGCCTGAGCATTTCAGTGTTCATACAGCACCAGGTACATGTAGCTGTTAGTGCGCCCATGCCTTCAAGTAGCAAAGAAAAAAAAAAACAAATGATTGAATTGGCTGGTGAATTTGAAAGCACATCGGTGATCTAGGTAACACTGGAGAAAGGATAATCATTATACACTCACACTTGAAATACAGACCTCAACACCCACAAAGAAATACATTCTATGACTGTAAAGTTAACACCCGATTTGCAAAGATCTCCAGTTAACTAACATTTCTACAGACAGTGCTACAAGTTGAAGACAGGCAGGCAGGGTTGCGGCCACGCCACTGATGGCCACAGCTTCAGTCCCTGCACACACGGAGCACCGCCTGCCTCTCCCACTGCAGCACTAACCCAGTCTTTACCTCCGAGTAGTCGCTGATATTTTTTTGCAGAATTTATAGGGATCGAATGTCATCAAGACTTCTGTCAAATCCGGCTGAAATTAGCTGACAGGTTTAAAAGCTTTGGGAGTACAGGGCACTGAGTACAGCCATACGTGTCTTAGCTCATTTGAAAACCATGCTAGGATACTACAGAAATTGAGGAGTTTTAGAGATAAACAGGACAGACAATGTGACGCTTTCTCTGGTATGAGGCCAGGATCGGGTACATTGATGTTACTGTTGGATAAATCAGGAGAGCTACAACCTCCTCCTGGGACATGGCAACCCTAGCACACGGAGTGGCATCAGCTGAAGGGCTTGAAGGAGAAGGAAGGGCTTGAAATAGGAAGAGGCTCCATTTTCTCTTAATGTCCTCTGATTTCGGTCTGAAAGGCAATGATCATTAAGCCAGTTTTTAATGATGTGGCATACATTAGGATCTGGATTTGTATACTTGAACTGAGAAAACAGGAAAAAAACACTGAGTACATGTGATTATTATTGTCAGTGGGAAGAAGAGAGCTCAAATAATTTAATTAAAATAATGAAACAAGATAAAATTGATCCATTTAAATGTTTTAAACATTCATAAACTATGAGATCCAGAGGGTCTATGTGCAAATAAATACATTACCACCATCATTAAAGCATAAGAGAGCAATGAATTTAAACTGGAAAGGCATCTAAAACAAATTTCCCATACAGCTGCTTTTTAAAAAGTTAAAGAATCCAGAGGTGAAATAGACAATGAGAAACAAAGCAATCAACACGGGAATGGCATAAAGGACATAGTATCCTTCTTGACATTCAAGTTTTCTGTAAGATAGAACATCATTCTAAAAACTTTATCAAGATATGCCATTAGCCCAATTTTAGAGCTTTCTCTGATAAATTATTTGAAGTGGCATTTAGGATTTTAGTGACTTTGTACTTCTCTAACGTAATTTCCTCCTCCATTAAGTAGCAATATGATTTTGTTCTTTGATGAAATCTTGTGCCTCAATGTTTTTAGAGAACACATATGCACAGAATAACTAATATTTTTTCTACTTCTTTTAATCTTCCAGAGTTTTCCCTCCTGACTTTTAAAATTATGAAAGGCACTGAAACAACAGCAGTGCTGTTTCTATCAGGAACATGGGGCTGACAATTAAAACCAAGTGCGTGAGAGGAATTCTCTGAAAACGGGAAATGTGCTACACTATTCAGAAGAATACAGTTCCTTCACATTAGGTGCCTATTACATAAGTCTCAACAGAAGTATAAATCAGAGCAAGCTGTAAGCATGAAAATGAAAAAGCAGGTTTAAAACTGGTTTCATAAATTTGAAATACTGGAACACTGTGTATATGGCAAAGAATAGTATCTGCATTTGTGTTTGCTACCTAACATATAGCTAATAAAATGCCCTATGAATAGCTTCCTACAAGGAAAGTTAAGAAAATAATATATGGAAGAGATTGAAAAGTACTGGAGATCTTTGCAATAAATGAGGGTGTTTGTTTTCAACAGCAGATGTTTTGAACCCACTGCACATCAAAATACCAGTAATGATGATTTAATGGAATACAACTTAAGAATTGTTTTTCTCTCTTTTTACATCTCTTTTCCCAAGTACTATACCCTAATTAAAGAACTTATAACTCATCTTCAAGAGAGGAAAGGAGAAGAGGGGGAAGAGAAAGAGAAGAGAGAACTAGCTCCTCACTTGTGAAGGCTGAATAATCTGGAGAGGCACAGCTAAGATCTCCTAAGATATCAAGCTTCCATACCAATAATTTATAGTAATCACAATTCAAATTGTCCAGTGTGTGGAATATGTACATTTTCTAGTAGGTTCTATCAAGCAATTTTATTTTTTTTTTAGAAACATTAACTGTATTTTCCCTTAATCTTAACTAAACTCTTACATGTTTGTTAAAACATCTCCTGCATACCAAAGAAAGTGATTGTGCATACTCAAGACTTCTACACTTGACTTAGCTTACTACTAAGAGTTATCTACACCAAATTTACCAAACTAGTTAAAAAAAAAAGGATTTGTGTTGAAAATATTTTGAATTGGCTTTCAAAAACAAACAAGAAAAGCCCAATACGCATGCAAACAAAGCAAGATTCTTTAAGTGTTCCCTTAGCCTTCATGGTAAATCAGATATTCATTCTGGTATGACTTGTGCAATTTGACTGGCACAATAAAATGATTTTGCAAGTGAAAACAGCTTTCTGTTTTACAAAATGGAAAGTTGCCTCATCAAAATGAGGAGAGAGAAATGAAGGTCAGAGCAGTGATTCATCTTCCTAAGGCAGAGTCACATCGAAGAGACCTTGAAAAAGTCAAGTAGTTACTTATGGGCATTTGAAAGATATAAAAAAAAAATCACATAAATGAAAATTGTCTGAAAATAAGCACCAATTGTCTGTCTGTTCTTGGAGCTATTTTGCCTTCTGCAGCGTATCACTAAGATGAGTGATTATAGCAAATTATTGTAAAGGACAATCTTCTAGGGAAGTTTCGAGAGAGAGAGATTGATTGGTTAGTGAGTGCACAAAAGATGCGGAAAAGACAGAAAATGAATAGCAATAAAGAGAGGGAATACATTTTAAAAAAAGAATAAACTGAAGGCAGACAAAGCTCCTAAAGTTTATTCTGTTTAACATTAATCCTAAGAAATGGAGGAAACCGTAAGACATCCTTCTTACCCCAGGAATACATTTTTGTTTTATAATTACAAGTAAAAAGCCTCTCTCCCCCTCTCCTCTGATTTGGTCTCTGCAAACAGGAGTGCTGAACATAACTTCCAGTGGAAATTAATGGAAGGAGTCCCAGTAACCACTGGAAAAGTCCTCGTGCAATCAATGAGGTTGATTATTTTTCAAACCTTTTGTGTCCATCAACCCCATGGAAACAAAAGACATAGGTGTGTAATGAGAATTGTCATCTACATTCAGACTGCAGTGTCACCAAAGAATAATTAACTGCAGGATGATCTGATCTCACAAAGTTGGCTCACAGCATCTATGTTGGACATGATGCATTACATGTACTGCGTAGGGAGGGGAAATGGGACATTGTTAGGACTGGATCCTAACACAGCTTCCTTCATACATTAATAAACAGAAAGGCAAAGCGGGTTTTGGGATGCTCTGGCTTAGAGGCACACTGTTGCTAGCCTAAGAGCCAAAAATGAGCAATTCCTTCATAGTCCCAAGATACATGGACAAAGACAGCTATGTAACCATTGCTTCTGTTCCTTATCTGAAAAAGGAGTTGTTGAAAAGTAGCTGATTTTTTTTTTGTTTTTGCTTGGAAGATTAAAGATGGATGGTTTCTGGAATGTAACCATTCTCCTCCATTTCATACCTTTTTGGAACTTGCCTTTCATTTTTACTGGTTTCATCTCTCTTCTCAAATACCTCTTTGCATCATCACATATCATATTCTCATTTACTAATACACAACTTTGACGTGGTCATTAAGAGATCTTCACTAAAATTTAACAGAAGATTGGCTTTAACCAATTTAATCTGAATTTAATGGACTTCTAGCTCCCAGGCAGCACATGCAAGTTCATTAGAATAGTACGGTCAGAAGAGAAGAGTATAATCCCTTAAGACAAACTGAATTTGAAAACAAAAGTGTTATTTTCTGATTCACCTTAAAATGAAAAGTGTATATATACATATATATATATATATACACACACACACATACACACACACACACAACATTTACTGAAAAATTCACCTTGGTAACCTAACCATGTTTTCTTTTTATTTTTACTTATGTAAGTTTTTTGTATGTAAAATTTTCAGAGCAGCAATTGCCTTTTCACAAAAAATGTGCATTACTTTGTACAATAGGGCTAGCATCACCTAGTAAAGTTTCAATAGAATTTTTGATGTTATAGAATACATTTAATCAGGAACTATTATAGAATATAGCAAAGAAGTCGACTTTTATGTAGTTAGCTACAGAAAGACAACTAGTTTATGCAGTGCATATATCTGGAAGGACGACTGTATGCATTTGAACACAATTACATTCAACATATATTGTGTCAATTCTCCAGACGAGACTTCCATATCAAAGCTGTTTTCTGACAGAAGTCTACTTAAATTTTGATGATATTAATTGTATGTATTATGATACAGTCTAAAGACATACTTAAATGAGTCAGAATACAAGAAAACATTGCGCTCAAGGGCTTCCAAGGTAGGAAAGAAAAGATACAAAGCACAAGAGGAAGAAAAAGCCCAGAGGCTGTCTTTTCTAAAGTCACTCAGCAATGGAAGTGAAAGGAGATGGTTCTCTATACAATTAATATTTTTGTTGCTGGAAATTAAAAATATTTGCTGTTCTGAAGTTGGATGAAAAGTCAGAAAAATGTTTCCAAATTTTGCAATATCTTGGCTTAAATTCTACAGTATCAACATTTTTATTAATTATGAGGTAAAGTTAGAAGTTGTTTCAAGCTTTTTAAGTGATGAAAGTGCAGTAATTGTAGGATTTAAGAATTTTGATTCAGTCGATTCCATTGACAAGCATTAATGTGTACACAGCAGATAACTTCTGCTCATAATCTATCAATATTTCAAAAACAGTCTCTCCTTAGCCATAACTGATTCTTCTTTCCAAAGCATGTTGCAAACACAGAATTCTGTCATTCTTTCTTCAGCTTCAAAGGGTAGGGTAAATACAAGAGTTCATGAAATTATTTTATGTAAAGTAAACAAGCTGGAGTAAGTTAAACAAAACAGTAGGAAAAAGTGTACCTAAAGCACTCTTAATGCATGCCAGAGAACAAGCATTTGCAAAGCATATAACATTAGTCTGCAGTGGCATCGAAAAGTGGAATAATTCACTCTCATGGTGAACCTTCAAATGAAAACTCTGTAAAAGAGTATAAAATCAAATTATTGTTCCTAAAGTTTTAATACTTATATCTCATCCAGCCACAAATGCAGTATAGATAACATTGTAACATTATTTCTGTATCCCTTTGAAATGTAATGGCTGGCGCGATCTCCCATTCATCATACCTTTTGCTGTTATTACAGCAGTGAGAAAGACCACAAGATTGCTATCTCCAGATCATAATGAGAACTGGGAAAAATTATTTCTTTTTCCACTTTGTTATCACCTTTATCACAGCAGAGATTAATTCCGTGTCATCTGGGAACATGTATAGCTATGCTGCCTTACAAAATGTTACCTATGCAACACTAAAATGACTTTTCAATATCCTGGTACACGTCGTTCCTTCAAAGCTCTCTCTTTATAACATATTCCTTGATAAGGCTACTTCCCTTTTAGATACCAATTAATGAATATGAAGCCTGAGTAACAGCCCTGTAAAGCAATGAAAAGGCTGACAGTTGATGTCAAAATGAGGGGTGGAGTGTATTCTGAATGTCTGCCTAGCCTACACATTCCCTATTGGATAATAAAGCAGTCAAAAAAGAGAGCAGTGGAATGGCTACTCAATCAAATTATAGCATGTAGAAAAGGTCAAAGCAGTAGAGCACAATGATATAATTCACAGATTATACAAGACATTAAAATTCTGATATGACACTCTTTGGAAAAAAAGACTATAACAAGGACAGAAAATGGTAGGACATTAATCCATTCCCATGACAACATTTGTACCCTAACTGGAAAATGTACAACTGCAGCCTTTGTTAAGTCCTTGCTAAGACTGGTTACATGGCTTAATTTTGGATACTACACATTGAGGCTCTGTCAACAAAAATTCTTGGAATTGGGTAGGATAGAAGCTGAATTACACAACTTCCGTGTCTAAGGAGCTACAGAATTCCATTGTATCGGAGCCTTCTGTTCGTTAAGCAACTGGATGTGACCTGTACATGTGTATCTCTTCAAGAGATACACATGTGTTTAAAATAGTTACAGCTGACATGCAACTGAGCACACTTAAATATATAAAATTATGTTAATTATCTCCGTAGGACCCAAACTCCTTAGTCCAATTAAGGGTCCTTTCACATATAGTAAAAGCAAGAGAAGATATGGTCACCTTCACAGATCTAATGAAAAACATGACTCGTGATAGGGAGTAGAGCAGATGGCAGCAACAACTGTAAACACAATGTAAAAGCAAGGTCCCAACAGCTAGTGAGGAGCCCAAACAAAAGTAGAAACAAAGCAGCAGGAAGATTCTCCCTGCTTGAATGGGCACCACGTCAAGCCTTTGATCACTCCAATTATTTCCATACCATTTATACCTTTTAGTCTTCTAACTCAATGAATAATACCAACCTCACCAAACTGTGTCTCACCCTAGCCATTACCATTCAACTTATTTCTCGTGTCACCACAGAAAAAAAACTTTTGGAAACAATTAGAGAAAAACAATTTTTTGCTGTGAAAAAGACATTCTCAGGAGCAGCACAGATTGTAAATCCACTTTGAGGCAAGCATGGTAAATATTTTGCATAAGATCATATGTTTAAAAGGTTGAACAGAAGGAAACAGTTTCAATAGTAAACTCACCTAAAATACTTTGATTTTCAGTATAGCTAAAGTTCTTGCAATAGTTATCTGGGGAATACCTTAAGTCCAGCTTTTCAATAACATTAAACCTTGAACCTTCATCTTTTACTAAGCAGAAGCATTAAGGCTGGTTATAAAATTTTAAGTCAGAAAAAACATAGGCTAGGAAGGGACTTCTCTTTTCTGCCAGTGTGACAATCCTAATATAAATGTAGATTCTATATTCCTTTCTCTTTGGTGATTAAAGTTGCACATACAGAAAATATACTTTCCAAGCACTTTAAGTTTGTGCTCTTATCATGAAAATTTCCCTATAGGGAAATGAAATTCATGAATATAACCATAAAGAATATTGTGTTTGATGATGTAACATGCCAGCTTTATCATTTCTTTCCTGTTTATAAAGTCACAGCAGGTAAGATGGTTATCTGTGTGTTTTGCAGCCAGATCTCACACAAGCAAGATTTCTTGTTCCAGGCTTTCCGCTTAGCCCATGACTGAGATTTATTTGTCCTTATTTCTTGACATCTGCTTTTGTACTTCAGAGTCAAATGAGCCTGCGTCATAGCTCAAATGTTTAGGAGGTCAACTTCAAAGATAGACTCTGCTGAACACTGAACTGTGATTTAGCCTCTACAAGGATGAAATGATATAGCATATAATTATATTTTCAAGCTAAATATTTAAAGAACTTCTCAAGTTTCCCCAGTTTTTAAACATTTAAAACCTCTTGCTTCTGTAAAACATGCCAAGAGACTGGGAATCTTTATTATAAAAATATCCGATAAATGCAATTTGTTGCACTCTTCCAGCTTGCATTCCAAGTTATTAACAATGTTAGCTGCAGAGCATACTCCAGGAACTCAGGTCAGAGTACCAAAGAAATGAAATAGAGAATAAGCCGACCTAACAAATGTTTAAATAAAAAATCACAGGAAAATTTAGATTGAAAGGGACCTCTGGAGGTCACCTAGTGCAACCTCCTCCTCGAAGCAGGTCTAACTTCATAGGTAGATGTGATTGCTGGGGACCTGAATGTAATATACACTGGTAGTACCCAGGAATTTACTTTCAGGTGAATATTAGGCTATGGTCTTACGATTCACGTTATGTTCTCTCTGTCCCAATGGATCTTTCATGTTTTTTAGATGGCAAGTCAACTTCAAAAGATGCCTTAGCTGGTTACAAAAATGCTGGTCAGAGTCTGGTTCCTCTTTAGCATAACAGAGGCTGAAGCTTGATTAATATGTTTTGGCAATTATAAAACCCATTATTAAGAATAAGGATAAAACAATGCAATAACAGGTCTCATTATCAGACATCCTATTCTAAAAACAGATCAGCTCACCAAATTTAAAAGCCAACAGATTCATCAAATCATGCACGTGCAGTCAGGTAAATAGCATTAAGAACACTATCTGGAAAAAGCAGTCTGTGTTTTTACTTCAAAGCAGCTATACATCTCCAGATGATCCCATCAATAAACTCAGAAGCAAGCATGGCTCTCTGTGATTAATTTTCCCACATCCTCCTAAAAAATTAAGGATGTTGGTTAAAATCTCACAGTACAAAACAACACCCCAGAGAACACAGTCTGCAGTATGTTAACATGGAAAAAGAAATCCTTATTGAGCTAAGACTTGCTCCAACACACACTCAAATGAACAAGAACCAATTTACAACATGTGTTTAAGTTCCTTTTACGTCTACAGGGAAGTCTTGCTCCAGTCTTCAAGGGATCTGAAAACTCTGCCCACTCAGACCTCTGCTCGTAAGATGTTGACTCCAGCTCTTCTAAGTGCTGAAGAACCACCAAAGTGATTGTGCAGAGATCACACACCTTTGTACACCTGTTATTAAAGGTGCCTCATAAAGTTACAAGCGTTCTTACTAGCTAAATCTCAAAGTAGGAACTACATTGTTCAGGCACGGTCAAGTCTTTTTTCTTCCTCTGTTATTTGTAATGAACAGCATCAAAGCTGCTTTCTTTCATCTCTGCCATTATTCTTTATATTTTGAAGCCAGAACTATGTTAGAATAATATAACTGTCGCAACATATACTCCTTCCTTTCTGGCAGATTAGAACTCTGGTGCAAAATACATAAGGCTATTGAAGTCAAAAGAGTTATGCCAGGGATAAATCACCCTGGTGATATTTTACAATTGATGTCATTACAACACAAGGCTTTAGCTTGTCTCTCTGGTATGCAGTGCACTGTTCTTTACGGAGGTAAACAGTGTTCACTGCAAAATGTTTCAGAAGGGACTCTCTCTACTGTCTTTTCCCATTCCATTTTAAATGTCTGATACATATGTCTTCAGGGAAAGACCTCTGTACCTACAGGGTCTTTGATTCAAAGTTATTGCCATCTTCCTCATTTTGGAAGTATTGAAAACATACAGTGTATTACGGGGAAATCCGTGAGCTGAGATGTATCCTATTTCCTAACCAATATGCTAGGCAAAAAGCTGCACATAGGATTTGGTGCCTTTTACCACTAAAAGAAGAGAGAATGACCTTGCATAGTAGAAGAAAAAATACACTTCTAGCATTAACTAAGCCAAAGCTCCTGGGAAGCATGTGGTGGCATCATAATTTCTTTTCTACCACTGGTATTGATGTGTTCTGCTGCAGAGAAGGGCAGAAAAAAGTAGAAAGGCTGGAATTTTAGAGTGAAAATAAGAAAAGATAAGGACAAGGAACTACATGTACACAATATTATTTAAAATTATATCAAAAATAGCAATAAATAATTGTATAGCATACTGTGCAGATGGTTGATTATGATCAATATAAGTCTTGAGAAGCCATATTACAACTAAAGATCATAATTCTAAATTTAATGTCTCCAGAGAGATGAAACTGTCAGAAAGATATTCTGTGATTTTACTTTCTTCTGGTATTTTGAGAAATCACAGAACAGGGAAAAGTTAGGTGTTAGGTGGCCACATGACAATAAAATGACTAATTTTTTGCTCAGTTCTACTATCTTGCCATATACAAAGACATAGCCCAATTTAAGGTGGCCAGTACAAGGCAACATCCACTGTACTTCATGTTTTACAACAGCTCCTGAAGCACCAGATTCAAATTACCTCCCATCCTAAGATGCTTTAAATAGATCCCACCTCTGGGACAAAACACAGCAATTGCATGGAGGCTGTGCTGATATAACAGAGGCTTGGACCCACTGGTGCTGCTTCTCAAAGTGGGACTCAAATCTGTTCATTAGTAACAGACACGTGGCATTGGCTGAACAGCCCCAGCTGGATAATGGAAGTTTGAGTCCCAAGACACCTCTTCCAAATCCTCCATTCCTTGCATAGAGGATCCTTTATGTTGGAGGCCACTCAAAGATGACAAAGACAACAGGTTACAGAGCTCAGAGCAGCAGGAAACGCCTGTGTTCACACTGTCTGGCCTCATCTTTCTGCGCAACAGATTGTGTAGGAAGCCAGCATATACACATGAGAGAGTGCGCACGTTCAATATTGAGACCCAGGTTTTAACTCAAATGTACTTCCATGATGAATATGAGATTACAAATGGCCGTGCAGGATATGAAATCAAATCAATACCTGTGGAAAGCCATGGGGAGACCCTTGATGATAAGGAGCACCAAGAGCAAAGTTTTCTGCCTGTGCTAAGAGAACATCCTTGAAATAGTGGGTACTGATGTCATGGGCACCGAGTTTCCATACAGACTGAAGGACAATGCTGTTTACCTGAACTGCAACAGCTCAAGCAACACATATGCTGTGTGCTGTTTGGAAACCTCCTTCTCAACAAGTCCAGTGGGACTATTAGACTATGCATGCACTGGAAAAGTAACTCAGAGAGCAGCTCCTTGAGATACAAATGTTAAGCTGGAGACTCACAGCAGCACCACAGCACACCCCAAAACAGTATCAGCAACTGTCCCCAAGAAGCACAAGTTTCATGACTGATTTAAGTCATGGTGAAAGAAAATCAAATGCTAAAATTAACATTTTTATTTTGTCTTGTCAGCTAGTCATTCAATGGAGATAGAGAAAATATCTTTTCCAAGTGCTGGGATCTGGCCAGAGAGCATGTTTAAATGCATATGATGTTAACATTGTTTTACCACATAGACGGGTGTTCAGACCTGTTTCACTGACTCTTCTCTATTAGCTACTTGCAATTTGGTCTTGGACTAAGCTTTATAAAAAAGAAAATGGGAAGATTATTACATCTTAGGTCTCTGAAATCTTTCACGTTTTGGGACATTTGGCTGATCTTTTTCCAAACCCTTTTTAAACAAACACATCAATCTACCCAAAGGTTATAGAAATAGGTATGCAATTGAATTGTCACCCATAAGCATATGAGTTAACTTTCTGAAGGCTTTTGTCACATGGAAAATTCAGTGTTTAGTTTGTTTGTTCTTAATTTTAGATTGTAACCAAATTCCAAGAAAAAATAGCCTTCAACAATGAGATACTAAAATGTTTCATCTCCCTGGCATGTCATCACTGTTCTTGCTGTTACTAATACATCTCTTGTTAGAATAGTGCCTAACTATCAGCCAGGTGACCTACCTGATGACAGAAATAATAAAACAAGCTTACTAGAGGTCTGTAATTATCAGATGAAATGATACTTCACAGATCTCCTGGAAAAATAATGGGTGTCGTTCTGGAGAAGCGTAGTCATACAATGCCAGGTGTAAGAATGTGCACTTGTATGTTGTTCTATGACACCTAAAAATTCAGTCTTTTGGACTCTGGCCCAGTGACCTCATGGAAAAACTCAGCTCTAGATCATGAACTAAATCCTAAACATAGGTGACAGACTTTTCTCTTTATTATTTATAGAACTTTATCATCACCTGGTTCTCTCAATTTAACACACTTTCCATGAAGTGCCTCAGATCCAACACTTGGAGCCTGTCACGCTCCACCTGTTCTGCGCAGCCCTTTCCCATCTTGCCATGTAATGACTCTTTCAAGGTTACCCTGAGACACATAGGCCTCTAAAGAAAGCTATTTAATTACTACACAAAATAATTATTGACAACCAAACCAAAGGGAGGAAAACAATCCCATTTATAGCTTATTTTGCCTGATGAACGTGTTAATAAAAATGCATTACATTGAATTACCTAATTAAGCAAGCACAAGAGGAAAATTCAGTTATATATTCTAAATACACTAGGAGTCACCATTTTATTTTCTATACTACTTATTGTGCCTTCAATTTGCAAAAGCTGAGCAATCAAAAATCCTTGCATCAGCTTTAATTGCTCACACTTCCAGTGCATAAATGCTTACATAGTAATTCTTCTGATACAGATTTTAAAAGTGTCAGCTTTCTCATTTTTTTAAAGCAGTTAACACAGACCTCACAATCATCTTAAGCCATTATCAACACTGCATTGTTCTTTTTTTAACACTTAAAACTTCTTTTATGACATATCTATGTAATTGCGAAAGAGATCTGCTTTTAGATTTCTAAATCTTTGTTTCATTAACTTGCATCATTCAGAGATGTTGGGCAGAGGGATAAATGTTGTGAAAACATCAAATTTAGTCTCAACAAATTGCATACGTTCCTTAACACATAAAAACAGTATGTATATTTTTTTTTACCTCATCAACTTTGAAATATCAGAAAAGTAAATCTGACAACATTTCCCCACATTATTACCTTATGTAGCAAACATTAAAGTCTGTTGCAGAAGGCTAAATGGTAAAAACAGAAATGTAACTTTTTATCAGTTATTTTAAACAAATTTTAGTCATAACACCCTCTTTTTGGTGCATTGATGATTTTTACTATGATGATGATATGATAACCTCAGTTATTAGAAAAGGTAATTTCCCAGTTATTGTATTGAAAGTCAGTAATTACTTTTTCAATAAAGAAAGTGAGAACTATTAGGACGGTGAAAGAGAAATAAATTATCTTTATACCCTTCACTCAATTAAACTATCATAGCAAGAAGGCAATGAATTAAGGTAATTTGAGGGAAGGAATGGGATTTTACATAACAAAGAGTTTAAACTTTTCAAAATCTGTAAGAGCAGTATATATATACTAACAGAGAGAAATTTGAATTTTCATTCATTTGATATCCCTAATTCATTCAACATCACTCCCCACATAGCTCCTGTTTATGATTCATTTAAGTTCCATACCAAGGTGTGGTTTGTGTTTGTTTTGTTTTGTTTTTTGTTTTGTAATTTTTGTTTTCCAAATATTTATTCTGCTTTATAGATCACAGTATGAACAAGAATTCAAGAAAATAAGATGCTCTAGCTGACATTTTGACAACAGGAATTTAGTTAACCCATACCAAACCTAAGACTATTGGAAGAGAACTGATCAGTCACAATTTTCAAAGTGGTCAAGAGTAGAGCAAGATGACTGTTCCGATATAAACTATGATCTTCCTAAAACTAAACCAGAGCATTCAGTCTCTTCTCATTCAAAGAACATTGTCCATTTAACTTCATAACCAATACAAGAAGGAAACTAAATTCTAGGTTTAGCTATTAATATGCAGCACAGCTACAAGAGAGATTTGGTAGGAAAATTTAGTATCTTTAGGCTTCTAGTACCTGAACTTCTGCATGTAGCAACTTTATTGTATCCCATCATCTAAGTTCACATTTTGTGTGTACCTGTTTCTTTTTATCTTTCAGCTCCTCCATCAGGCATAGTGCGGCACTGAAGCAAGTTAATGGCTCTTAAAACATTACCTCCTCAGGAGGTGTTATGTAGCAGAATATTTCACATTAGTACACCATGGCTAGACTGACATTTAATGGTAATCAAATATCATTCCTTTTAGTGAAACTGGCCTAAGAATTGTCTCCAACTCTCCAGGGGATGTAGAAAAAAATAATTCTAACTTTCAGAGTATTTGAGGATAGTGTAACTCAAGTAATTAAACTAACCTTTCAGCTTCTCAGTGAAAGAGCAGGACAGATTTTTTAGCTAAAATTTTATAATTTGTCATGTACTTTTCAAATCTAGAAGTCAATCTGAAGTTTTCAACAAGCAAATTCAAAGCTGAATTTTATTTTCAGTATGTGAATGAGGATGAGGACAGAACACTTCGATTGTGAAGGGTGGTTTTTTTTTTTTTTTTTTTTTTTTTGCATTGGTTTTATTTTAGCTCCTAGACTCAAAGAAAGCTAATGTCTACCACAGAAGATTCACAGCATTTTTCCCCTGTATTTTCAATTAACTAATTTGACAGTTTAATTATTTTTTTCCCCTCAAAAGATGAGACATTAGTTCCATGTCACACAAATTTAATGATGATTAAACAAATAAGTAATTTTTCCTAGGGGTTAGAGATCAGAATCAGGTTAAACCTTTTTGGAAAATTTTCATAATAAGACCCACTTATTCGCGTTGGCATTTGAGATTCTTAAAAGCATGGCCAGTGATTTCATCCATGATTGCCTAACCTAGGCAGACGTCTCCACTGTCCAAAGCATTTTTTCATCAATCCCTTTGAATAACATTTTCCCTTTGTGAAGCTTTCAGTGCTCAAGATCTCTCTGGAAATTGGTACTGGATCAGTAAACTGCTGGAATTGTACCCCTACCCATTACTAGCCATGCTTTCCCATACTAGAAAGTCTACAAATTTTTGATCACTCATTATGCATGTTAAATACTGGAGATTTTTCATACTAGTTTTTAAGAATTAAACCATAACTAAGTAGGTTTAATACAGACCTTGTTAACAGCAACTTACCTCAGTACCTCTTCTTTAATAAATACGTATCATTACTGTATATATATATATATGACATTTCAAGTTGAAGACAAAACCTTAACGCAAAAAAAACGACTTTACAATCCTAGGAAAGAGGAGTTGCACTTCTTCCACTCTATGATCAGAATCAAACTTTACACAGTAGATAAAACACAGGAACATCTGAAGGCATTTTGGCCAAGACAAGCTTATTCAGAAACAAAAATGGCACTGCAAGAGACAAATTCTTCCTCATAATATTCAACTTATCTGAAAACTTTCTTGGAAGAAGAAAGAGCACTAGTGAAGGATCAGAGTTATCTGAAATTCCAAAAAGCAGAAATACCACTGTGTATTGTGGTCCTACACTTTTATAAAGAAATATTACTGTTAGTACCAGAAATATTACCTCATTTCTTTGATTACTGTACTTATAACATGCTCAAGCAGTTAAATCAAGCTTTCTTGATTTACTGTGTATTTTGCTGAACACTTCACCTCCTATTAAAAATCCAGTATTGAAACTTCTCATATATTCAATTCTTCTCACTACAAAGAAAATTCAATAACAGCTCTGAAATATACTATACAGCAAAATATCTGCATTCATCTGATATAGATAAGGCAATTAAATATTTATTGTTCTTGGCTTCCTTTTTATTGCTAAGACCTAATACAACCAAACTAGGTTTTAAAATGCTGAATTTTATTCACCATCATAAAATGACTTTACTCAAAAAATATCAGATACATTTTAAGTTGCAAATCAGTCCATTTCCTTTTTTTCCTAGCTGCCATTTTTTTTATTATAAATCAGTAATTTTATTGATTGCAATTATAATTGCGCTGAATTACTCTGGCAGAAAAGAAACGTTCAAAGATCTCTACCATGACTATAAGTGAGAAGTTCACTTACTTCCCACAATCCAAATAGACATTTTGTTATTAATACTTAAATAACCTATGATATTGAGAAAAATAATAAATAATCCCAGCTCTGTACTGTTTGAGGTGCTATGGAATATTTTATTCCAAATTTGAACATGACTGCAGACATTTCACACAGCCCTACTTAAGACAATCTTCCTCCAGCTGCTTCTCCTTGCATGTGCAGAATGAAAAGAGGGAACTGAACAGAAAGTAATTAAGCATCTCCGTTGAAGATAAATGTCAGTATACAAGATAAGATGAAATTAGTTGTGTTAATTAGTTAACAGCTAGTTGTTTGCCATTTCCCTACCAACCATTCAGACCTTTGCAAGTCTCATTCTTAGAATAACTCTTCCTGAGTGCTTTACGGAAAACGTAGACAACTTGGATCAAAGACACCTGAGAGCTCAGTGCGCCAACTATAAGCAAGTCTCCTTCTGCCAGCCTTAATACCCAATGCCTACTGAAGTAGTAAATAATCTATATTTAAATCTGAAAATACTTGATTCTGCTGAATTATTTATTTTAGGAATTTTAAGTAGTTCATGAGGCCATGTCAATGAAAAACAGACAGTTAACTCATTCATGACACTTATCTCCCACATATAACAGAAAAAAAAAAGCCAAAACCAAAAGAAAACATTGAGCTATTCCAATAGCATTGCTATAACATTTTGTCAAAAGCAAGTGAGATTCTGTTACCTTTCAAAGATGAAACTGAAGCAAGCTTACATTTTTTCATGTTTCATATGCCCACGTATGCACTGATATATAGGTGACATCACACACTGTGACATAACGCTGTTTCTTTTATCGAATGTGCATATCCATTTTAAAGCTCATCTTGCAATATAGAAGGAAGCTACAAATAGCCTGCTGTCTTTATCGAGTCAATAGTTATTATGTGGATGGGCCATCCTGAGAGGATTCTTGCAAGTGAAAAGAGTTACAGAGAACTGATGAGCAAAATAATGATGTACAGTCAGACATCCTTCTCTGCCATGCAAATATCCAGAGACAAGTCTCCAACTACATGCCAAAAGTGACTGATGAATACTTGAATATAGCGTAAGTTAGACAGCCTATCACATCATAAATATTTGTATTTATTTCACGTTATTATCAACTTAACTGACATTAACAGAAGTATTCCAAATTCCCAGTGATCGGTTGTTTACATTCATTGCACATATGTTGATCTTTTTATGAAAGTTTAAGAGTTCAGTAACTCTCACTGCTGAATACTTCTGAATATTTCTAAGCAAAAGGAACAAGGGAAGGACATTTAGTAAACACAATTACAGCAAATTTAGCAAACATTTGGGAAAAATATGCACTTTATACTTCTCTTATCAGTTTGGAATATCTGAAGATACTATGAATTTTTTCTTCTGCCATCATGTATTTTCTTTTTATATTGTAACCATGGACATACTGCTGAAAGCAGTCATGATGTGGGGTTGAGACATAAGCAAGGTTTTGTATTATTTCACGTGGTAGTGCAATGAAATGCTGATAGATACTTCAACGATAATGCCTCTAAGTACAACAGAGAGGCTGAAGAATAAATTTTCCAGAGCGAATGTGCACAGTCTATATATAATCCTAGAGAGAATTTAAAGAATTTTTTGAGGCAATATTCCTGAACATGCACAGTTTATACAAAGTCCTACTGCAAAAAAGGCATACTTCTAACAACTACTTCCACTATAATAAAGCATTTCAGTAAGACAGGTACGCAGCAAGACAGGTATGTCTTCTGTGCGTGCCCAGACTCTGCATTCTGTTACAAAGAACAATAGCCTTCTAAAGTTCCCATCTCTACATCTTTTTCTGCTCATGGCTTTCACTGAAACACCAGCTAAATGTTTGCCTTACTTCTTAAATATTGATGGTAGCCCTTTCTCAACTGCAGGAGACGTCTGGAGCCATAACTGTTTAATCACCAAAGCCAACTTTAATAAATTTTCATTTTGCTATGATACTTATACATTAGTCAAATATATTACGTATCTGTACTTAAATGGCAAACTTACTTGCTCTATAACAAGTTTACTTATATGACTCAACATAATAGCATGTGCTGACTCACAGGTTCTATCTCACTTCATATGCACAAGATATACTAAGTATTACAAAATAAACAAGCACATCCTTTTCATATAATGTCTATGGAGTGTGGGGGAAAGAAAAAAAAGAAAAAACTTTTCAGAGGATTTCAGGGCTAGATACATAAGGAAATATATCAGAGTAGAAGAGATGCTGCATAGTGTGTTAATAATGCTTTTGTATGGCACTACACTTTATCTGTGCAGGTATCTGAAACTAAAAATGTCAGTAAACTGCACTCACATATATATTACAGTAGCCAAAACTGCACAAAAATGCAATTCTTCTACATAAAAAAGCTTAATTTCAAGACTATGCAAAAATGATATTAAAATATGACAAGCATAATAAACACAAAAAAATAAATTTTGTTCTCTCAGTGCTATTTCCATCCTATTGACTTCAGATAGATTCTACAGTTGTAATTCAGAATATTTCTGACCTTTGCCTTAAAAGATCTTTATAGAGAAGCCAGAGGATCTGTCCATCCAGAACGGAGGAAAGTGGAGCGATACTAACTTTAAATCTATCTTGCTGTAATCTTTCTGAAATACAAAAAGCAATTTATATGTTGTACAGAAACCAATGAAGTCATCTAACTTTAAGTTATTCTACCCAGATATTGGGGAGTTTGGGGATGTATTGTGGAAGCAAAAGATAGAACTGAACAGTCTCAAGTGAGGAATCCCAGGACCTAATGTAAATTAAAAAATCTGAAGTAAATGGGTATATTTAGAGAGTGTATACACACGAAAAATAGATCTGTTCAGAAGGTCTACAACAGCATTATAGAACTAAGGCTACTTTAAACGATATTTCTGCATTCCTCTCCCCCCCCCCTTCCTTTTTAATTATCAAATATTTAAAATATTTTTGCTGGCAAGGAACAACAGGATAGACAATAATCCTTCCTTAATTATTACCAGTCATTTCCCCTGCTCTAAGTTGTTTTTAAGTAACATGTATTGCATGACTGATATGAACTGAGCACAGCAAAATACTGTCCACAAGGAAGGGCTAGGGTTTTGCAGTTCTCAAACCTACATATTAAAAACAAAAATAAAAAATAAAATAATTTTTAAAAAGTCCCATTCATGGAACCTACTTTTCCAGATTACATTATCTGAATACAGTAACTTAGAAAAGAATGATCATTATTCAAATTTAAGAAGTAGAGGGAAACAACTTTACACTCATCTGGAACGTGATTACTGTGGTGCAACTCCACCAAGCTGAGCACTATTATTTCAGATTTATAGTCACATGTATTACAGCAGGTGATACAAAGTGTTTGGAGGCACTGGGGCTTTGTGCATTACTAAGTTCAAAAAACAAAATCTGTATGCACTACCCACAATGTAATTTCATATTTTACTTGCCGTACAGTAACAGATATCTATCATTTCAAACAATTTAAGGAGCACTTCCCATCCATTCTGCTTCATGACCTAGACTGCTGGCCTCCACTAAGTTAGCCTGTCACTATGATGAAAGGCAACTCACCAATGTCAAGGCCATATAAGATGACAAGAATGCTAGAAATTACTTGAAGTTCTTTCTTATCTTGAAAATAAACAGCCCTAGAATACTTGAAAGTTTACAGTTTCAAGTGAACACATTCATTTAAATAGATACACTAACAAACACAACGTGGATAACGAGGCAAACCTAAAAACAGATGCCACCCACTTAAATTCAGATATTTGATTAAGACATTTAAGTTAGGAGTCTTGCTATAAGTGAGATACAAAGCTCAGAAAGACAGTTCAGACATCTGTTATCACTGACTCATCTTCTTGTGATACCTATCTCATGAATTGCCCTATAGAGAGTACACAGTGTCCTTAGAGTTACACTATTCCTGAATTCACACCGCTGAAGTGATGGAAGGTGCCTGATTTGCAGCCAGAATAATTATTTCTTAGGTTCACATACTGGACAAACCAGCTGTTTTTTTTTTTGTTTTGTTTTTTTTTTTTTTTTTTTTTTTAATGTAGGAGCATTGACTCCTTTATAATTCACTTACTGCTTAATATGATTGGTTATTGAATTGGGAGCAACAAAGTCAAGTGTTTGAGTATGTGTTTCAATCTCCATTATATATTTTGTTTAACTTTCAGTTAATCTTGAGTCCAAATATGCATGCACAGACATCTAAGAATTGACATGGTTATTCCATTGTCAATTACGAAACTTGATCCAGGATTTTGGATCGTATCCTCTTGTGCAGCATTCACGTGCACGTAGGTAGGAGCATACTGTATGGAGACATTCAACCAGTTACAAATGGTAAGGTCAAAAGTGAATTGTTTGTGTTTTGGAGAGCTCCTTCCCCACTCTAAGCTGTGAAAATAAGAATCTGTGTCTTTTAATAGGAAAGATTCACAGTGACAGGGCTAAAAAAGCCAGAACAGCATTCACAAACATCTTAAAATTTGAAAAACAAACATGTTTAAGAGACACACATATTTAACAGCTAGGAAGAAAATCAAAACCAAAACCAAATATTTCAAACATTCCAAACACTACAGTGACAAATACGTGAAAACACGTATCATTTTAAGTTAAAAGGAGTATCATTCACAATTTGTTTTCACTCAGTAAACACTTAACAGAACAAGATATTCTTAAATAACATTCAAGAAAACAACCTGCATAAACCACAGACCTTTGTCTCTCACACAACGCAACAAATCAAGAACTGCCTTAGTAAAATAGAAAAATGCTTCTTTACTTCAGCTATACAACGATGCTTTTATTGCAAGATAAATTTTAGATCAAAACTTCAAGTTTGAAGGTGTTTCAATGATTACTGCAAATATTATTTTGTTCTGGAAAATACCTAACTTATATATAACCCCCTATTTATTTATATTAGTGTTACAAGTATTATAACTTCTTAGTTGTCTCACTAAGAAAAAAAAAATCCTCACCTACAAGGAATAGTCAACAGACAGCCTTTTAGAATCAGTAATTACCATATATGAGTTAAAATTTACTGGTGATGAAAGAACTTCACTTTTCCTTGCTAATATGCACTGAAAAGTTGTCTGATTTCTGTTCCTCTCCCCTTCTCCTCTCAAAATAATTCAGTTTAAAAAAAATGTTACGCTTGCACCCAATTATACTAGGAAAAACTCTGAAATTTACCTTATTTGTCAGGCACAGCGCTAACTTATTATTGACTATTCTAATGCCAGATCACACATTTCTTTAACTCAGTCCTAACTGCATGGAGGTGTTTGGGTAATTACACAAGGAGTCAACTATTCTTATGTGGGGCTGCTATTTGCTTGAGATACACAATCTTCATTTACTGTAGGATTATCTCTGTTGGTATAGAAGTATAATCTTCAGTAGGAGTCCATACAGTAATCTATCATCAGCCCCAAGCCCCTGGCTGATAACGTCACGTACAGCAGCCTTAGCAGTGATACTTTGCTCTTGGTCCCAGAGAAAAGAGTTGTCTTTTTTTTCCTGTAGTAAAGTCTCAAATCAATGATGCACTCTGTGGCAAAAGATGGGATGTTCAGGGCAGATTTAAACCCGGTCATTCTAGTATTGACCTACACTTCACCTTGAGACTGCTTTCTGAGAAAATAACTAGATTTCATAAGCTCTGCACAGCACATTTTATAGATTACTGGCAGGCCTCTGATTCAGTGTATCGAACAACTTGAGGCATCTGATCAGGTGTCCTTGAAAGGATAGTGTTATTGACAAAAGAGCTGTGGAAGGGGCTGGGGAGCTGTGTTTGAGACAGAAGCATGGTGGGTGACTTCTACAGTCTCCTTTGTTATATTTACACACATATACACACACAATGAGGTTCATTAAGGTCAATTAAGACGCAAAGCCCTTGGCCATAAATATTAAGCAGCCTATAACTGCAGAGCACAACCAGCTCGGTTGTAACCAGTCTCCAAATCAAGATTACGAAAACACAACTATGATTACTGCATGAAATACAGGCATACACTGCTTGCTTAATACTCAGGTGATACCATTAGCTATACCTTAATTGATAAATAAAAAAGATTTCAGTTAGCAAACTTAAACACTGGATCTCCAGTCATCCATACTGCTTAATTCTTAGCTTACTCCCTAATTCTGTTTCAACAGTTCCCGTTCTCTCTTTCCAGTACAAATCTGCTACAAAGCGAGCTAGCCCCCAGACAGTATGGGTACGACCATGCCTTGCCACTTAGCTGCATGGATCAATTCCCAATTCTCTTCCATTTAGCAGTATAAATATAACAAAAAAGAGTAGAAGAGACTCATTCAAGGGAGACAACCTTAAATCAAACTACCAATATTATGTTTATCACCATCTATTCCAGATACCATGACACCAAACCAACCTTCAACTGCACTTCTACATATCAGTTTATTCCACATTCCTGAAACTGAGCTGATTAGGAAGGATGAAGAACTGTGAACCAAGACATTTTTGTTTCTGACCATCTGTCAGTCAAGTTCCAGCAAAACAAAGATAAGCAGGTGAGGTTATTGATTGACTTCACAGAGTCATGGCATCTGATACTGGCTCTGGCTCAGTATTGGTGACTCAATTTCAGAAATATTCAGCTCAATACATTCTTAATAAAGAATAGCACTTCGGAATCTCTCTGTATTGTTGCTACAATGCTAGGTGAAAAAGGTTTTACTGATACCATGGAGCTCAATCATTCTGAACCTCTCAGAAAATTTCAACTATGTAGCATTCAATTTATAAGAACCTATGTGCCTCTTTTACTATAATCATGACATTGTTATGGGCTGTTAGGTTATTTTTGGAGCTAAAACTCCAACTCTAAGTTATGAAGGGTAGAATTAAAATATATAAGCAGCTAAATATATTGAAAATTTACTTAATGATTTTTGTAGATGTCATACGATTCTACTTTGTGCTGATTTTGAAGCACTAATTATATAGATAAAAGCAACACATTTACCCTGTGGCCAAATATTTGGAGTACATTTTTCAAATCAAAATGGTCTATAAAGCAATAAAAAACATTATTTTCTTTCCAGAATAAATTTGATCATTATAATACTGCCACTTTTAAGCTGATACTTTCCTCAAATGACTTTAGAAATGAAGTGCTCAGCTGGACATTCTACTGTGTTTGAGAACTCCTATTACTCTCTTCCTTTGTTCACTCCGCTATTTTCAAATTAGTTCTCTTACATTTAAGTGTAAATATCCTGGATCATTGAGATCTTTTGAGACAGCTTGTCCTATACTTTTGAAGAAAGTAAACTTTCCAGGATATGAAGAAAGTTCTCTCTTGAATTAACTGGTTAAAAGCTGTAAGAAAAGTGCTGGAACAACATATAAATTCTCAACAGTCAGAACTAGAACTGTAAAAAATGTAAAGAGAATCACAACAGTGAGTAACTGAGCAATAAAGTTATTCTGCATTCTCCAAGTGTCAACTCAATTTGCAGTGGCACCAATTCTTTTCCAATTCCCTCAGTTGGTCTAGTAAAATGTATTACATCACTTCCTACATATAGTCCTACAGCACATTCCTTTCTGTTGTATCTTACTACAATATTTACAATTGATTATATTCAATTTTAAATAAAACAAAGATGTTTTCTTAGTTTTGAATGTTTTCTAAATGCTTAATGCACTTTAATGGCATGTTATTTGTTCTTTAAAAATAGTTTTCTTATATATATATATTCTATGAAATATCATTTAACTAGGTATACTTTTCACTGAATGCCCTACATTCTAACAAAACTATTAAGTTACATAAAATACCATATGAAGTTTATGGAAAATTAGGGTTGTTAATTAAAACAATTATAAATGGAAAGAGCATTTTAAATTACTTTTGAGGAAAAAAAATGATGTGCATTAATGTAAGCAAAGGTTATGACAATTCAAACCTCTACTCTACATTATTTTTCAAACTGTTCCTGTTCTTTGATTAGATATGCCAATCAAATTCTGAGATCATGATTGAGGAAGCAATGAAGACTTCCAGCTTTGGCCAAATGATTTAATAGCCCAACAATGCTGTTAGTAATATCCATATGCGCATTTAGATTTATTAATCATGAATGGAGAGGTGAAATATTTTTTGTAGGACTGCCTACTACACACAAAGTGAATCAAACAGCAGCAGCAGAAAAGTATATGGTGGTATAGCCAAAGCTTTCTAATACAGGAATGTTTATTTCCATTAAGGTATGAAGTCCGGTCAGAGCGTGAGTCTAAGCAAAACACAGCTAATATGTTACATAGTTTTTTTTTGTTCAAAGTGCATTTGTGCACAAACACCACTGGGCCACAGTAATTCAAAATACTGGACTATATATATGGCATCCATCCTCTTGCCTGCCACATTAAAGAAAATCACAGCTTCTGAGTCAGAGAATTTTCTATTAATTTTCTATTTTCTATTTCATTTTCTATTAATCAAGAATAATAGATCAGGCTTTCAGGAAGGAAGAGGAAGAACCCAAATTACTATGCTCTGTTGTGCATTAAGGAACAGATATTTTTAAGATTCTCTTGGAACAGGGTATAAAAACAAAACAAAAAAAATTCTAAGTAAATAAAATATTTTGTTTTACTGATACATAATTCTATCTCAGAGACTGAATTCTAGTGCTTGAGGCATGATAACACAAACCCTGGAAACCCTGAAATATGACCTTGGATCAGTCTGACCCTAAATGGAGTTGACCAAGCCAGCTGCAGGTCAGCGAACTGCACATGGAATAAGTTCACAAAACAGGATGGGATGATCATCCAACTGCACATCCATTAGTCTGACTTTGATAGCCCATAGAGTTTAAAACACATTGAAAGGAATGAGCAACTGAAGAAAGTAAACACAAAACGAGATAAAAGCCGATACAGATTTAACAAATGTAGATTTGCCAGATAAACTTTATATGTTCTTTGAAGGACAATTGACTTGCCTGATAAAAAGCATACTGTAGATATAATCTCTCCAGATTTCAGGACAGTATTTTATAAGAAATCAGCTAGGAAATATTAAACTACAGACGGTAGTAGTTAATACAGAATTTATAGTGATGCAGGTACATGGCCAGGTAGGAAGCTGTCCTCCTTAGAGCTGGTGGATCTCCTGTGCCTGTACTCCAAGTTGATCAGCAGCAAGCCAGCTCTGCATCAGGAGCATCACTGGGACAATTTGGAGGTTGGTGTTCTGAAAATGCAACTATTAAATTGGTTTTCACTGATTTTACTGAGTTGTGCTGGATTTATTAATGGTGCTATTCACATGGATGAATAGATCAAGATATGCACACATTCTGCACAGACCTGGAAACACTATTTCAACAAGAAAAAGAAGGAAAAAAACTAGTTTCAAGGTGCTTTTTTGTTGTTGTTGTTTGACAGATGAAGACAATGTAAACATAAGGTTCCCTACCTTAAGTTACATTATTCACTCCAGTGCTGATAGTTCCTACTGTTCCTCAAAATAAAAGTCTTAAAACCTAGAATTTATTTTTGGGCCCCAGAACAAGGAGAGGACTTGCATTTGGCAGAGAAGAACATAGACTATACCTTGAAATGTGTGAAGGGAGGAAAAGAAATTTCAGTGGTCTGTCCCCAATTTTCAAGATGAAGACAGTAAAAAACATGTAGAAATCTATTGCAGAGTAACAAAGAAATAGCTAGCAAACTTTACTGCCTGAAATACTAACAATAAAAAATGCTACATTCCTAAACACCTCTAACTGAGATAGAAGCGTTACCTATTTCTTTTAATGGAAGGGAACATGCATGAAAGTAAATTTGAAGCCTGTAAAAACTTTATGGACTTGATTTTACTTTTATAGACCTAGATCTCCTTTCAAGGTCTGCATTCTCTGAGCACAGTAACCATGACTTTTGGCAGCAAGTGTATTACAACAGGACACAGTCTGGTGCTGTTGTAGTCGTGCAAAGCAGAACGCACAATGGGCCATGAGGAGGTGTGGCTTGACAAAGGACAGGTAGAAAAGACGAAAAGGGTTAAGAGAGGTATTAGAGGTAACAGGCATGAACATGATCTCTGGTATCATAGCAAGAGACAACAGGACCCTGTAAAGGGAGTAGAAGAAAGCTGACAGGAAGACACGTGAGCAAATGGGAGTGGCATCCACAGAAAGGACTGAGTGAGAATCACATAAAAGAGAGCAACTGAGGAAAAAAAGATGCGATTTATACAAAAAGTCTTGTAGCCTGGTCAGAAAGATCAAGAACGACTGCAACCATGGAGAACTGTAATTGGGAATACTTCTACAGTGGTATTAATTACTGCGGATTGAGTCATCTTCTAACCAAGAGACGCTGGGTTTAAAACATGAGGGATTAACATCACCTCCCCAGCACTCAGTTTATTAGTTTCATATCAAACTAAATATACAACTGTCCAGAAATGACACAGAAAATGAAGCTCCTTTCTCCACACTCAACACCGATGTTTACACATGCTTGTAAACACATATTTTAGGTATTCTTAAGTATGCATGATGCTTCACAGAATAAGAAAGACAATAATAAGAAAGACAATATTTCCTTCCTTTAAAAGCTGTTTTTACTATACATAACTTCTCTTATGAGTTTTACAAGCATTCACCTTATATACAACCGTTAGGGACTTCCTTAAAATGTTTCACCTCAAAAACCGGGTTTGACTTTAAGATTCATATGTGACACTGCATATAGAGTTAAAATTCTCAACTATACCTCCCTTTTATAAAATGTTAACACTTGATCTACACCAACTTGAGCTCAACACAATCTCTTACATCGAGGCATTAAAATCTTCAATTCATACTACCAAGCACAGTGTGCCACAGAGACTGAACAGAGAAATGTAGCTGGTATTTAGACTGCCTAAACATCCCAACAGCTTTTCCTGAATTGAGCATTACACCACTGTCTGATGAATAATAGCAAAAAAACCTGTTTTGGCTTAGCAAGTGCATTTTTAGAAGAATAGTCCCGATTGTCATATCAACAGAGCACTATTTTCAGTTCTGATCCTACGGGGCTTCCTGAAGCCTACTTTTCAGGAGAAAGTCCTCTTAGTATAGATACTAATAGACAAGATATTCTATTGACCCGACAAGCAACATGAGGTTGGTGCTGTCCCCCTGCATATGGATTTTAATGGGGTTACCACTTTAGAATTTGACTTAATTTATACCATTATACCAGTGGCGCTTTGTGCCTCAGCGTCCATCACACCAATTTTCATTTAATTGGAGTCTAACATTATTTTATGACTATGCTTGATCAGAAGCAAAAGTAAAGCAGTAACTATTTGTCAATTTTATTTTGATTTTCAATAAGTTCTACTTCAAAAGGCAAATATTTCAATGAATTGAGAATAAGTAGTTTAAGAAACTAAAACAAGGTCAGGTAGCAAGTATGAGCTCTGTAACTAGCAAGAGTGCAAGTACATATTTGGCATTTTACAGAACCTTCAAGGCTTAGTTTGATTAGTTATTAAAATTATGGCTGGCCTACAGGGAGAATCACAATAATTGGTATAGGTCATAGATAATCAAAAGTGTCTCTCCCAGTGGGATGAAACCTATTAAAATCAGATATTTAAATCTCTTTACACTTGCATATTCAACTCACGTGCAAAATTACTTGTCCCAAATCTTAGTCTCCAAGGAAGATCGCAGACATTTTTCATTGTTCTTTATGTAGTGCTAATTAACATTTTCAAGAGGTTTGAGACAGACAAAGCTCAACATACCCCAAAGAAATGATTCTTTCTAGACGTTAGATCTTTCCTTTATCTTATTGAAAGAATCAACTCTAAGAGCTCTGAATGTTTAGATTATTTTAACTGACAGCTCAAAGGCTAGTATCTAAGAAAGAATATGAAAAACAGCCCATTATTTCTATTGTGAAAATCTGAACTTAAACCAAATGTTTACCAGATCAATTTTAATTACTGATTGAAGATTTTAGTGTTACTATTGAGAGTACTATTGTATCTTTCACATATTTATAATTCTTGACATAGAAATCTCATGAAATCAAGAATTATTTTGTCTACCAAAGTTAAAAACAGATGACAGAAAAGTAGAGAGCACATGAGAAAAAAAAAAGGCTAATATGTATCATGCCGTGATATTTATTACTGCAAAATAAAAATCTTATTGTAAGTACCTGATAAAATTCTATCAAGACCAAATAGATGTTTATCACAGACTTCAAAAGCTGTGGTGTTGAATTCTGAGAATTGCCTGTACTTCAGCGTTTTAGTTAAAAGTAGGATTTTTTTTCTTTTTGTGGATTTTATTTTTATTCTCATCTAGACTTGAAAGTAATCAGATCTTAGCTGTACTTCAGAGAGAAAAAGGAAGAACAGCACCTAGTAGTAAAAAAGTTAACAAAATTCTTTGTTTTTTAACATAAAGTGGACACAACTTATGACTTAGAGATTTACAAAAATTATTGTATTTCTTGGTCTTATTTAGAAATAAAATCTGAAACTTCTCTCTCCATTAGCCACAATTCAACAGGAGAACAGAAAGGAATGATTAATGCCTCTAGGGCATACACATAGTCCTTGATAGTTAACATACAGCTCAAGATTCATCTTTAAAACTTTAGATTTCTGGCACTATTTAATGTCAGATGCCTATGTACTTGCCAGTTTTGCCAATAGTAATGACACCCCAATCTTAGATGTGATAAAAACTCCTTAGAATAATTATACAGTATTTTTTGCAACTCTTCCATGATTCACTTAGCCTTTCAGTCTCCTGGAATGCTTTGTTTTGGGTCTCTTTCCTCTAAGTGTAAAAACAGTTTCTTTCCAGTAGTCAGGTGTATTCATCCACTAAATGAAAGCGTGTGAATGGACAGCAGGAGGAAAGAAGGCAGAAAACCATGGTTACATGCCAATCAAGTCAATACACTAAAAAAGGTTTTACTCACCTTGACAATGTCCCTGCACATACAATGCAGTCACACTATTATTCCTAATAGTTGCACTACTATTCATCACTTGAAATGCATTCCTCATTTTCATATTCATGAAAATGCTATGAGAAAGGTGTTAGATCTTTAAAGACTGCACTCAGTCAAGGCTGAATGTGAATTCAGGGCCTGTACAAAAAAAGGACATGTGAGAAAGCATTCAGCAATCTTTATAAACTATTACTAGTGATACAATTTTTGTTATCTACCTGCAGTGGCATATTATCCAATTAAGCAAGAGAACAAGAGATACCCTCTAAGTGAATATCCTCAGAGTGGTAAGCAATTATGAAATGAGATCAGAAAAGAAGAAAAAAAGCCTGCTGAAGAAATACTTAAAATCTTAATTTTTATTCAGGTTCAGGTTTTTATTTATTCACAATACTGCAGTGAAAATAGTTTTGCAGTATTCTGTTGACTGGATTGTAACTTAGTTGCAGAACCATTTGTTACTGACTTGTGTTCAAAATCCTCCACATTGTTAACAGTATTATTAGTTTAGCAGAGCAATATGTTTATTGATAGGAGAACATGTCCAATAATACTATTCAGCAGGAATATCTGACATTATCTGCCACTGCCCCAAGAAGGACACTGAGCAATGCAACGCTTAAACAGACCCATGGCCTTTCACAATGAAAATATTAGACTGAATTTGAAAAGATTTCAGGAAAACTAACTTCTGTATAACATTTCATCGTGATTTTTTCAACAGCATTCCCTAAAAGTAAATCATAAACAAGATGACATTTGAAATTACTGTCATTACTCTCAGCATTGAGTAACATTCAGAACAATAATAGGAACTAAGTGTTCATTCCAAGGAGTGTAACTCTTCCTCCTGGTGCCAGAAGACACCAGCTTCCAGCCTTCACTGCCACAGGACTCTTCCCTTTCCCAACCCCATAAACATGCAAGGAGGTCACCTCCCACTGTCCCAGACGGCTGCGTCCCAGAGATGAGGGGTTGGCAACTCACTGACTTGAGGCCCCTGATGTGCTCAGGTGGTTGCTGGCCTGTATTCTCTGTGCCCCGCCATCACCATTGCTGTACATGTGTACACAGTGTCCCTGGACAAGATTTTGGCTCCTCTCTGCAGGCACAGCAAATTGCTGTCTGTTGGTTGTCTTCATTAGCCGCGCTCTCAAGCACAGCCCAACACATATCTTACATTCTCCAAACTCTTCCAGCTTCGCTTACTGTAAGTACAAGTATTAAAAAAGGAAGAACTTAGCCTAGGAAAAAGTGTCCCTTAGAAATGTGGTGAATGGCAGGAGTGGACAATGCAGTAATATTTTCTCCTAAGCAAAAAATACCAGCCGTGTGCCGAAGTTAGATCAAATATTTTTCAGTTCACCTGACGTCAATAAACGTCTGACAGACATGAGCTGAGAACGGACACACAAAACAGCTTTCAGACATCACATATAACTTCCCAAATGTCAATTTTCAAAGAGACATAACACTGACATGTCAGGTCTTAACGCTTAAAAATTAGTAATGCTTTCAGCAACTATGTTACAAGCTAATGATGAAAATACTGCAAAATTGTTTTCTCTGAAAGCAAGTGGAATGCTAATATTTCAAAACAGACTTGGTGGGAATGACAGAATTGGTTGTGCCAGAGAAAAGCCGTACTGGGAAAGAAAGCATACAACCAAACAAAATAGCGTGTAACGAGTACTGCAGAGCTCTCACAGACTTCAGTTACCTGCATAAAAAAAAACAATCATGCAAGTGAAATGCAACCAACCAGTGCACAGAGTGTGAAATGTTAGAGATCGCAGAAGAAACATCTTTAAGCACAAAATGATTATTTCGAAGCAACAAGTCCAAAAAACCTGTGAATTGAAGCAATTCTGGATTTAGACATAAGCACTGTGCAAGACAATTCACAATGCACGCAATGAAGTACCACTCTGATACCGTGTATGTACACAGTATTCAAATTCAACGTTTCAAATGAAAGGAAAGAAAAATCTACCAAAGTGTCTCATTTCAAAAGGAGGCAGTGCATGCTGGTGTCAAAATTTATCAAAAGAAAATTACAAGTAGACAAAAGAGTGAAATATTGTGAGCTGAACGAAACACAGCAGAGAGTAAACAAACTACTTTAACAGCTATGGCTTTAAAAGCCTTTTTCTTTTTCCTTATCCCTTCAAAAGCTGGCAAGGATAAACAACAGTAGCTGTAGAGAACAGCAGGAGTAAAAGATGTTACAAAACATGGAGGTCACATTCACAGCCTTGTAAAGGAACCTGTGCTATTTGAGGCACAGGGAAGGGCTTTGGAAAGAGAAGGAACAGGGAGGTGACAATATTTGCTGATGATACAAAATTATTCAGGGTAGTAAAAAAAAAAAATCTAAAATAGACTACAAAGGATGGCAAAAGGATTTTATAGTAGTGAGAGACTGGGTGATAAAATAGCAAATGAAATTCAGTGTTGACATATACAAAATACTGTAAATGGAGAAAAAAGCAAGCATGCTATGCCCACACACTGTTTGGCTTTACACTAGCTCATACTGCTCAGGAAGGGTGTCTCATGGATAGTTCCCTGAAACATCAGGGCATCATTCAGAATCCAGCAAGATGATGACCAGAATGCCAGGAATTCTTAATAAACAAATAGAGAGAAGGACAAAAGTAATATCATTATTCCACTATGTAAATTCATATTGTTCCTGCATCCTGAATAGCACATGTAGTTCTGATTGCTCCATCTCAGAAAGGACATGATAAAAGAAAAGAGCAGCAAGGATCAAAGGTATATAATGGCTTCAATATCAAGAGAGTTTAAATAGTGAGACTCCTCAGCTGGGGAAAAAGGACGAGTGAGAAAGGATGAATAATAGAGTGAATAGGGAATGATTAGTCAGTACCCCTCATAAAGCAAGAGCAAACGGGCACCAAATGAATTTTTCAGACAGCAGGTTTAGAACAAAAAGAAAATGTTTTTCACACACATGTAAATAAACTGCTGGATCAATTGCCGCTGCCAACAATGAAAATGGATTTAAAAACTGGTTACACAGATTCTAAGATGATTAACATGACAGGCTGGATGTGACCTCCTCCAGTTTAGGAAGCCTCCAACCTGAAGCCTGCCAAAAATTGTGTCATATTTTGGGGTTTGATTACTATTTTTTTCTGATATCTATTTTTAACCTTTGAACTAGCCTTCTGCATTTGCCAAAGTACAGCTACTGGTATGGTCCCTCAATAGCTGAAGCAGCACAACTGGAAGAGCAATGAGCTTCAGTCCTGGGGCAAAACAACAGCGCACAGGGCTCAGCCCGCAAGTTTCAAGACCTGCCATAGCTGAGTGAGCCCTGTTGACAGATTTAAGCCAACCCAAGTGCAGCCTGCCTCCGAAAAGGAAGGTCACCCTTGTCTCCACTTCCTACCCTGTCTAAAAAATACATAAAAATAAAAATCCACAAATCCACACATTCAGTTTCAGCTTTCAAGGATCCATTTCCTGGTCTGGATCACCCTGCAGCCGTGGGATCAACCCCAGACAGCACTGACCCTGTAGCGGCTTAAATAACTTCTGCTGGTGGATCTGCTTTGGACTGGTGCTCGTTTTACCCAAAGGCTTCATCAGCATGTTATCCTCGTGCTCAGCAACACCAATGCATATTTTTCATGGACTGTCATTCAATAATGTTAGTTTTTAATATAATGGGTATGTTTTTTTTCTTTAAAATCCAAGGCTGTTCATGGCCTTAAGGACACATTTAATATTTGTAGAATAATGAGCAATTAAGGAGAACTTACTTTCACCAAAAAGAGTCACAATACTTTGAGCTCTACTTTCAGTATTTTATCTTCCATAGATGCACAAAAAATGGCATAGCCTCATTTATTCATTAGATACCCATTATACACTACTCTTCAACACTTATCACTGAATTATATTTCACTAATAAAACCTAACTCCACTTTATGTAAAACTTGCTTCCTTTAACTTCATAAAAAGATTTCTTTCCCCCTTTGGGGTATTTCAAAGCATTTAAATTGTGATTAGCCTCCAAAATAAATTCCAAATATCAGACATGCTGAAGGAAGCCGAAGGCACTTTACAATGCAAAGACCACACATGGATACTCTGTACGCAAAAGAAAAGCTTCTCTTTTCTTTTTTTTTTTATAGAAAAAGTTCATGTACATATTTGAGACACACAAAGTCAGTAAAATTAAATGACTATAAAGTCATATAGTTTTGCTTCTAAGGAGCGATTGCTATTTTATGTTGAATCTGCTAAAAGCTTATAACCTGAATAAGACTGATGTTTTAACCTTTCAAGAGACAAAAATGATAAATTTGGCCAAGGACTAAATTATGTATTTGTTCTAGAAAGTCTTTCAAATCCAGATGATGATAACATGTTATGAATAAACAAACATCATAGTTTACAATGCTTTTAAATAGAAATGATAAATTATTTAATAACCATATCAAATAGTCAATGAAAGTCTCAATTAAATAAGATGGTTTTATATGGTACTAATAAATCAGAATGTCGCTATCTGCTTTGGCAAATTTACAAAGTTGCTTATTTTAACTTCTAGGGTTTTCTCCCCAGTATTCTTATTTTGCAATTCAGCAAGCACTACTGCCACCTCCTGATGTTCAGCTGTATATATCAAAATACATCTTTACATTTTTTACTAAGTATTGTCAAAGCTCTCTAGAACTTAACATTCAGTGACTCAGTCATTTGCTGCTTGTTTTTTGAAATATATCTCACGTTTTTAGTTCTGTAATTATAAAAGGTGTTCTTAATGAAGTATTTCCTTCCCATACCCTGTTTCTTGTATCATTGACACTGATATCATCTGGATGACTTCATGGGTTTTATCTTGACATGAATGCATTTTACCACAAAGACCACTCCTTGGCTGGGGTCAATCTGAAAAGCGACACATTCAGTCCCAAAAATCAGCACTGAAATCTGTTCATTTAGATATGAACAGTATTCCTGAGCATCCAAAGCTTTAAAAATATTCCATTTTGCACTGAAGCCAGCACAAAACCTTGAATTTTTTGAAAGCAAAATGGACATTAGCCCAAGGACACAATGTCCTGTTTAGAGATGTCATCTGAACGATCACCAGAGCTGTCCAAGCGGTCATCCTGATCATAAATTTGAAATTCCAATTCACTGTGTCTGTTTTCCAGTTTCTCTCCCAGAACACCACGTAAATTGTATACATAGGGAAGTAGAGAGCGTGAAGAGAACAAGAAAAGACTCTTCAATCATTAGGAATATGGCAAGTGTGGGTAACCAGGACTTAGGTCATTACTTCAATAAAAATAGACTTTTGCTAATGGGACAGCTCCTGCAGGAGAGATCTATTATGCTCTTTATCTACTACTCATCTGACCTGTCAACTTATTGGCTAATACAGGTGAATTTCACATTTTAATATAGAAAGCCAGACAAGGCCCAAAAAAACCTTTCTTGACAAAAGTGCACTAGGGCCTTCTTAGAACAGCTATTTCCACAAACCAGTTCTCATCATAAAGACAGATCTAAACACGGAAAAGGTAAAAACAAATACTGGGGTATAAAAGCATAGCCCAGAGTGCCAGTTTGCACAAAATCACACCATTGAACCACAGCTCCCTGACTGGAAACCCCTACAGTAAAGGACAGGCTATTGAGGACTCCTAAAGCACTCTGGGGAGGAGGAGAGGAAAGAAATCTACTGAAGGGAAGAGGCCATCAACTCCAAGAAGCGTTGACCTCAGTGGAATATACCTGTCTTTCTTGGCTCACAAAGATCACGTCAACCTGTTCCAAAGATTTAATTGTGTAACTAGTCCTGTAGTCTTCAACAGAACTCATCTGGTTTAAGAACATACTTAAGCAGATCAGACTAGATATCAAAACTTCTTCCAGAACACATCTCTATGGATCCCTATGTACTAGCCACATACAACCTAGACTTTAGAAATTCCCAAACCAAAAATAATTTTAATCATAAGATCTAATTTTGTTTATAATAATTTTATGTCAGCATAAGTTCAATGAAATCTGCAAAGTGTCTTCTAATATGTATGTAACATGTAAGCAGGAGGTAGACTTGCAAAACTGTTATATCATTTAGCTCATCATAATGCCAGTGTGGCACCCTTATCATTTATTGGTTGCATACTTTTAAGGGTTTGTTACTTGTATCATTGTCAATCTTTTTTTTTTTTTTCCCCTCCGAATTACTGCTTTCTTTAGAAGAAATACACACTTCAGCATAGCCATGCAAAATGCAAAGGTTTCTGATATATATTACAGGATGGTGTTACACTGCTCTGGAACTTCTTATTGACCATTTTATCCTGTCGTGGATGTCACCCCCAGGAAAGCCTTAGATATGTCAACTCTGAAGTGAGGACTTTGCAATTTTAGATAAAAGAAGTACTCCGAATATTAACCAAGAATTGGTTTGGTGCAACAATGAGGCTTTTAAACAGACTCCATCTGTGGAGTAACATCCCACCCATGTAATGGAAACATGCCATCTACCCAGATTTACCATATTATGCAATAATACTTAAGTAGCATATCATAGAATAGTTGGGTTGGAAGGGACCTAAAGATCACCTAGTTCTGATCTCCCCCCTGCCATAGGCAGGGATGTCACCCACTAGATGAGGTTGCCCAAATCCCTATCCAACCTGGCCTCGAACACCTCCAGGGATGGGGCATCCAAAACGTCTCTGAGCAAATGCTTATTTAATAATCTGGAATCATCAAGTTGTATAAAGCCACTTCTTAGTCTATTGAGAATGTTTGCAGATTTCCTACTTACATCACAGCCCTTCCCCAAGAAAATATGCTTGTAACAAATTAAATTACAAATATCAATCAGAGCATACTTGTAAATTAATTATAAAAAAAGCATTTTTGGCAACAAGATGCATGGGGTCTACAAGCTGGATAAGTGCAACATTGAAGTTGCCTTTTTACTCAATATCTCTAGTCTGGTTTTTGGCACAAAACCTTATTTTTCTACTTTACTGCTGGCTGATATCCATGTTGAGGTTTGTCTATCAGCACAGCCTAATTCCCCTCACATTTCAGAGGGCTGCATTCAATTTCCTCTCAAGGAATCTGAGCAGAAAAAGGGATTGGCTCTGCATTCTTCTTAAATTTTGAAGCTAGATTCATCTAGCTATTTCATCATTATCCTTCTCCCCTCCTTCTTTGAATTGCACCACTGCACTTTTCCTATTCCTCTTCATGACTAAATTGTTTCATTTCCTCCCACACTATTTTAATTGGCAACCATATTCATCATCTCAAAGGATTCTAATCTAAGGCAAGTCACTCTTATTATCAGAGTCCTTAGTTTCTGTGTTAGAGAACACCTTGTTTTGCAGTAGAAAAACAAAGAAAAAGGAAAAACAAAGGTAGCATTAATTGAAGTTCCTACCTTACACTGAAAGCCCAATTTTTTATTTTTTATTTTATTTCTTTTTTAGTATAGGAAACCCTGAAGAAAACTAACATTAGTTTAGGATTTGTCTGTTGCAATGCTCCCTAGTATCTAATCCTGAATTAGGCTGGTGTAGACAAAGTCTGTTCCTCTTGCATCCTGGCTGGAAATGGCTAGTTAAGTTCTGCTAGTTAAAACAGATTGGCAATTAGTCTTATACAAGCAATAAGGATCCATACAAGTAGTCAGAAGTATGCTCAGCTGATCACTCCATGGCCTCAGTATGCAACAGTGGCATTGCTTCCTTGGCAGGTGAAGCACTAAACATCCCTTGTCACACCATAGTGCAATAACAACATGTTCCAGAAGTAGATAGGATGACCATTACATGAAATTTCTGGAGCTGGCACAAATGCTAGAAAGATGTTGCAGGGAATTGAGACACAAAATTAACACAGAGTGGTAGAATTCCATTACCAATGCAATTTGTTATTAGACTATGAATGTGTTTAGGTAAGTAAAAACTAAGATTCTTTCATGATGACTACAGGATGCAGATTAAATAGCCATATGATCAATATTTTGTAATTCTGTAGCATTAAAAAGTGTAAATTAAGAACAAGTCCCTTCTTAAAGCACATGCAGTCTTAAAACAGAACTCAAACACAGATGATGCACCCGTACTTTTTCCAAAAAGAATCAACTTGCATCCTATGATGAGTACCTAGTTCATTTTAAAGTACAATTTTAGTTTATGAATATTTCATTTTGAGGTATACCTTTCAAAGAAAGGTGTGCATCTACACAGAAGGAGTCTCCGCAATGGAGTAATAGTTAAAGCTGCTGGTTTTGATCACAATACTGTTTATCTATAACTAGCCAAATCAATCTTTCCCCCAATATTGTGGAACCACCTCAATCTAAACTACAAGAATACATTTATCTATATGAACATAACCAGAAGTCTTCATGAGAAAGAACAAAATAACCCCCAATATAACAATGAATTACGCTTTACCTCTTAAGCTTCCTACCCCTCATCAACACAGAGGGAGGGATGAAGAAGAGCAACTTATCAGCAATAAGGTGAATGGTGAACTGAATAGCAAAACTACCACATACAGACACAAACTTCACCCAAAAAATGTCTCATTTAAGCAAGAATTTAAGCAAGCAGTTTCCCTCATTAAATCCATTGGGTCTTCCTCTTTGCCAAAATTAAGAAAAGGTTGAACTTAACTCATTAATATCAAATCCGTAGCCTGATTTGAAGCTAATCCTCTTACAAACATGATTATAATAAAAAAAAAAAAACTTTCAACAATAACTTTATAGTCAGTATCTTGTCTCTTATTTGCTATGAAAATTGTTGTAGTGTTACATGCACCAGTCTGCATTCCATTATTCGCTATTATTCACAAGGGTACTACTACTCTTTCCTGCCACTGGGTTTATTTTTGTGGTGAATTAATCCACCAATATTTTTTCATAATTTCAAATAGGCTTTTATTACTGTTAGAAATTGCAACAGGTATCTTCCATCTAATGAGGAAAGAAATACAAATATATAGCTCTGCAGGTTTCCTAGCCATCAAGCTTCTATGTGATTCACAGGGGATTAGATATTTGGTGCATTATAGAAATGCTGTAACATTGAATTCATAACTTTAAAATCAAGTAAAACTTCTCCAAATAATTTTCCTCTTTGGAGACATTGCCATTATCAGGAAAAAAAAAGGATTGGTGATAATGACAGTCGCGTTCATCTTTTGCTGATATTTCCCCTTAATAGATTTGCTCTCTCTTTAAACAACATTTACATGATAGGAATTAAATTTCAATGTTTGACAACCAAGCATAAAGGTATTGAGCCCATGCACACTAAATTCTTGGTTCAATATAAAAAAAAATTGTGCAAATGATTTGGACAGATTACTGCACATTTAGGAGGACACTAGCAACATCCATACATGTCTTCTCCCAGGCATATTGAATGGTCAGATGTGTACCATGTTTTTAAAAATAAAATTAGATAAAACATGCATGCATTTTATCTTTTCAAAAACAAAGAAGCAAACATTCAAATACATTTAAGCTCTTGATGCAAAGCTCTCTAAATCAGCAAAAGGAATCCCACAGGTCTCATTGCGTCTTTTGCTGGGGTGTTATTACCCAGGCTATTACTTGTTAAACTCCAAGCCTGCACCACTCTTTCACCTCCCAAAAATAGACTTGATAACTACAACCTGTTTTCTAGAGACGATCTCTAAATAGTTGCCAAATAATATGAACATATTCCCTTTGCTCTTCTGCCATAGGTGTGATTTTTGCCAAATTATTTTACTGCCATTAACCCCAAAGTCAGTCACCCGGGCGTTTTTCCTTCTGTGACAAACCACAATGTCATGCTGACAGACAGAAATGACCAAATTCAGTCTTCTTATTATCTTACATCATCTTTATCTAAGAATGTCTGCAAGCCACACTAAGAGCTCCAACACAGTCTGAGAAAAACTCTGTCCGTTTAAAACAGATACTGTTTTTTGTTGTTGTTGTTGTTTTAAATGTTGATTAATGTTCTGCTTCCATCTTTGTAGCTTCATAGCTGCAAACCAACAGTGCCACTCACTGTTTCTCAGAATACTCGCTCAATGGATTTTTTTTCCATCATTAAATAAAATAAGACACTATTTTGGAGTCTCAGTGCTTGTAAACACCAGATTCCTGGTATATACAAGAGCTTAAGGCTTCTAAAGAAAAAAGCCAAACTGTGATTGCAGAGGTTTGCATGGAAGATAGAAGAATATCATAGACAATTCAGATATTTTTTTTTCTTCAGACTGTAGCCTTCTATTTAAATACGCTCAATAATCAATTAAACAAAGGGCTGTAGGCTAACCTCACATCCAAATCTCAAGCGTGACAAATCTCTCGTTGCACTGACTTGCTGTCCGCATGATCGCTTCTGGAACAGATGTTTCCCTCAGAGAAGCAAAGCTGCCCAGTGTAAGCAGGAAAGCTGGGCACGATATCTGCAACCACGCTCAGAAAAAGTGCTACAGCAGTACAAAGTTGTGCTGGTTTTCAATCATTTTCTCTGGTAATCTACTTGAATTTCTATTGCTGAATGTACAGTTCTACAGATAATTTTCATAGATCAAAGAGGAAACCACCAGCTTAGGAGTGACATCAGGTATCAGCCATTTACAGTGAAATCGGGCAAAGAGCTTAGGAAAACATTCATAATACAGGAAGAAGGTAACAAGTAGGTGTGTAACAGACGGGATGCGGGAATGAGATTGGCACTTTCAGTACGAAACCACCACATTTTCAATTTCTGAGTGGAATTGTGGCAAATACCTCATTCTAGGTAGGTTTCATGAGGTAAAGATGTGGGCAAATGCATCTGCCAAGTGTCTTTCCCCAGAATGAAGAGAGTTGTTATGAACCATGATCATGTAAAAGCTGTAATTACAGACTTAGAAATTAATGCAATAGGGCCTATGCACTGTAGGCCAAAACATGCAAGCACGTTCAATCTTGGTGTAAGCAAAAAGACTACAATTAGATACAGATAGACGGAAAATAACAACCAAATTATAATTATTTTTCTAGAAGTTATATCTTTATATAATACATTTCTTCCAGCATTCACTAAAAACAGATATTATCATCTGTATAGATCTAATTCATGTAAAAATGTAAGATCATGCATGCTTTTATCCTATGAATAATGAATGCCACAGCCCTATTTAAGGATATAAAATGCTTACCTAAGTAATTTCCCTTATGACTGTGTTGGAGCAATAATGTGGACTCATGTGACATTTAGCCTTGCTTTCCTGTAGTTAAATCTATTAATAATATTGCAACATTTTACAAGAATGATGCACTAATATAATTTGATATTTCTGTATAGCGTGGTGTCTATGTAGATACCCAAAGGATAATAAAGGACACTCACAGTACATGGAAATTGGATTATTTTTAAAGGCAAAGAAAAAGAAGTTAGCTATATTATTTTTTTCTCGTATTATCCCTAAAACAAAGAATTTATATCTGATGTCTGCTGCTCAGATCGTGTCAGTAGGTGTTCTCTCCCTTAAGCTGAAACACAACATGCAGGACTTTCTGCTGATTTATGGAAGCATTTGCCTAAGTAGTAAGCTATGCATCTTCCATATATCAGGATACCAAGGGTTAACTTTTCATACTCCATACGGCTATTAGTAATTTTCTTTTAAGTAAAATAACATTTTCCATACCTCTGCTACAATACTACATAACCAGCTTATCCAGAATAGCTTGAACATTGGTATTTTTTTCCAATATTTACATCTTTTCCATTCAAATATAGCTTTAGTAAACTACCAACTTTTTTTTTTATCTATGAGCTATATTTAAATATAATTAATGCTTTCTAATATAGATTAAATTGTTGTGTTGTCAAAGAATACTGAAGCACCATCTTCCAAAATGAACTCAGAATTCATTGTTAAACAGGACAGATAATAACTCAACCTTCAGATGTGTTATTAAATTACAGTAGCAGTCAGATGACCTGTAGCATACCTGGATATTATTCCGTTGAAAACAACATAGTTGTAAGCTGGGGAGATAATTTACCATGGGTTTCTGTGACCAGAGATCAGCCTGAATTTTCAAAAGGGAAAAAATAAACGCCTCTATGACTAGAGGTTGTTGTAATCTGTTTCACTCCTTAATAACAGTTTTCTGATGCTATTTCAGAACCCAGGACCATATGTTCATTATTTATATGATAAAGAACTCACAATTCAGTGCCATAAATAAATTTTGGTTCCACAACTGCTGAAGATTAAAATAAATAAAATCTCTCCTTAAAAAAGATAAAAGATTCAAATGTAGTTCTATGTCATGTGCTTCAGCTGCAGGAAGGGCTTTTCATTTTGTCAAGAAATTTACTTTTGGATTGACCTACACAAGATTTTTCCTAATATGATAAAAACACAACATTATTTGGACATTTTTGGGAGAGATAAAGACAACCTACATCTGTAAGTTTGCTACACATGTAAATCAACAGAACACTGTAGAGCATCACCAAGACTTCTTGTGAGAATAACCAAAAGAAATACCCTCAAATCAGCTAATGCTTCTGCAGAACTGTGCACAAATAGCATAAAAAATTGCAGAAAGATACATCACTGATACCATATTTTAGGTAATAAGCAATGAAAGTGATAAATCAGATTCAGTTAAAAAAATAATTTTTGAAGTTTGAGGTGTTTGTGCTAGCCTATAATTTTTTTAAATACATTCTGTGGAGGTCAAAATGTCTACCAAAAGGTAGTTATATTAACACTAGCTGTATTTTTCACAGATACACATATTAAGAAGAATTTTTACTACAACATTCAAAACATTTTCTTGTGATAAATCACCATACAAGTCTAGTTGATGATAAGATCAGTATTGGACAGAATACTTTGTTGGGTTTTGTTTGGTTTTGTTTTTTTAATACAAGGTTTCTATTCCCTGGTGCAATTACGGAACTTGAAATGTAATTCTCTTTAGAACTGCAAAGGAATTAGACCAGAGAAACCCTGTTAAGGATAAAGCATGATAAAAAGAAACAGCTTCAAAGACCTCTTTTATATTGCTGTTGCCTCATGTCATGTTATATTCTAAAACTGAGTTGTGTTAATGTCTGTGAAAGGACAATGAGAAAAATCAGGAAGGAAAGAAATCTGTGTAGCTTAGCATTTCAAATACTCTCAGTCACAGAAAAACATTTGCTCTTTTCCTATTACAATTTAAAGTTTTACATTGGGATGTTTCTTTGAAATGCAATAGTTACTTCAATCGGATGCTGAAAGAATCGTCACTAATTACCATTTAACTGAACACTGCGAGGAAGCAGGAAGAAAACCTAGTCTTTAGTCTGATGTCACACAGTGAGTAATTGAAATTTTCCTTTACATAACCGTTATGAAAATTATATCCTATTTGGAACATTTTACGTTAACAATAACACTAAGCCAAGAACACGTACTGAAAAAACACGGGGGGGGAAAAAAGAAACAGTTCAGCTCTACGCATCCATAGAGAAAAGATCTGGAGAGATCTGCTTCTGTGGAAGAGCAGAGCACAGCACAGCCTGAGAGGCACACACAGATAGCTCGGTTGCATCTGTCCATGCTTTTCCTGGCCAGCTCCAAAGCATGTCTCCAATTAACTTTGAACCATTAAATGAAATATAAAGCAAGGACTTTAGTCTGTGAGATGAACAAATTATTATCAAAATTCATGGATATTTATGATTACCGCAAATTAACCACCCAACAAAACAGTGCTGTACAGGGAAAAAATGCATTTCCCTTTCATTCATCATACATGTACCAAGTTAACCACATTAATGACTAGCTCTGTGACATAAATGTTGTCACTTGGCACCTTTCCAGTGTGTGCTGGGGGATTGCAGGTATGGCCCTGAAGGTAAAGGTCTGAATCCAGCAGGACTGAACTGAGAAGCAAGGCCCCAAGTTCGAAATTCCTTTTTGGGACTAAGAAATTAGAAGCATTTATCAGATTGATGGCCTCGTTTGAGGATCACTGCACTGGTTCTCAGAACAAAAGTCCTACTGCACGAGTCTCAGACCAGGATCGAAAGGGCAAGCACCCCAGAAGGCAGCATGGAGCCACCAGCTATGGCATGTCACCCTCCATTGCTCCCGGCAAGTGCGACCTTCCTGCTGCTTGCCCTTGGGGAGCACAAGGAAGCATCACAGTATCACAAAGCCAACAAGTCACAATGCAAAACCTAATGACTTTTTAACAATAACCACTGATCACGTTCATTGGTAATTCCTATATTGTCTAAACATGGCCCAATGCAGAGCAAATAGAGTGAGAAATAGCATTTTATTTTTTTTTTTTTTTTTACTGATTATGATTTCTGTTTGCCTCCAGTCTTCTGCCAGGACAAGGATGATTGATTCACAGAAATCACTAAAACTCAGTTTTTGTCA
Organism: Anser brachyrhynchus; assembly: GCF_964034855.1. Classification (NCBI taxonomy): domain Eukaryota; kingdom Metazoa; phylum Chordata; class Aves; order Anseriformes; family Anatidae; genus Anser; species Anser brachyrhynchus. The sequence goes on from NC_137701.1 coordinate 33,723,073, forward strand.
CCCTGGAATGCGGCCACTTCACGGAAGGACTTGAAATTATTTTAAAACTTTTTTCAGTCTTCTGTGTCTAACATATCCTGGATATTGTTTCCTCCCCTCAAATCAGTCCGGGCTTTCTGCAGCTGTGGTCTAAAACCATACTGATAATGAGGAGACTAAATAGAATCAGATACCAGCATGCTATTATCACTGTTTGATGCACAATTGTACAAACTCAGTGCCTTTTGGTGGAAGCAGCCATCTTGGCATGCAAGGGAATGCTCACACCAATGTCAGAGCTGGCTACTAACAGCCCAGAACTTCCAGTAATGGGCACAATGGTCCTCTTCAACAGGCTATTGCCTCGACAGTCATCTGTCTCAGAGGAATTAACATTTTCAGAGAAATAATAACAAAATATTGCCAACTGTTAGACATGTTTCTGTAGGGCTTGCTCAATGTAACTGGAGGTAAAATACAGTTAGACTCCTACAGCTCCACTCCTACTGTCCTTTCATCTTGAGTTCTTGCAATAGCTTTACAACTTCTATGACCATCCCACATTTCTTGCAAACAGATCCCTGTTAATTCTACAGTGCAGAGAAAATTACATATTGCAAAACTTTATACTTCTGTTCAAAATTGGAATGAAGAACAGGGGCAATTATCTCAATGACCACCTCACAATTTCCTTGTCATCATCAGCTATAGGAAACAAGATGAACACAAAATTCTCTTTACTTTTATTCTCTCTTAGAACTTTTTCATCTCACCTGAAAGTATCTGTGCTGAGATGAAAGACTGGACTACTTTCACTGTAGAAACTGTAAACTGTAATTGAGGTTTCATGCGAACACTTTTAATTCCATTCCAGTGCAAAGCCAGACAGGTCAGACAGAACCATGAATAATAATGAAAATAGAATGAAAAAGAAAAATATTCTTGTATGGGGCTCCTACACTGTCACCTAAAAGATGAATAATGTTTGATATGCCCGAAGTTAGAATTTCAGTTACTTATTTCTCATATGAGAAACTGTGACAAAATATTAACTCACAATCAAAATTGGTATTTCAGCTCTATAGACAGTAACAACATTACAGTGTGTTGATGAAATTTAAAGTTGTCTGTGCAGCTATTAGCACATCATATTCATGGTATTCTTTTGAGTTTTCATTGCTGTTTTCCGTCAAGTTTTTGCTTTTTTTTGCATAATAGAATCTACTATTAGTAAATCGCTACTCACATAACAAATGTGAGAAAACTATAATGAGGTTTATGATGAGGTTGAACAAGTTAAAAAAAACAGATTGAAAAAAGGTAAATTATTCAAGTTTCCATTTCTCAGTTTTCATGAGAACATTTAAAATAACAGAGGCACACAAACCAAAGGCTGTAATGGCTGACTACTAGTAGCAGACTACCAAGACACACTGACTGCAACTCTATTACTATAGATTTTATGAATCTATATTTATTTGCAGCTGATAAAGTAATATGGGAATGCTACTAGGCAAAATTTTGATAACTTCATTTGTGTTCAACACCCTCTTATTTCACCTTTATATATAAACGTCTAAGTATATACATGTATCTACCCACCAGACCGTGGAATTTCTTCCCCTATTTGATAGGGAGATTGATGGACTGTCTTGCCTGTTGCCTCTTTGCAGATATGTTCTATGCAGTAATTTTAGGAAAATCATAAAAATAACTGTAGCAATTCTGTATATTTAGAGAACACAAAGATCTCCAAATGGTTTTATCATCATGACATTGATAAGTAATAGCTGTTACCTGAAGAACAACTCGGTTTGGGAAAATTGAACAAACATTAAATAACACTTATCAAGGTTTCTACTTAACTATCACAAAAAGCCAATTCAGCTGTGCTCTGGAATATCTAAATAATATCACATATCCGCAAGCACCCTGACAAAGATATCGATCACTAACACTAATACCAAAGGCTATGTAAGAAATGGTCCAGCAATTCGTGCCACTAAGGGGTTTTGAAGGGTTAACATTGAGGCCTGGGTTTAGGCGCGAAAAGAACAAGGGATTTCTTCGGAGAAAAACTACTGACTTTGCACGGATGTGCAGTAACTTCTGATAGCCGGCCAAGAGACCACCAGATAAGGAGGAAGAATGAGAGCCTTCCTGTCTTCCTGTCTCCCTGGACCACCAGATAAGGAGGAAGAATGAGGGCCTTCCTGTCTCCCTGTTCGAGCAGCCCCTGAGAAAGTAACAGAGACTGATAAGCAGGCGACATCAGATTCGGGAAACCAATTATAATAACCTTGCCTCTTTTAGAAGTAGTAATAAATATGTATTAGCCTAGGAGTATAAAAAAGTAGATGCCTTACGTAACGGGTGTGCGTCCCGGTGGAGCAGAGACTCCCGGCGCACCCAGCGCTGTTTGCTTGCCTCTATTCGTTTAATAAATTGTAAACTCTGATTGTAATCCTATTTGGGACTCAGTCATTTATAACAATTGGGGGCTCGTCCGGGATGGTCTTGGTTCCTGAATTCTGACTTGATCTAGGAGGGGCGCCCCCACCATTTGGTGGCTCCTGTTCGAGTCAGGTCGGGGCTAACACCATCCTGAACCTGAATAAGGGCAAGCAAAGATTTAGATTTTTTTATGAGCTCCCTTTGCCGGCTGCAGCACTATATTTTGCCCGTAATTCTGCGCGCGAAGATCCGAACGAAGACGACGGAGTCGTAAGTATTTAATGTGTATACCGTTCGGTTGGGTGGGTTTCGGTTGCCTGTGTGTGTGAGAGTGTGACTGAGACGGAACGTAGTTCCGAAGCGATTGTGGAGGTCTTCTAACCGCGGTTCCAATCTCCCGCGAGGGACTTGGCCGGTGAAGGACCGAAGCGATTCCTATAGGATTCGTGGGTGGGTGATAGGTCCTAAACCCCCTGCAAGACACTCTCACTAAGGCAACCAAGGGCTGTAGGAATTGCCACAGTAAAATTCCTAGATGGGTCAGACAAAATTGAAGACCCGGGACCAGAGAAAAGGGAGCAAATTACCAGACATACCACCAGAAAGTCCATTAGGGATAATGATTAGAAATTGGAACGATAGGGGCCCCAGAAAAGGAAAAAGCAAAGTAAAAATGATTCAGTATTGTATGATAGAATGGCCAAAGGAGCCTTTAAGACCACATGTCTTTTGGCCTATTTTCGGATCTTTTGAAGACTGGGTTTGCCAGGCTTTAAATCTACATGTTAACTCAAAGGAACCTTTTAGCCAGGAGGAAAGTGATTATGCAGGATTATGGATCAGGATCTCACGTCCTTTTCCAGCCTCAATATTTACACTAAAAGCAGACGAGAAGTTTGACGAAGAAGAGAACAAAAAAATAAAAAAATAAAAAAAAAAGGAAAAAGAAAAAGATGATGAATGGGAGTCATTGGATAACCTACCACCTCTGTATCCTAACAATCCACCCCCGGTGGTGCATCTTGTAATCCTGTTTTGTTCTTAAATGTTTTGACTGTGTCAAGGAGGAAGGTGGGAGCATTATCTAAGTAACAGTTTAAAAGTTTGGGTATATTCGCGGTGGTGTTCGGTCAGTTTCCCAAGTATCGGGGGAGAGGGGCTGACATTATCAAAGTGGTAGAACGGAGAGTCACTTCTTTGGTGGTTCGGGCCTGAGCCCTGGGAATTTGGTAAGAAGGGGGAGAGCGAATTTATTTAGGCCTCAATACCTTTTAAACCCCCATCTTGACGGATACACAGGAGTGATTCCTTGTTTTGTGTAGGCTTACTAACAAAGTGCATGAGAAAAATTAGCATTCGGCTTGAAATTCGGTCTTGTTGAAATGTAAATTTTGTGAAAAAGGTGGTATTGTTTGTCTAGAAGACAGAAGGCTGAGTGCTTCAGGTGTTTTTCCGAAGTCCTGCGGATTTATGATTGGAATGGGGCTCATTAATAATCTGAAATAGTAAAGTTTGTATGTGGAAAGAAGAGTTTAATCCCAGAGAATTGGGACATTTGGGAAGAAGATTAGGAAAAGATAGTAAAAACCTGCAATAAAAAGGTTTGCGTGGAAATTGAAACAAGGGACAGTAACTAATATAAATAAATAAAAGGGAATGGGAAATCAAGGAAAAGGGGAAAATCCAAAAAAAAAAAAAAAAAAAAAAAAAAAAGACGTCCTAAAAAAGAAAAAGCCTCCTTGGGTGCATATTGGCACATTGGAAGGATATTGTTAGAAATGGGGGCACAGAAAGCAAGAGGACTTTCACTAAGTATTGCAATCAATGGTGGCCACTATATAAACTAAATGGCCACTTTATGGATCAATCGACTATAACAGTGTCTTGCAATTAATGTTTTTGAGGAGAGAAGGAAAATAGGATGAAATGTTGTATAGTGATACGTTGTTTCAGCATCTTGGAGGGAAAAGGTTTGGAATTAAGTTGGCCCCTGACTGAGCCTTTGGTGTTGGCATTAGAAAAGTACAGGCTGGAGAAAGATAAAGGAAGTGTTAAAAGGATTGTTGGAGGTGTTAAAGGTTGTGTGGCATGTAGTATTTAACAGAGCTGTTTGAAGTTGAATGAGCAGGGAAAGAGGATGTAGGAATGTTAATAGTTCCGTCTCAACCCGAGGCTGAGATCTCTAAATCGCGGTGTGAGCCCTCTGGGGCAGGGGGACCGTGATGGGTCCGAGAGAGTTGTCGTGGAAACAGAAAAGCAGCTAACTCTTGAAACAACCTGAGTTCCTGTGTGAGCTCAGATTGCCAATGGGACCGCTCAGGGAACTTTCAACGATTGCATTCCCCTGACCGACCCCCTCACTGAGACCCTAATCACCCCGGAAATTATGTAAATACTAAAATCTGGTTAAATTGGCTATTGGGAATTGAGAATCTGTTCCAACAAGGTCCAAAAGAAACCCCTATGGAATTTATGGAATTTTTGAAGTTTTGGACCAACTTTGAAATGCAATGAGAAAAAAAAAAAAAATGGACCTGGCTTAAAAACAAACAAACAAACAAACAAACAAACAGAGGCAACTGGCTAGCCTCTTTCCAGGGCAATCGGCCCCTGATATCAGAAAGAAATTGTCTTAGGCTGCAGGACAAACTTACAACAGTCAGGAATGACGGGGACCTGGGGCATCTACCCTAGCAGGTCCACTAGTTGAAATAAAGCTAGGAAACGAAGACAGAGGCTTGAATTTTTTGTTGGTTATGGGAGCTTCTTTCTCTGTGTTAGTCAGTAAATGTAATAGGAGCAACATATTCAGTGTTAAATAGTTTAAAAGGACGATTAGGAACTAAGACAACTACAATAATTGGATCCACAGGGAAGGAGGAGGAACGGCCATTCTTACGACCCCTTGATTTGCGTTTTGGGGGTGAGGAACTAACCCATAAATTTTAGTATGTACCAGAATGCCCGATGCCACTCTTGGGACGGGATCTATTAGCCAAATTAGATGCAACAATAACCTTTGAGGATGGAGAATTAATAATGAAGGTACCTGAGTCCAAAGTAGGCCAAATCCTAATGATCAAAGATAAACCCTTTGTTAATATTCCAAGAGAAGTAGAAAATGCAGTTATAGCAACAGTACGGGAAACAGATGTACCAGGGAAGTCGAAACTGGCACAACTGGTAAAGGTGGAATTAAAGGAAGGAGCCAAACCTGTTTGAATCAAACAATATCCGCTTAAGATAGAAGCTAGGCACGGGAATGGTGAAAATTATTGACAAATTTCTCAAATATCAGATTCTGGAAGAATGTAAATCGGAATACAATACTCCAATTTTTCCAGTAAAGAAGCCGAATGGCGAGTATAGATCTGTACAAGATCTTAGAGCAATAAATGAAATAACAAAGGATATTCACCCGGTAGTAGCTAATCCTTACACATTGTTAACATCTGTGAAAGAGAAATATAAATGGTTTACCGTGATAGATTTAAAGGATGCCTTCTTTTGCATACCTCTTGATAAAGATAGTAGAAAATTATTTGCCTTCAAATGGGAAAACGTATTGAAGTTTTTGGACCACATATGGTAACAACCGTTTTGGAACAAAGGGGGGGGGCACTGGTTATCACCCAGCTGGATGATGAAATATCAGGCAATCCTAACTGAACAAGATGACATAACCTTGAAAACGACTAACCTGTTATATCCAGCAGTATTTCTAGGAACCGTTCCAGAAGAAGGACCGTTGGAACACAATTGTGTGGAAATAATCGAACATACGCCAGCCACAAAGATTTGAAGGATGTACCCCTTGAAAGGTATTCAGTGGGAATACCACACTCCGTGGCACCCACAAAGCTCAGGGAAAGTAGAAAGGATGAATCAAACAATAAAACAACAATTGGCTAAGTTAATGATCGAGACACAGCTGCCCTGGACGAAATGCTTACCATTGGCACTTTTAAACATAAGAACTAAACCACACAGTGAGACTGGATTATCATCATATGAAATGTTATATGGTATGCCTTATTCTCAAGGGATGCCCCTAGGGAACAATGTAGTTGAGGATCATGGTATCCAGAAATACATAATTACCATTGGAAGGAGATTACAGGAGATAAGAGAAATTGGGATGATGACTCAGACACCACCTTTAGGATTTGCTATTCATAAAATACAACCAGGAGACAAGGTCTTAATAAAAACCTGGAGAGAAGAATCATTGAACCCCCGATGGGAGGGACTGTGCCTTGTTTTACTTACTACTGAAACAGCTGTGAGAACAGCAGAAAGGGGTTGGACCCACGCATCCAGAATAAAAGGACCAATAACTACCGAAGCCTGGAGGGTTGAGTCCACTCCTGGGGAACTGAAACTGAGACTAAAGAGGAACTGATATCCCAGCAATGAGGTTCTGCATGAATTAAGGGCACTGGATAAAGAGGACAAGGCTGAAGGGAGGAAAGGGAGAAGGCAAGACCGGGGTAGGACCCTCCACTGCGGCGTGTATGGTCTACCGAGGGAGGCAACCCCTATGGGTATTGACCACCGAGTGAGAGTGCCTCGACCGGACTTCTCCCACACCAAGATCAGTTTGTCCTGAGAAAAATAACATGAGAACCTTTTAAACCCATAATAAAATTGTGATTAGTTTTTCCAGGAGCTGGATCACCCTGAAGGGCTGAATGGTAACACAAGCTCTGAAAGCGGGCCCAACCCCATGATTGAAGGCGCTTCCCACACTCTCAAGATTGGACGGCGAAAAAGGCTTAAAATATGACAGGTTGCCAAAGAGAACTGAATTGTGACTGTAAGTGGAAACCCAACGTGGGAGCTTGGAAGCGTGCATATATGAGTACAAACGGGGCAGACATTGTAACAGGACCACTCGGTAACAAGGACACTCTGTATTATCACGCCCCAAAGGGTAAAGATGGATGGGATGGTCATTTTCCAAACGGGACGTGGGCCCTAAAGGGACATTATTGGGTGTGTGGCAAACATGCTTACAAGAGGCTACCTGGAAACTGGTCGGGAATATGCTATGGGGGGTACATAAGACCCTTGTTCTTTTTATTGTCACAAACACAAGGAAATCATTTAGGAATAAGATTATATGATGACCTGAACAGAGTAAAACGATCTATTGATACTTCCTTATCCGGGGATAGTGCCCAAAAATGGGGAAAGGATGAATGGCCTCCTGAAAGAATCATACAGCATTATGGGCCAGCCACCTGGAACTCAAATGAGTTGATATCAGGAGCCCGAGAACCTATTTATAATTTGAACCGAATAATTAGGTTGCAAGCTATCCTCGAAGTTGTAACAAATCAAACAGCGACAGCCTTGGATCTTTTGGCTGACCAATCCACTCAAATGAGAAATGCTATATTCCAACATAGAATGGTCTTAGACTATTTACTAGCAGAAGAAGGGGGAGTATGTGGAAAACTGAACGATTCTAATTGTTGTCTACAGATTGATGATAATGGAAAAGTGGTCAAGCAGATAACAAAGGAAATTAGAAAGCTAGCCCACGTCCCAGTACAAACTTGGAAGGGTATGGATTGGGATTTCTTTTCATGGTTGCCTGGTGAACCATGGGTTAAAAGGATGCTGTTTTTATTTTTATGTGGTATAGTGACATTATTGTTTATACCTTGTACGATACCTTGCTTTACGTTGTTGATACGGCGAGTAATAAATAGCACCCAATTTGTGATGACTTCAGTGGAGAGAAAAGGTGACGTGTCGATAATGATGCTTAAGAAGTGGACACCCCGAGAACTGACTGATGAAATCCAATTGTTACTGACAAAGGTTGAAGGAGAGACACGAATTGATGATTAAAAAAAAAAAAAAAGGGAGGAATTGTAAGAAATGGTCCAGCAATTCGTGCCACTAAGGGGTTTTGAAGGGTTAACATTGAGGCCTGGGTTTAGGCGCGAAAAGAACAAGGGATTTCTTCGGAGAAAAACTACTGACTTTGCACGGATGTGCAGTAACTTCTGATAGCCGGCCAAGAGACCACCAGATAAGGAGGAAGAATGAGAGCCTTCCTGTCTTCCTGTCTCCCTGGACCACCAGATAAGGAGGAAGAATGAGGGCCTTCCTGTCTCCCTGTTCGAGCAGCCCCTGAGAAAGTAACAGAGACTGATAAGCAGGCGACATCAGATTCGGGAAACCAATTATAATAACCTTGCCTCTTTTAGAAGTAGTAATAAATATGTATTAGCCTAGGAGTATAAAAAAGTAGATGCCTTACGTAACGGGTGTGCGTCCCGGTGGAGCAGAGACTCCCGGCGCACCCAGCGCTGTTTGCTTGCCTCTATTCGTTTAATAAATTGTAAACTCTGATTGTAATCCTATTTGGGACTCAGTCATTTATAACAGCTACAAGTAATTTAAGTTCAGCTTGTCTTCATTTTGGGTTACAGGACTCATAATTGAGTCTGATCTGTTGTCCTCTACTGCCCTCTAAATATCCTCTGCGTTTCCTGCACATTGCACACATCTCACATAGCAAACTATTTGAAACCATAGCATCTAAAAGGAGTTCTTGTCTGAAAAACAGTTCTGTTATCCAGTAACACCATGTTATTGGTTACACCCTCAGCTGTTAGTAACTGTTTTGGGTACTTTGATTTAACTGGAACAACAGCAGCTGTTCTTAACTACAGAAACTTGACTCCTGCTTGGAGTCTGATCTACAATACATAGGCAATTTATTCTGTACTTTTCATTTGCGGCAGAAGAATCTCTGATCTTCAAAATTCACATTCGCAGGAAGTTAGTAAATGATTAATTGACATACCATCCGTGTTACACAATACAGAAAGTCACATTGCAGAAATGCAGAAGGAATGTTACGGCTGGTGACGGACACAATCACGGTTATAAACAACCTACTAATAGACCCTACAATGGCTTTACAGCAGTTTAAATAGGAACTACAACATTTCAGGGCAGTATTTTTTTTTCTTTACTAGCAGTTTAGTCATAGCCTCTATAAAACATCACACTGTAAATAGAAGATAAATAGAAGAAACCTTCCCAACCCTCTTTCCTACAGAAACTCAGCTTCTGCACTGCCTGCTGGAGAGGCAGCAATGACGGGTACCAAATAGTTAATCATCTTCCCGCAGTTGCTAGGTAACAAACTCTCCCATCCCTGCATCCCTGTCCCAGGGTGTTCAGCCAAAGTCTACCAAAAAATCACTGCTACATCTTAAATTTCATTACTGGAATGCATGTCCCTCTCCTCCTTTCCAGCCACCCCGCCCCCCCAGCATCCAGAGTTGATGCAGAGCAAGTGCCATTTTAGAGAAAAACAGACCTCATCTTTTTGATGTAATCTTGGTTAAACCCTGCTGGCTTTCTCCATTCCTTGTACCCTGAGCTGCAGCCCTGCCTCGTTAGCCTCTGCAGCACCAGCAGTGCTGAGAGCTCCTGGGAGCAGGAGCAGCAGGAGGTGGCCCCGAAATGCACAACACAAAATAACCCCTGGCTGCTACCTGCTGCACCTCTGCCCCAAGTCTTAATTCCCACCTAGTGTCCTCAGCCAGTTTATAACCTAGAGAAAAGCACTTTTCAGTTGTATACTTCTGAATTTATTGCTTTGTTGTAGTTGGTGGTGGTTTTGTGAAATAACTTTCAACCCAATTTGAGAGCTTTTTCTTTTTTTAGGGTAAAAGAAAAAAACACACCAGCACTGCCACAGACCAGAATGAACTCAAAGCACAGGAAACCAACATCATTTCAACAAAAGCTGAATAGGAGTATTAAATAGCTATTTCTGAATCCTATTGTGGAGAAAAGCGAACAATCTGCTACTCGTTTTTGTCAGTAAGTTTTCCACACCAACAATTCAGCTGCTGTATTTCATAACTCTTCCTCTCTTAGGGTGACTTTCAACCCTTTAACAAAAGGCCTTGAGAAGCCCCATGAAGCTCTGGGAGACCTTCATGTGAGGTCTCCCACAGAAGACTAAATTCCACCCACTGGTATTTTTATCTGTTCCAAACTAAGGTATTTCAAAATATGCCGATTCTAAAATGAAAAGCATTATGGCTCTTGAATTTGAATTGCAAGTGTTGTAGAGATAAATAATCATCACATGCATGGCATTAGCATACACAGCAGAATGCTTTTCTTGTTTACTAGGATACAGAAAATCAGCAAATCACGTGGAAGTAAAGCTACTGAATTATTTCAGTCCTATAATGAATGCTGTTGGAGTTAAGTTCGATAGAAACATGTTTTTGTTAGTGGACAGCCCAATGGAAAAGTCAACTATAAAAAAGCAATAGAAAGGACAAATCACTATGGATATCTCATTAACTTCTACAGGATTGAGGTGCATTGCTGTTTTTTAAATTCATAAAAGAAAAAAATATTAGGTAGAGGCTAGTCATGGAGGTTATTAATTTATTATTTTTTAAATTTTGGACAAATTTCCTTAATCCTCTATTACTGTGTGTTCCCAACTTTTTTTGTTTAAATGGAATACAATTTAATTACAAGACTTTAAAAAAAGACAGTTCTTGAAAAATCATAGTTGGCTGGTTAGGTAGATGATACTATGATTAAGCGAGGAAAAGCTAAAAAACTAAGCAAAACACACTATGATTGTTTTTTCGAGTCTGATTAAGAAGCAACCACCACCATCTTTCATGACTTCCCATTTCCTTTGACAAGTCATTGGGCCTTTCTGCTTTAAGCCCTTTTTCTTTATTGTTAGCAGATGCTGACTGAAGGGGATACTTCCCCATGTTCTAATTAAACCATTTTTTAATTCCCACTCTGAGGGCATAAAAGCTTGAGAAACAAAATGATTACTGACTGGTGCAGAAGTTCAATCGATACAGCCCGATTCATTAGTCTTGGTGCTTTATAATCCAAATGTAATACTCCTTCCATATTACAGAGCAAATAAAACAGCCAGTATGTTACTGTCAGGCTACAAGTGCAGCAATACTAATTACTGCTACACTCATTTGGAAAAGGGGTTGTGGGTTTTTTTTGTGCCCATGTTTTCAAAATATTATATATAAGTATGAATGAACTAAGATTTCTATACTGAACAGTCTTGATAACACCTGATTTATTGAGAATTCTCAAAAAAAAATAAAATTTGGAACTTAATGTGGTTTGTTGCATGTTTGGTGGGGTTTGGTTTTGTTGTTTTCTTCTGTTGGAGTTTCTTCTGTTTTTAAAGTACAAAGTTGTCTCTAGGCACAAAGCAGGCAGATAACTGGAAGTGCAAATTGCTGAGGGCAACAAAATGAGCAGAGCACTGCTGCCCACTCTGTGCCAGAGCCTGGAGCACCAGGCTGATGGGTGCTCCTCCTGGGGGCATGGGGTGCCTTGAAGAGCTTGGTGTACCTGATCCATGCAGACCTAACTACCTTAAAGGCAGCTGAGATGCACCCAAATTCCACAGGAATATAGAGAAGTGGGGATAGATATCACCCAAGGGAATGCCGTCTACAAGAGGGAAACACCTGTTTATCTTCTGATGGCAATTAGGACTGTCTGTACAGTTGCTAAAAATATGGCCTCCTTCAGGAGGCAAAGAAGTTGGTTTATATGCGAAATCATTTATCTCAGTGTCTGAGGGGTAGCAGCAGCCCATAACTTCTCACACCTCTTACTAGGAATCAACCGTGTGGATGTCTAATGTTTTCCTGCAACTCCTAAAGGATTTCCCAGAGCTGAAGAAGTCAGTCCTGGTCTTTCCCAAGAGGATGAAGTCCCCCTCCTTTTTTTTTTCTCCCCGAACAGGAGAAGAAACTCATCAGTGGTGCTGATAAGAGGGAAGGAGCAGACACCTTGCCTGCCCAAACTCACCATGGCTTAGTGTAAGGCTAGGGCAGGAAGACCAAGCCAGGAAGAAGACTAATTTTATAAGTTACTGCAAAATAAAAAGTGAAACTTAAAATTACATACATTTTCCTAGCACACATTATATCTGCTGCTCTTCAGTCATTTCAGTAATAGGACTCACTTTGATCCTCACAGCAGAAATACTGTTATTTGTCCTAATGCTAAAAACAAATGCAGTGGACAATTAGATGCAAGTCTTACAGACCTGCAAAAAGGGTCATAGTTTTGAATTATGTACTTTTTTTTTTTAATATCTAATTCTTTTTTTCAAAACAGTCTTCTATGGTTTCAGGCATTGTAGAAGCAGATAGTGAACTTCATTGGCCTAAAATGTTTGCAGCTGAAGGAACCAAACAGGACAATGGACACCAGGACAAAGTATACTAGCCTTGGTATTTTTTTTGTAATTATATTAGAATGGAAGATTGCAGTCAGACTAAAAATCCTGTTTTAATTAGTTCTGTAGGAACAAGTAAAACTGACAAAGGCACATATCTTCTTAACACTAGACCTATTAAAATTATTTTCCCCAAAAGGAATAGACAAGTAATCATACTCAATTTAGCATTTAGAGATAGTTGCTACATACAGGTTTTACATGCATTTTAATATGCGTATAACTACGCATATATATATATATTTATGATGCATGCTTATAAGTCCCAATAGCTACTTGCCAACCTGATCATTATTATTTGCCTAATTTCTTAGGGATGTTAAATGTAAAGTCACTTGGTAACTCTTACTGGTTAAATAATCTTCCTTTTCCAAGCCTCAAGTGCAATACTGATGGTAAAATGCCATTCCCTTTTAAAGATCACATATTGAGAAAGTCACGACAAAAATTGTAATGAATAGCAACAAAATGGTGCAGAAATCAATTTAAGAAGAGGCAGATTAATCAAATTCTGCCATCCGTGTTTCCATGGGTGATACTTAACTCTCCTAGTAGTTTCAGTGCTTTCAGTCAAAGATAGGCATTGTTTCTCCCAACATGTTGATCCCTTTAAAAAATCCATACCCTGAAGGATCCTCAATTTAGCTTTTCAGAAATGGAGGTATCCCTGTTTTGAAAATTCAGGAGAGATGTTGTAGTTTGAGACTTTGGTTTGTTTGCATGTTTTAAGTATTTTTATTTTCATAGACAATCCTTAATAGCAAATTTCAGTGCACATAAAATTTCTGTACTAAAGATACAGAATTTTAAAACAACCGAAATGGAAAATACACCCATACTTTTATATACCTATATATATAGTTTTTGTATATAAGTATACATATATGTTCTCCAGCAAAAGTACACAGTGTACAAGAGAAAAACCATAGCAGGCACCAACATAATGGACAGGGTAACAAACAAGGTAATAGAGGCTGTGGAAAGACTGGGGTAGGCATTTGCATCACATACATGTCATGAACCAATTGTAAAAGAAAACAAGCACTTGAGAGTTACACGCTCAGCCAACAGGCTGTGATATATCGATCAAATTACAGATACAGAAAGTGGGCAATAATGCCACTTTTTGGTTATACACACACTTGCAGAAAAAACATGCAAACAGATGACAAAGAACTCATGGAACAGGATGATATTAAATGAAGAGATGTTGCTAGAGGTGCTACAGGAGTTTGAGAAAATAGATATCCACATGAGAATAGTTTGGGTTTTTTTTCCTATCATTTCTTGATGCTTCAGTCAAGAAGGCACTAACTACCGCTCAGTGTATCAGCAGGTATTTGTGAATCTGATGTGTTTAGATTCCCTGAACTAGTCCCAGTACAAGCAAGTAGTTAGATATCTGCACTTCAAGATTGCCCCATTTAAATCAATGGGACTACTCAGTTAATATTACACCTATCCTTAATGGCTTTTCTGAATCAGGACTTATTGCAGAAAATAAATATCAAGTGATTTCCACATATTTCAGCAGTAGAGTTGGCCAAAAAAAGAGAATTAGAGACTGACCTGAGAAAGTATGTTAGAAAGTACTCTTTCCAGACTATCTAATTTGGACAACATTTATGTGGAAAGGAAGTCCTTATTCTGCTGTGAATGAAGACTCAAACCTTGATCTCCTCTGTAATGTAGATTTCCTAATGAAGTCTGTCTATTTATCATGTACCTTTCACTCATAAGTTTTAATTGAACATTTCATTAACAGGAAAAAAAGGATAGGAATGAACATATTTCTCAGATAGTTTCAGGTTTTAAAAAGTCATTACTTCCTCAGTTGATCAGCTGCAATCAGGTGGCACTTTATTCCTTTGTGCAACTGCTATAACATGTACACTTGAGAGCTAATAGAAAGGAAACGGGTCAAACAACTCTCAGTACATTTCTCTATCTGGAAAGACGCTGTTAACTTCAAAGGAGCTTTCCCACAAGCCTTAAAAGTCTTGTATATTACAGTCTTACAAGTTGTCCAGACAAACATTCAAGAAATTAATCAAATCCCAACAGACATCCAACTATATGAATATTTGAAATGTCTTGGTTAAAGGGTGCTAAAACCTTACATCAATTAACGTAATCGTTAAGTACCAACAGCCTACAGTCTCATCCAGCCACTGAACCCTCCGTTAACATGCTTCTGTAAACCCCGTGTAGCACATTTCTGCTAAGAACACTTACAGTCAATACATGGTCCACATCTGAAAAAAATAAAATGACATACTGCTTTAACTGCAATGGATAAAGGAAACCCACTGCACCAACAACCAAAAACTGAAATAAGACCAACATAGAAAAGTGGTTGAACTACAGAAAGGCTGTTACTAAGACCAAAGCAAAATAATTCCCAAATTTACAATTATGACAACTTTAAAGTAGTCTTAGCACTTAGTTTTGCTTTTTAAAACTACCAGTTGACCTCTGTAAAGTTAATATTTATTCCAGAAAAAGTCACTTGTATCATATTATAAGTACTTAAACGGGTCATATTTCCCTTGCCTGGGACTTTTTCCCAGTAATGTTTGAAGAAAAGTATTTTTGTTGATAAAAATAAAAAGCATGCAGTTCATCAATATTGTTATCATTGATCTTTGTTATTTAAAAAAAAATCAGTATCTGTTTTATGTATCAATCTCTACAGATAAATAAATTTTTGGCTACTCTGCAGCTTTGTTAGTATCTTTTTAACCACTGACAACATTACCAATTTGAGTGATTAATTCTGAATACAAACATTTCTCAAAAAATATGGTTTTAGGAGAAGAAAAAATATGAAAATAACAGGCTATTCTCAGAGTACACCTGGTGAAACCAGCCACCAAAACAATATTCTTTGACCCACTGACATCCTTCTTCAAACTCTCCAGAAGAAGGAGTCAAAAAGGAGCTGTGATTATAGGATACTGCAAGGCTGAACATTATTTGGACTCTTAGATTTTCCCTACTGAAAAAACAAACCAATAAAAAACTCAGTATGTGAAGCCAGGATAAGTTATTGAAAAGGGAATGTACTCTATTTATGCTATTTCTACCTTCACAGTTTCTAAATACTCCCTGGAAGAGAGCTCCAAGGGCATCTATTTATCACAGCGGCCCTGGCAGCATGGCTCTTTCAAAGAATATTTACAGCTGCAGTAATCCATAGACTACATTAAGAAACTCTAATCCAATAATGATTAGCTTCCTTTTTTCTCAGGATCTCCATGGCCAGATGCCACTTCAGCACCTATTTTAATCATTGCTTGCCTGCAATAGACCCTGTATTGCTTGTGTTTCACTAGACCATTCTACTTGGCATTAGGTTAAGGCCACTACTAATTCAGCCACTAATTTTGATTTTTTTTTCATAATGATTTTCCTACTGCCAGTCATGACCTAGCTCTTGAATTCAGGATTCTGCATGACAACCTGCTTTACATTCAGAATAATTCATTTGGTACTGTAGCACTTCAAAATCTGCTTTAAAAAATAAATAAATAAACTCTGCCTTCACTCAGGTTTTGTTTTAGGTCCTCTTCTTTAGGTTTCTTTAAATTACTTACAAGATGGGTAGCTAACAAACTCACTGTAAAAGCAAAAATAATCCCCCCTTCACACCATTTATCTCAATTTGTTCTGGGAAACAGCAAGCAGCATATCTAAAAAAATCAGTATGTTTCTTTTTACTGGTAATCATGATTATAAAAATTATTCTTAACAATGATGCAACTGTCTTCCTCAGAAACGCACACCATTTGTTTGCACATTTATTTTCTTGGGTCTTACCACCTCAGCTACAACACTTACTTACCACCCATTCAGGCATATTTAGAGAATAATAGTACACAAACAAGTATTTACCAAACATGAATATTCAATAAGGTGCTTAGAGATTCTCTAGTTTATTGACTTCGGTCATCAGAAGCAGCATTTCTTCATTTATTTTTTATACACATATACCCAGGTCTTCCTTTTTGTCAGCAACCTATATTACACACATTTTGTAGCATGCATTACTTTGTGGCAATAAATTATTGCTACAAAGACAAGGAAAAACTGAAGGAAATATTTCCTACAAGAGCACAGTAGCATCCCATATTGAAATGTCACCTTAAAAGTGTCAATATATAGATGAGAAACTCTGCACCTAGGCTAGTGCCAAGGACTTTTTTATACCAAGCAAAGAACCTGTGGTGTTACCAACAGGAATTCTGATGAGCCACAGAACCACAATAGGGTCAGAATTCCATGAGATGTATGGGAAGGATTCCGGAGTGATTTCTTCAAATGAAAGCTTAGAAGTTTCTGCGGGCTTCTAAATTTGGAGAGGGCTGGCATTGCAGTGATTCAGAGCTTTGTCTAAGGTTTACCTGGCGGTAAACTTACCAGATCTGCTTGGTCTTGCAGGGATCATCAGTTAAATGATTCTCCAGGGGGCCCCAAACCCCCCAAAGCAGCTGCAATTAGGGGACATGGCGGGAGAAGAATCGGGACAACAGGCTCTTCTTGCAGCTCACCTGGACATAGATTACTGAATTTTGTTACTGAACAGGAGGATCACATTTACATGAAGAATGAGCAAAATTCAGCCTGAAAGATTAATTATAATTATTTCCCCTAGATTTAATCCACTTCTGATCCTTTTAAAGATATTTAAAGGAATTTCTCAGAAAGAGGAATATTAGCACTAAACAAGAAAAAAGCTTATGTGAAAAATATGACCCATCAAGAAGCATTGCATACCTAAAATCAGAATTTAAAATTGAAGGCAAAGAAATGAGAACAAAGAAATGAGAGCTCTGATACTGTAAACATTCTGATCTCTAATGTTGTTCAGTGCTAGTATGGGTATTCACTGAGCATTATAGCATATCAAAACAGTACATGAGGTACACCCTCTAAGTGTAATTTCTGGCTCATTATCAGCTACCTGTGCTCTGAAGATAGTGGTGTGTTTTGAGCCTACTGATAATTGCTTCTGACTTGAATAGGCAGCATCACTTCTGATCAATTCTAATTCTGACATGTACTGATTTGGAAAAAGAAATTTGAAAAAACCTTGCCAACAAAATGGAAATAGTGCACAGTCAGCTTTAGGTTGAGAAGAAATTACTTAAATAGAGGATTATATGTTGTAAAATTGCTCTGTTATAGCAGAAGAATTAATATAATAAGATACACAGGAAGGAAAGCTTTAAGACATTAAAAGACAGCACAAATATACTTGAATTTCAAAGAACTTGAAAGCATACTTGTATGGTAGAAAATAAATCGGATTCCTTTCTATGTAAAGACACTGCTGTAGTTCTGTTGGTCTTTACCCACTTAGAGGGATTTGCATAAAAATTTCATGTATGCAAAATATGAGCATTGTTACTGATGGTCAGCAATATTAGTTCTAGTCACAAATCAAATCATGAAATTGATTTGAGACAGTGCAGCCAATTTAATTAGGGTTTGATTCTGTTAAAATCAATGAGATCCCAAAGCGCTCCAGTCGTAACTGATGTCAAAAGTTGCACATAGGAAGAAATAAATATAAGGATAATTATATCAACTTCAGTGACATCAAAATAGGATTTTACTAGATTAAGTGGGACTTGAACTCAACACCGAATGAGCACCCAAGAACTCAGACAAATGTTATACTGCCCTTACTATATACTGTAACACTATGGTTTTGATTTTGAAATTTGTACTTGCAAGATTCACTCTAATTTTGGTATGTCATACGCACCGCATTAACACCTCTGACTGAAACAGAAAATACCCTTAAAATGGTGAAAAATAGAATACTAAATGTATTGCACGTGAAATGCTTTGTAGTTTGGTTTATCACCCACAAGTAGGGGGAATAAGACAGATCTTTTAGAAACAGTCACAGCAATAAGGAAATCCCTCCATTTCAGGTACTGACTCCAGTAACTTAAACTGACATAAAAATGGAAGAAAGGAAGAGAAGTGGAAGAGCATTATTTATAACACATCTTTATATCTATATCACTGAAAAGTGCAGCAAACAAGGACCTTATTTTACTTTTACTGAAACAGAGAAGCTTTGCCACTTATTTTAATAAGAGCTTGACCAGCATCAAGTCTTGTTTTTTTGAATTATTAAACTGTTGACATATTTCATTTGTTCTCTAACAGCCAGATGTCTACTGTATTGCTGCCTAGCAAGTTCTTGTCTTCTATTTGTGCATTTAACTTCACAGTAATACACAATTGTGTTTACTTTGTTTCTCACCTTCCCAATTTTGTTATTTTATACACTCTGTAGTTTCCCAAGAGCTTCTTCCAACGTAAGTGAATTTAGTTCAAATACTACCTACAAATTTAATAAGTGTATTCTCTATCCCACCATATAACATGCTATGACAATACTGAATAAGTCTGAATCCAAAAATTCCCAGGGGGATCAAAACTGTCAATTGACAACAAACACTGCTAGAATGCTCTTCGTCCTCTTGTGAGATTGCCTTACAGTGATTTCTATCTGGACTGTATCTGCCTTATAACTAATAGCATTGTCATATGGGAAAGTATCAAAGTCCACGTATCACATCACTACTTTTAACTGAACTACAAGTCACAAAGGCAGTTACGTGGGTCTTGTGCCACCTTCTTGAGCCAACACTGTTGACTTTCCTTTTTTATTACCATCTTATTCCCCCAGATTATGAGTTTTAAAAATGCTACAAAGTCTATCTAGACTCTGAATTTAGGACTAACTTGGATGCAATTTCCTGAGGTTTTTATTCTCCATTTCAGATGGATATTGTTTGCCCTTTCTGAATCCTCGGAGACCTCCCTTATCTTCCATGTCACCCAATATAATTGGTAGATAATAAAATTGATTCTAAAATTCTTTTTTCCTTTCTTTTTTCTGTGGAACCCATGAGAACTGCCAATTTAAACTAATTTATTTTACAGAAACACTGTGGTTTCTTTTCCTGTCCCTTTCTATTTCCTTCCCCTTTTTGGAATTAAATTATACGAGCATCTGGTGGTCATAATTAACATTTTTCTATGTAAAGATATCCACTTCAGTCTTGCTCACCCATTTCTTCATTACCTGTTATTGCAGCTCTTCCACTTCTTGTTACAGACCCATAACACAGGATTGAAATTTGTAAGTCAGATGTCTACCTGAGCGTATAGGTATTTTTTCTATAGAATCTGAATGATTAAAAATATTACAGACCAAGCTGATAGGACTGCCTGCTGACACTTGCTCTTATAAAGCCCTGCTTTTGGTTGCTTATTACTTCAAAGGGACTGCCTACACTAAATGTACGCATTGTGTATTCTTCAGGGTGTTTACAGCCTAATTAACAATTTATGTTTCCCAGAAGATGAAGAAAAATTGTTTTGTGCATTACTTTTATATGAAAGCTTAATATCCCTATTCTTAGAGTGGGATCTTGACGCTTTGCAGAAAACAGTGGTCTAGCATGTACCTATTGCTAGAGCCAGGAAACACCATGTGTTTTTTTTTGAGCATGATGGCGGGAGAGGGGGGTTGGAGGCAGTCACCTCATGCTGAAAGAGCCACCCAATCTTAGCACAATAGAGTACATGGGGCAGCTCACAGTGAGACATGTGGCAGACTGTGGCTGCTTCAGCCTCTGCTGGTGCCCACATCTGCAGCCCTAACTGCTGCAGCCATTTTACGTGTTACCACCACTGAGGCAGGGAAGCTGAATTGCACAGACTCTATTTTAATTTCCTCCAGTTAACAGGTTTATGAACTGGCCCAAATTAAAAACCTTTGACAAAAATTCACATTGAAGAATTTCAGTTCTCTCTTATCATCTGGGTCTCCAAATACTTCTCCGAGGGCAAGCACGATGAGCACAAAGGCAAGCCCAAACACCCTGTATCAGCAGGTCTGCTGATGTTGACTCTACATTGCCTGGGCAGAAAGGGGAGCAAACCGATGCTGAGCTCTCTGCACTCCAGACAACTTCCTTTAACCACAGGTCTGGAGTGTGAAAGCTGGAAACACCACATCATTTATGACCCTGAACAGTAACAAATGAACCAAGTCTCCAATAAATGTAGTTCAGACTTTGCATTTTTCAGCAAATAGCTTGTCTCTAAGAAGACGAACAGGTTTATCAGACTCAAAAGTAAGCATATTTTCTAGCTATATCCTCTCTTTCTATTAATACCCATTCCTTTTTGACAATGCAGTAATGGAAATACAGCAGCAGATCTGCAGATTCTTGCTCACAGCACAGACAAGAGAGCTCCTGTTCCCTCACTGTGGATCCCCGAGAGGGTGCGGATCACCAGCAGCAAGCTCCTTGCCAGGAGGCACACAAAGATCCACAAGAGGCTGTATGAATGTAGGTTTACCTGGGATGCTTTGCTACTTCGCATCCTCCCAACTGGGCTGTTGGGCAACGTGATTTTATACATTCTTAAACTAATCCAGAGACCAAACACAAAATGCTGTACTAGGGAACATTACATGTACTCTAACTCTCCCAGGAGGTACTCAGACTGGGAGAAAGACATTTCTTTTTAAGACTAAAACTTTCCTGAAAATTGTCTTATTGTGAATTTTCATTGCAATTCCTTTTCTATAAGAGAGCAGTTATAAGGTAATATACAACTATTGTGGTCTAACAAAGTTCACGCCAAAAGAAAAGAAATAGAAAATGATCTTGCAGGCTGACTTTTGAAACTCACCTGTGGGGATAGGCTAGGGTCCTTTGATTTAATTTCAACTTTGTTGCCTGATTCAGACTGTTAGCTATATGCTGCTGGCTACCAAAACTTAACAAGCTTCTCTGCATCAACAAAATTATGTCTTGTTCTCTGTAGAATCAGATATAATGAAGTTGCTCATTAAAAATAATGAGCTGGTTTAGTAATGAGCCTTGATCTACAGCTTCAGTCTGCAGAATATCTTCTTTTCAATTGTAATGTAATTAGATTCAATTGAGGTACCCAAGCTGGGATATTAAAGGTAACTGCAAAAATCAGACTTAATTATGAAAACGGGATACACTGAGGCTTTCAAAGACTCCCATGTAATACCAATAGCATTGAAATATTGGTAAATATTAGTTAAAATAAATTAATAATGCCAAAACTATTAATAGTCCTTAATTGGTCACAGAATTTGCGTTATAGAACTCAAACCATTATGTTTGCACCCAATTGCCCAAGGACACTTGTTTACATGCATAAAGTGAATGGCTTGAAAGTCAGCAGTGTTCAGTGATTTCCACTGACACCAGTAGGTACTGAGGAAGCCTGACACTGAAAAGCCAGGCTATTGATTTATGCACAGAGCTAAAATAAGTGACTTCTGTTGCCAAATACAGATTTCACAATATTCCAGACATTCCAGACATGAAAGCAAAGACCCAAACACAGGTATCAATGCAACGAGGCAATATCCTATGATGCTGTAAACCAAGTCCGCAGCAGTGTCTTTGTAAGAGGTCATCCATGTAGTGCAGCCAACAAGTGACACTAAATGCACATGAGAGGCTCTAAACTGCTGCTCATCACACTCAGCATTATAAAATCAAAAGGAATTTTGAGTGGCACTGAATATTTAAGAGCAGTCAGCTCTTAAAATAAATAGCCCAGCCTGTCAAGTTACAGCTCCTGCTGACTGCCGAGCACATCTCCACTGACATCCCTTCTGGCAGGGTCTCTAGCCCTGCATCTCTTCTTCCTATTTAGTGGCTGCTCTGCTCACACAAGCACACCCACCTTTGTTTGGCATCCAAACAGTACTGCAATTTGGAGGTTGACTGTTTTCCTTCCTCCCATTGCTTCTTCAGATATACCATCTCTGTACAAAATACCAGGGCTCAGGGCAGCTTTAATGATGTGTTAAAAAGACCTGTGAACCTTACTGTCAAGGTTTGTTTAACACGCAGGGTGATGAATCAGTGCTCCCAGAGATAAAAAGCCTATTGCTAAATAATTGATCACAATAGATTACTACTAAAGTCTCAGCTTTTCTGTTGGGACAGCCAAAACTAAAAATTAGTGCCAAGTGTATTGGTAGATTTGCTATGAAGACATCCACTGACTTTGGAAGAAGCAGGCTGAGGCTATTTTCACATTCAAAGCTCAAGAGGACTGGGAATAGATGCAGCTGTGATAAGGCCAGGAAAAGGCAACGTAACTGGTGTTAAACCACAGTGCACTCCATTTCAGAAGGCACTAACCAAGACACTCAAAAGGACCCTTTACTATGTTCAGGAGAGCCCAGATTAAAGATGTAGAGTACATTTCAGTAACAGTGTCCCCCAGCGGACCCTTCAAGTCCCAAGGGCAGGTACATGCCCTGACCACACCCCAGCTCCCAGGATGGGAAATAGGCCACAAGGTACCCACGATGTGCTCCTGAAATGACCCTGACAGATACAGAAATGAGAAATAGCCTCACTGTACACTGCAAGTCTCCTGATTTTAAGACCAACCTGTCCCACTGCACAAAACCACTACGTAGTTGTGCAATGGATCATTCCTCAGTGCAGAACAAGAAGAGATCCAGGAGCGTGGGGCAATAAAATAAGTGTTTTCTACATGTTTATTACAAACTGAAAAAAAAAGTTCTGTCCTGAAGTGTATTGGTCATTCTTATACCCCATGATGCCGGTATAATCCAGGTAGCGATATTTAGAGGAGAAAAACAAGTAAAAAAAGAGAAAAGCTAGAACAGCCATCTAAGACCATTTCAGTAATTTATTCACCTTTTCCCTGGTTTCCAGATTCTCTTGCAAACTTTCTAAACCTCGCAATCCTCTTTGCATATAAGGATGTAAAATGAGCAGGTGTTCTAGCTAACACTTCCAGTTTTGACAATTTGTATACTTAGAAGTGCTTATCGGGAATATAAGATATTAAGGTCACCAATGAACCCAGACAATCATCTATGTTGTAGCAATGGAAACAGAGGTGAATGTAGGATTGTTGCTTCCTGGTACAAATGCTGCATTAAGTCAGCAATGCTACACAGATTGATACCGTGGGCAAAAATGGAAGCACCCCTACATACTTTTTTTGCATTTTAAAAGGGTGTTTTTCTTTTTTGTGCAGTGGGCTTTAATTATGACCTACAAAATTCACAGTAGTAACAAATACAATTTTATCCCTTCTAATCTTCATTTTTCAGTCCTCTTTTTAATCATTTGCTTCATTGACCACTTACTTGGTTAATTTCACTGAATTATTACATTGAGCCACAGAATATTATACTTTTATCGGTGAGCTTGGAAAGGTAGCTCATTATAGAACTTTAATAACTTTAAAATAGACTTTTGCTTTAGCCAGGAAACCATATAAAAATGTTCTACAACATTTACCATGGATTGGGTGGCAGACCTTGCTTTTTCGTAGTAATTGAAATATTAAATTTTTTTTGAAACAAAAACCAGTGTATTGTTACCATATACATATTCATTACAACATTGAATGAAAAATGCCTCAGATTGTGACACTTGTGTATCCAAAATGTAAATGCACTCCAGGATTGCCATGTTTTCGTGTTTCTCTACTTTTATGTCAGACTATACCTAGCTTAGCTACAGCCCTGAGCATGTTACATGATAGATATGGATTCTACTTCCAGGAGAAGCAGTTGCAGTGTTTCCACGATGCCCGCTGGCACTGCAGGAAGGGGCCGCCAGAGGAAGGCTTGGGTCCGTGGAGTAGCACTGCGGAGAGGACACGGTGCAAAGCAGGGAAGCAACGGGAAGCAGAGACAGGTTCTCGGAGGTTTCAGGGCAGAAAGAAGAGCAGAGATTAAAGGGGCCTGCAAATATTGCAACAAAGAAAGGAACTTTGAGCATCTGAAAGAAAAGCAATATCCATGGGGAAAAAAAAAAGGATCTAGTGAAAGGACATGGAAGAAAAGATTGACAGTGTGTTAAGAAAGACAATTCTGTCTTCCCTTGCAAGGAAATAAACAGCTTCAGGGTACAAAAGCTGCTAACAACTGTTTATGCTACAAGCAGAAGGGAAAGATGAGGCTATGAAGGGAAAAGGAAGAAAACAAGGGGTGAAAGTGTCTTAAAGAACCTTTTCTCAGCAATAATGGAGCAGCCACCATGGGATTGCCAACTGTAGACGAACAGAGGAGTGACACTGTGGAGGGAAAAGCACATGGAAGAAAAAAAATACAGCAACACTGAAGGAGATGTAGAACACACAAGCTTGTTTCCTTCGTCCCCTCCCACTTTCCCCAGAAAACCAGGTATTTGGCAAAGGAACAAAAGTTCAGAAGGAGTTGCATGACTTTGGGTGGACAGTTGTGAAGTGGCACGCCTTGAGGATACAAGATCTCAAACTAGGGAGTTGTTTGCAAGCAAGTGAAAACACAAACTTGCGCACACCCCGCTTCACTGCTCTCACAAACCAACTCCAAGGCTTCCATTCCCATTTCTTTACCTAGTGCAGCAACCCTAGCCTATTGGAAAACTAGGGAAATAGCCTGCCAAGAAGCAGATTTACTAAGACAATCAAAGCAGTTTAATCCCCCCCCTTTCAAGAAATCGTTCATCTCCTCTTGTTCAATTCTCACTGGGGTAAATACCTCTAAGGGACCTGGAGCAACTTGCATGTTTCTAAATTTACCACAGTTGAGTTTTATTAGTCGTCCTCAATTCTTAAACTGCAATTCACGTGTTATCCGTTGAAGAGGTCAGAGTTTTAGAATGTTCAAAAGTGTTTTATATAGCCATAAACTTTGGGTCTTACAAGCATGTGAAACTAATGATAACCATATAAACAGGCTCCAGCGAAACTGCAACTTGAAATGCCCAGGTGTATATTTTATTTTAAAACTTATGTCGTATACATCACACGCATTAGGTGGCTGTAATGAACAGCTGTTAACAAAATTCTACCAGACAAATGGGATTACTAATCACTGTTAGAGTTCATACTAACATTACATATTCCAAATATTGTTAAATACTATGTAGTATATTTCTCAAACTATATATATTAATGGTAGAGAGGACTTGTTGGTTTTGAGTTCTGCACTTAGCATGTCCTAGTCCAGAAAGAAGTGAGGGAGCCATATATATTTTTAATGCTTTTTTTTCCCCCTATCTTACAAACTCCCCAGGTACAGGAAAATAAAAAGTACTAAAACGTCAGGTCATCTTCAAAGAATAAAGGGGGAATTTACAAGATGTTACAGGGCAGGTGCAAAGGTCCCAACAGTAGTTCAAGTTTATTACAGTAAAACCATGCAGCTTAATGCAGTGCTGCGATGGTGGTGGTTCAGGACCTGAAGGCAACATAACTACATTTTCTCACTATTACACTTAAGGTAATTAACCTACCTCCCAGCAAGATTTATCAGCTTAGTCACAGCTTCACTTGGACTGATTTCAGCTCCAAAGGTGGGTTAGTAACCAGCTCAGAAATCTATGTATTGCACTTCAAAGCACAGCATAGACAACCCCAAGTCTGGCAGATTTTGAGAAGCAGCAGCTCAGGGCTCTTTCTGCTTCCACTGACTCAAGTGAAAGCAGATTCAAGCCAAGGCAGAACAGTACCAGGCTGCTGACCCCAAAACCTCAGGCCAGAAAAACAAGTTTCAGTTAAGAATCACACAACCCAAGCACCTCATGGGAACCAGTGCTTGTTTCTGGCCAAAACAAATATTCTGCTTTCATCAATAATGTATCACAGCTGCAGTTTATTATTATTTAAATCCAGTCTTTCTATAAAATTTTTTAGAATCCCTAAACAGTCTTTGCAGAACTCATTTATAGAAATATGCAAACCTTATCCCAGGCTTGCCAAAAGCAGTGCTAAGCCACCAGCTTTCAGGTAACCAGTTAACTTGACACCAATGCAATCCTCTGAACTGAAGCATTCAGGCAGGTTTGGGATGGGATCCTGAGGACAGGAAGTATCTCCTTTTCTCTGAGAACACAGCAAGTCCCCACATTAGTGCTAATTTAACACACAGCTGTCTGAGGAAGCTGTCAAATATCACTGGAGCAAATTCAGATTTGTCTGTGTCTGTTCTATTCAGATTCTTTTATTGAACAGGAGTATCTTTATTTAAAGCGCTAACAGTGGAAACCTCTTAGGCATCCAGATTTAGAGCTACTAGAGACAAAGTACATTCCTAAATGTGCCACTAGAGCATGGGAGATGAGAGCATTCAAAAACCTGAAGGTTCAAATGCTGTCAGGAACCCTGACATCAGCCACAGCCATCCTCCAAAACAGCAGCATCAATGCAATTGTGAGAAATGAACCCAGAGGAAAAAACATTTGGATCTTTTGAATGGATTGTCACTTCACTCATTTTTTAAGAGTCCATGCTCGTTTATTTGCAAGTTTTGTTTCATTTTTGTTTGTTCTGGGGTGGGTTTTTTTTTGGTTGGTTGGGGTTGTTTGTTTTGTTGTTGGGTTGGTTGTTGTTTTTTTTTGTGTGTGTTTTTTGCTAAAGAGATCTCTGCAACTCATTATATAAATTTATGCTGTTGATCAACTGCTTGGCAAATATGAATGCATTTTCAGCGAGATCACGTTCTGACAGCAATATTCTCCAGTTTTCCCAACATTTTCTCACTAAATACAGCCAAGACAGCTTTGCATTCAACAGCAGAGACAGAATTGAAAACCCAGAAGATGCATATGAACCAAGGAGTAGCAAAATTCAGAATCCTCACTCTGTGGTTTATGCTGGGGTTGTATCCTAACCCCAAAGCATTCCCATATACAATCAATACAGCAATGTTCACTGTATATATCAATACAACAATGCTCAGCATCTACAAATAGAGACCACATCCATCTTTTGTCACACCTGTGTGATTTCTAAGTCCGTATGAGAGACTTCACAGCCTCCCCTTTTAATCTACCCATGCTTCACTGTCCTCACTGTTAACAAGATGTTTTTCCAAGTATCAAATCTAAGTCTCTCATATTTAATCTTAATCCCATTACCATCTGTCCCATCCACAGTGTATGTAGTTTTTCTTTTCATGACTTCTTTCCAGTGTTAGGACTGTAAATGTCTTGCTTCACTTTTTTCACATAAACTACAATTCTACCATGGTTTCACAACTATTTGACAACTACTCTTGTTGACCTCATCTGGATTCTGTTTCCCTGCATTTTTCAGGAAACGCAGTGCTCAGAACTGGACGTAGCCTCTTACCACTGCCAAATCTAGTGAGCACCCTTTGTGCACCATACCCAGCTTACACATTACATGACAGCTTCCACAGGGAAGTGAGCATGGAGAGATGTAAACATGTCTTCAGAAGACAGAGGCTCAAATCTATTCTCAACCAATAACAAAATGTTATCAGCCGCAGGTATTATGGTTTGTTCCAAAAGTTCACAAAGGTTCGTATTACAAAGACTTACCCCATACTGCTACTAATTTGCACTTTGGTATTTTGAAGGAACTAATAATTCTCAATCCACATAAAGAAAAATCAGCATTTGAAAACATGCCATGGAAACACATTAATCTGGTAAAACACCAGAAAATCTCCAGAGGAAGATCTCATATGCCTAAAGTTAGGCACAGGTACAAGGGCTGTTGAGATGAAAGTGCACCAAGGGGTAGAGTTCATTTCTACATCTGTTAAAGCCATTCTGTGCCTCAGTCACAAGTCTCAATCCTGAGAAATCTCCACAGTTTTAAGACAGTCATTTCAAGAATTACCTCTGTTAGGTTATGAAATGGCTAACAATGCCAACTAAACCACAGCACTACCAGAGGCAGACTAAGAGACATGGTGTGCCAGTTACAAACACTGATAATTACGCAGTACTGTTTGTCAGGTTACTAGAACTACTGCAAGCAATTCATTTATTACCTGCATGGAAAAAACTGCATGTCCATTTTTACCTAGAGAACGCAACTCTTCACACTTGTATTCAATTAAATGATCAATATATTAACATAACATTCTCATACAAATAGTATGTCTGTCCAAGCATCAAAATCAATAATTCCATTATTAAAATTATACATAATTTTCATTCATGTAATATTATTAGCATGACATCTATTTAGGTCGTCTATTTTACATTGACAAAAAAAACCAGAAGTGCTCTATTGGATTTTTCTTCCAATTAAATTAGCCTTACAGGAATGCAGTGAATAAACAAGTAAAAAATATTCCTTGCTTGACCTGTTGGCAAGAGAAATGAAGATGAAGCAATGTATCTTTTTCCATTGCTGATAGGATAGAAGTAATAAAGTGATCTTCTCTCGATACTGCCCCTGGGGCTTCCAACTGCACATCTCAAAAGGAAAACAGAAAAATAATATATTTTTGGAGACACGTAATGAATTTTACATTTCCAAAGGATAAATTTTACTAGTCTGACACAACCAGATATATCTTCTCAATAATCATTTATTACATTAACCACTACTTATTTATCACCTGTTTGTACATGGACACACATCTCTCCTTCTGAGATTTCTTATATTACACTTTCCCCTCATCACTTTTTTTTTTCCCTTCAGTCTGACACCCTATAAAAATTTGTCCAAAGCCAATAACACTACTGACAGGTCCTGGCCATAGTAAGCAGAGCAAACCCCTGCAACTCCGGCCTCCTGACAGCAGACAGGAAGCAGAGACATGTCTCCAGGAACACAAGGACCTTATTGCAGGCTCTCAACAACTTTTCTCATGTTACAATAAAAATACAGGTTCAGGTATTGGTGTTACCTGAAGAGAACTAATTAATTTAAGTTTTTAATAAGTTGCAAACTTTAGAAACACTTTAGAAACAATGCCATTATTATCTAGATATTAATAAATTTCAAAGTATTTTAATTATTTTAATGAACCATGGCAGTGTAAAATGAATTCTAAAGAAATTAAGCCAAAAATGTTTACAGGACCTATCCAGCAACCTTAGAATAAGCATGCCTACTGTGTAATTAAAGAAAAGCAATTACGAAACCACACCTGAGAAGCACAATCACAAAACTCTATCTTGAGGGCAATTAAAGGAAAACACTAGGAAGCTACATCCGGAAAGCAATATCAGGAAACTATCTTAATTAAGAAAATACAGGAGTTTCTTAATGGGAGACTAATCAGCAATTGGAAATGGGTCAAACAGCCTCTGTAGGAGTGGCACAAGCCCTTTGAAGCTGTCCAAAACAGCTTAGCCAGACAGGTCTTCATGCTGTGAGTGAAAAAACCCTGCTGGTTGGGTGGTGACCAGCACCCGAGAATCAGAAGTGGGGAACTGACCCCTGGCACCCTGTAACGCCACGAAGTGCAGATGCCTCGTCGTCATCCGTGAAGGGAAACACTAAAAAGGCCTGCTTTGTAGGCTGCTATCTCACCCTCGTGGCGAGGCAGGAATTCAGATGTAAGAGTACTCGTGTAGGGACAAGAGGTCATTTTCCCTTTTGCCAACTCATTCCACCGATGGATAAGATTCCTGATGAAGAAAGAGGGTGTTTAAACTGGGGTTCCCAGCATCACTGCCGCCTCTATTTACCATTCTTCACAGTTCTTTTGTTTTGCTCTTAAACAGCAATTATTTCTGGCTTACAGTTTAGGCACATGCTAGTCTACAACAATCAGCACTTACAGCACTCACTGAAGAACCAAGTCTGCTAACCTTTGTTTGCTTTTTAGAGAGATGACAGTTTTCTCAAGACTGTACTTCTATTAGATAACTAGTTATCTATTCTGATTTTGTCTTTTTCTTCCCCTAACAGTAACCACTATACTAAAACCATCATTTCTGATGTCTGAAAGACTTTTGCCCTTTGGGAAACAGTAATTTCTATTTTCTTTTTTTTTTATTTTTTCTTTACAGAAAGATTCAAAAATGAAAGGATCTTTCAAGACAGCACATTAAGTACAAATCTTTAGGACATCTACTTCGTGCTTTTCACTTCACTACTCACACATTAGTCACATATAGGGCTTTCTAAAGCAGAAGCAGACCAGACACAAATTGACTGAGTGTCACTCAGGGTTGAGGACTGAATCCAGACCACCGGATAGCATTCATTTCAACCTTTAGACTACACTTCACTTTCTCTCTACCATAGTAAGTAACTGATGAGGAAGGAAAATCCTTCCTCTCTGCTGACTAAATTCAAAGTGTGCAGCATCCTTGTTGTGCTCATGGTTATAAAATCCTGTGTCCTGTGATGCATACTTTCTGATCTCAAATACGAAGATTTCTTTGTTAAACCCACCCTATCACTTCAAAGATGCTTCTCATGATCCACCCACCTGAATGGCCTGCAATATGGAAGATATGAATTCTTAAAATTCTCTCATATTTCATTTCCAGCTCACATGCTGAGTAAGTCGCAATTAGCATTTGAAACAGAGCACATGAATTTAGCTAGGACATTCCTGTAAACATCAACAAGAATCGGAGATAAAATCCCTCTACAAGCACCTAAAAATACTTCCCTGGAAGTATGAAACCAAACTTAATATTGGCTATTTGCCATGGTAGCCATGGCTAAAGAAGCTCAGGTTCAGCCAGCACATCTGATGTTAGCCGTGCCTTCTCCAAGTCCCACAATCAGCCTTGTGCAGTGCTGCAACCCGGGACTTGCCTCCAAACGCTACGGCTCAGTTTCTTCACTTCCACATGACTAATGTACAGCTCCACACAGCCAGCTGAACCATGGCATGCAAACAAGGACGGCAAGAAAAAGAATAGTTATCCATTATTTACCCGGAGACCCTGTCGTGTTAAGTGCTTTCCAAATACAGGAGAGGCAGATGGCCTTTTCCCCATGAGTTATAGGCTCTCTATGAAGCAAAGCATGACTGGACAAGACGTAGTGGTGCAGAACAAATGCAGGAGGAAGAACAGTACCTGCAATCAGTCAGAAATGTTCCTCTCTGGTTTTCCCTTCCTTTTATTTCAATTGTTAGCGCAGAGCCCTCTCAACACCAAGCTGTTAACAACACAAAGTTATAACACTATGTAAAGGAAAACAACAGCTTCCACCATGCTTTTTTCTAGCCTTAAAAATTACTTGATATACAGGAGATGTACATCAGGGAAAAAAATGATTTTGATAAAAAAGGTATAATTTGGATCATTTTCCCCATTTAGTTGGGCAATGGATTCACATTAATGGGCTTACGAGCTAAGTGCAACCTATATATGTCTGCAAGTTTATAGTCCAAGTTATAAAAGGGAAAATTATTCGTATAACAGCTATGAAGTTATTACTAACCAACATAATAATTTCAGGAAAAAGCACATGCTATGTGTTTTAGCAGTGACAACTTCAAAAACAATCTTTATGCTCTAAGAGATTAATAAACCTATCATGCAATGTATTCATGCACTTCTAGAAGGACTATTCTAACTTTTTTTTTTACATTTATTTTACACTTACTACATGATTAATTGGGTCTTCGCATATTTTTAAATACTTTCCTTGTCTGTTGTGTTAAAATATATTGCAGTCTACGAGCCACAATTTAAGCAAGTAGTTTAGGTTACAAGAGCATTACAAAAGGATTAGTTTGGCCTCCAGTTACACCACTACAGCTGTATCCTGGAACTACATCAGTGATGCAAATGGAAACTGAGGCCTACCCTTCTAATGATTTTAATTTGAATTTAAGAAATACCTACAATATATTTATCCAAATTGTCCCTATTTAACCATCACTGATAGCATTCTCTATTCCTGCTTTTGTAATGTCTTTCACAGAAATAGTGCAAGACACTTTATGAGAAGAAATTGATGGCATAAACAGTTTTTTGTTCTCTGCTAAGATCAAGTAGGTAACTTAAATTCTCCAAGAAGTACTACTATCTTTCAACCTCTAAGAAGGCAGAGTTTTTTGAGTAAGAGTACTCATATAATCCTACATGGGAATATTTCACATTATTTACAATCATTTCTATTTTACTTTAAAAAAAAGTGAAGCAAATCACTGAGCCAGGCTTAGCCTTTAAGGCAGACTACTTAGAAGAACTGGAATTTCTTCCACTCCACCCTGCTGGCACAGCAGGGATTACAAAAAAGTGTCTTGGGGAAGGAACAGAAGGAAAAAAATTGCCAAGAGGCTGGAGGGAACCAGACCACAACAGAAGTAAGAAATTCTGCTTACTACTAAGGAATATTAGAGACAAAATAATAATCAGAAGTCACCCCCTCACCATCCAATTGTACCTGCCTTATCAGTCATACTGATATTAATCAATTATTGATATTAATCAGCACTTCCAAGGAGATAATTTCTTACCAATGCCAGCAGTGCTGAAGTCAGACTGAGAGCCTTGATCAAAGTACATTACTCTGACACATTAAAGATGCCACACAGGCATGCTTCAAATATGAAAATGTGGCAGAAGTACTAGGTTCTTCTTGAAACCCATATCCTACATGCACTCATGTACTCACAGGTAGAGAGCACTACAGACCTCTGCCTTAACTTCCAGCTGTAATTTAATAATAAACTGTATTTGTTACCAGCATTTGGAAGCTATCTTGAGAAAAACGATCAGTAGATTTCATATCAATATTTTACCATCTCTTTTGTATATTTTCATTGAAGCAAAGTTTCAGTCCACTTTTTTACCTAAATTAGATTTTAGAAAAGAAAGTCTTATAAAGCTTTGATCTTACCTCAAATTTAGCCAAGACTGTCTTTCATGTTTCATTTCTCATAATGCTGCAAAAGCACAGAACCACCTAAACTCATAAAGGCGGATTACAAAGGGGTGAGAAAACCATCTTGGTATTACAGGTCTTATTTCCCATTACTGTTGCTAACGGGGACACGCACACAAGTAAATTACTTGTTTCTCCAAAACTCCTTCATGTCTTCTATATAGCTGTGCAAAACTTAATTTGCAGTGACACTGGAAATCAGAGCGTTCTGCTATATATTTTAGTATAAAATATTCAAGATTTGTTTGATGTTCTCTACTTTTATGATATTGTATTTGAGCTTTTAGATGAAAAGTTAAAATACTAATACTCATCAGAACATCTATAATTAAATTAACAGCTAATTACATCTCTTTTTTCCTTAGTAAAGAGGTACTGCTCAAATTGGCTCAACAGACCTGTGCTGTGCATCTCTCCTCTTACGAGTCTTACTTCCTTATTTCACCAACGCTTCAGCTGAGGAAAAACAGTTGTTATGCTGAAGTTGAGAAAACTAATAAAAATATAAATTACAGTAGATCTGTTTCAATAATACATAAAATCCCACACCACGTCAACTGTTCAGCCAGAAGCTAGCATGGAGCCCAATAGTCCACCTTCACCCACAGTCCTTCCATTTCAAGTTAGTAGCCGACTGGTCAGCCCAGCCTACTGCTGTGCAAATTTTGTAACAGTCCCAGCTGTATGTGTAAAGAAGGAACATCTGCTGCACCTAGATTCAAATAAACACTACATCTTTTGCTATCTGCTAGTAGCTTCCCAAAATGTCTCCCAAGATGATAAAAACTTGCAAGTTTGAGAACTCAGCTATGTCATTTCTCTCCCAACTTCTCCATCACTGCTCAAGTTGTATACAACACTGCTCCAGGTAAGAACAAGCAGTTCCTTTCCGTTGGCAAATAAAACGGTGCAAATTGGCATTTCTCAGAGTTTTATGTGTACCTTTTGTATCCCCTTGACTTCATTTTTCAGCTGAAGCATCAGTTATCAGCTTAAAATAATGAGCTGATAATGAATTGCATGAAATGTGCAACCAGCACCATTACTCTGCACTTTGAGCCCCCATTCTTCCCCAAACCCTTAAGACTGGCCTTATTCTTCAAGTGTCTCCCTGTGATTAATTAAATTACAAATTTTCTGACAGAAAAGCAGATGTATTGTTTTGGTGTTCTCGCTTCTAAATAGCTTTCAAGCATTTGGGCTGCACACTGGTGTGGAATTTGAATGTGCTAATTTAGATCATGCAACTGGAAAGACAGATATCCTTAAGTCATTAACATTCTCAGTCTAGATGCATTAAGCACTACATCAGGAGAGAAAAGCCTAGCAGGCCTGGTCACAGGGCACATAAAATGCAGCTCTTTTGCACCAACATATTCTCAACTCCAGCAGACAAGTGGCCTGAAGAGGCTGAACTTAACTACACTAAGTTGCACTTGCATTCACTCTCCTGCTGCTGCCCCAGCACACCACTTCCCTAATGGATCAGGCCCCACACTTCTCCCCCTTCTCTTGAAGATCTCATGGCACACACACCTCCATCCCCAACCTTGTTTCTGACCCAGCAAGTACCAGTCTGATCACTAAACAAGAGCAGTAATTCAGTTTTTCCAGCAGCAGCAGCACTGTCTGCAAGCTCCCCAGTAAAGCTACCTGGTACAAGCATAGGGGAAAGATAACTAACAAGCACAGGCTCCCTTAATGAACAAATGAGGAACACAACATACCAGGAGTTAATATTTCACTACCATATCCTAAAGCAGCTAGCAGTTCAAGTCAACCTATACAACAAGAATCCTCTAGAAAAACACAAGTTTTTAAAGGTAACAGGCTGGGTAAATAAAAATTCAGGTCATCAACTCAGTAGTCACTTGTGAGGACTTTGCCTTTTCTTCTTTAAAAATACATTCAAGCTATGATTCTTATCCTAATTATCATTAAAATAGTCTAGTTAACTCCAATACAGGAATAAAGATCAGCACTCTTATCTGTATGTGTCGGTACCCCCTTTTAAATATCCTACCCAACCAGTTTGAGGGTTCCACTCAAAACAGATATATGAGATTTACTCCAACAATGCTCTCAGTCCTTTAATCTTACCATAATAGATGGTAGCTTTCAAGAGATTTGAAATGCATGGTAACATTTTCAGTATGTCAAGTTTCCAGGGGATGCAGAGACTGAAATATATGCTTTAATTTACTCCGAAATGCCATGTTTTCTATATTTTGTTCGAAAAATTCCTTCTACAGACATCAACGTCTTTCCATCTGCTTGCTTGTTTTATAGAATAATGATTAATTTGGGCTGGCTTGTTACTATTGAAATTTATGCAGAATTAAGATCATGTTTATCCCGCCGCCAGGAGTTGCACAGGCTGTTTGTACACCCTAGTGGAGAAAGCTGGCCAGTGCACTCTTCCAAAGATATCCCACAGAATAAACAAGTTTTACTAATAAACAGAATATTACAAGTACAATACAATTCATAGAAGGAAGCAAAATAACCAGGGCTTTTCTACAAAGAAAATAAGAGTAGCAATTTTTTTTATTAAAAAGTGAAAATTATATGAAAAACTAAGTGTAAACTTTTCTTGTCCTTATTTAAACCTTATGGTAGTATAAAATACAAAATATGCCTCAGTTTACTCAAATCGAAGTTCAATCAAATTCTTATATTAAGGGAGAATTGTTTCATCGTAGTCGTAATTATTGATTTTATTTTTATATAATTTCATGTTGTTTTACATGCTTAAACTTTATCTGTAGTATTGTGTCACTAGTACATATGCTGTAATTGCTTGTTCTGATTTTCCCCTCCTTCACAGATCAAGTGTTAAATTTCATTTTACTGGAACACTGCAGTACAAGGTAATAATTCTATTTCAATATTCCAGCATAGAATTTCCCATTCCATCATTTCTTAACATACAGGAGTAGCTTGAAAATCAAGGTTAGTGGACATCATCCCTGTGGTGTCTGTTGGTCATTGTGCCCTTACTGCGCCAACGTGATTTGGACCTACGTGAGTCTCAATCAAACCTGCAACAAATTCTCCATCTTCTCTTGGTAGGAGCAGAGAAGTGCTCCCGCTGACAAGCTACCGCATAGATTCACTCCTTACTACAGATGAGGAAATCTGCATGCAAACTCATCCTCAGCCTGTAAAATCCCAGGCAAACAGGCCCCTGTGGTGTCACTGCTAATGGAAATATTTGCTTAGTGATCTCTACAGCCTAGATCTTGAGACTGCCAGATAAACACCATTAGTTATTCTGATTACGTTGTTTGTTTTTGCTTTTTATTGACCATCTAATGCTGATAAACTGCAAGCTTTACCATGGTACAAATCACTCCCGTTCTGTTAGTTAAGTATTTTAAAACCACAAAATTTCACCTACACACCCTGAATGAAGGCTTGCTACATGGCAGCACAAGCATTAATCCAAGCAGTCCCGTTCTACCTAACCACAGAAGAAACTCCACCAGGGCAGCATTGCATTTCACTCAGCAACCACGTGTTAAATCTTTCTTCCTTCACATGCAAAAAACTTCCATGTAAGTCAATAGAATTTATAAGTATTTTTCTACATTTCTAAATATTACTGAGGAAAGTATTTTTAAAATAACTTACACATACAAAGTAATGCTTTCACTGCTCAACTCCTCTGCTTACATATATATATATGCTCCACAGAGTGGGTGCTTCTTTAAGTAGAATATTGTCAAGGATAGAGGGCCTGCTAAGTTTTTCTATATCCAGTCATTAAAAGAACAAAAAGACAAATTGAAAAGAAGAAATATTTTTCCCCCATGCGGTTGGTCTTACAACAAGGCTCAGAAGAAAAATTGAAAAGAAAAAGTGATTTTTATTCTGCTGGATTTTACCATATATATGCCTTAAAAGAACAAGGAGACAAACTGATAGGACAAAAATGATTATTTTTTAAGATGAAATAAAATCTAGAAGCAGTTTAAAACGAAGATCTATGGGGAAATTACTAGATAATACAGAAGTCACTGACAGCCCATCCCTGTTCACTATAGCTCAATTGGTGGAGCTCAACACAGAACTTATCTCAGTGCTCACAAATTGATAGATGGATACATTTTCCCAAAATGATTTTTACAGTACAAAACGTTGCTGCATCTTAAGTCATACAAGATAGCATTTGAAAAGAAGCTTTTTCATTTCTTAGAAATTGAATATTTTTATCTGTCATTTGTAATACTTCTTAACATAGGAAAGGTGAACAGCTCTCAGCAAGTCTTGGCACAATTCTGCACAAGAAAAATACCTTTTCCCTAAAACTTTACATAAGATAAAATTCTTATAATTCTAACTATATATATAACAAGAGGCAAAGTAAACATCAGCAAAACTTACCCGGTCTACTGTTTCTCTGGCTTTTGATGAAATATTATCAATACTACAACACAAGTATTTTTTAGAAAGGAACTGAAAATTAGAAACAGAACCATAGAATCATTTAGGTTGGAAAAGACCCATAAGATCATCAAGTCCAACCATCACATAACACTATCAAGTCCACCACTAAACCAGGTCCCTAAGTGTCACATCCACACATCTCTAATACTTCCAGGGAAGGCATCCTCACCACTTCTCTAAGGGGCCTGGTCCAGTGCCTAACAACTTTCTGTGAAGAAATCTTTCCTGACATCCAGTCTAAACCCCACCACCCAACACAACGTGACGCCATTTCCTCACATCCTATCTCTTGTCACCTGAGAAAAGAGACCAACACGCACCTCGCTGCAACCTCCACTCAAGTAGCTGTACAGAGCGATGAGGTCTTCCCTCAGCATCCTCTTCTCCAGACTGAACAGCCCCAGGTCCCTCAGCTGCTCCTTACACATCATTTTCGAGTCCCTTCATCAGCTTCCTTGCTCTTGTCTGAAGAGCTTCATCTTCCTTTCATGAAGCTAAAATACTAAAAGCATAAATTATTTTCCTGTTTTGAAAACAGTCTTTGACTAATATGAACATTCTTCCTGAATTTATCCTCATGAACACTTCCTGTTGAATTTAACATGTAGGATTTTTTCTTGCAGATGACAAATTTTGCATTTTGATAACCGAAGAAACTCTTGAGACTCGAAGTCACTAGAAGCAAACATTATCTCAGATTTCATCAGAATATAGTTTCAACTCCTATCCTACTTCCATTCACAGTAAACTCAGTTCATGTGCTATTATTCTATCTGTTAATTACATGCAACCAATGACAATAATAAGACTATAACATCTCCTAAGCACAGTCTCATTCTCAAAAACGCTTTCATTGCTATCTAAATATTTGCAAAACACAAACAAATCTAGTGGCCATTTACAGACAGCAGATTGAATCCTGGTATTTCTATTTGCTCCATTTACACCAAGCTTCCCCCCACAACTGTCTCTCAAAATTTGGAAAAACAATATGCATGCACTCTTCCAAACATTCCATCTGCATATTCTGGATGAAACAACCGTAAAAGTAGCATCAGAGAGCTTCAGTGAGCACTGAGATCACACAGGTGATGCCTTTACCAGCAGAACCACCAGCTGTAATGAAAGAGCTCCATTGAAAAATGTGCAAAGTCCCTTCCGCATCCCTCTAAGCCCATCTACTTATTAATGGATGAGATACCTTTATCTATATGATTAAAAAATAATGGCTACCACTACATTTGGGTGCCTTTTATAAATGGATAATCCTTTCTCTGCCAGATACAAAACAAAACCATCTTTCTTAAACAATCAGGTTTCTCAACATTTCATGTACTATTTTATTTCTTGTCAACAATTTCTTTCACAAATTCATTTAGACAGGCACTTCTTCAAATCAAATCTATCCTTCACAACTCTCAAACAGTTGCCCTACCTCTGTTGGCCTTGCTCCACAGTAATATGTTGAAAATAGAGCTCCATTTTTCTTGCCAGACAGGGTGGATAGTTATCTGAAGTGAAAAGTTTAATTTCCCAGCGTCTTTCATTGAAACTATCGCCTGATAATTTTACTGAATGGAAAGTAACCATTCATCAAATCCATAATACATCAATTTATCATGGTGATTCTCTCCTTCACGTGAAATAGGAGAACCAAAATGAATCAGTCAAACCAAACTATCACATCATAAAGTTTAAAAAAATTAAATGGATAAAATGCATTTTCCTTATATGGCAGAATGATTGAGGCCCTATAAATGTTAAACTACTTTCTGTCATTATAGGAGATTATTTTAATCTCTCATCCTGACAATTCAAGCCAGTATAAATTTACCAGCAATTTAAAATTATTAAATGTTATTTAACTCTTAAGTGTGGGTAGAAAATAGGTTTTTCATTCCCATACTACCAAAAGCAATTTTGCTAAAGTAATATTTAAAAGGAAAAAACTTGCATTCTCCAAACAAATCCATTTAAATGGACCCTATTAGCTGAAAATACACATGCATGTATTTCCTTTAGCAATCTCGAACCCACAGCAATATAAAATCATATATAAGTTAGTGGATTTGTCACTTCTGGCTGGCCTAACATTACTTGATTCATACAACTATATCTCAGACCAGCTAAAAAAATTTAAACACATTTCTGACTGTCCTAATTCTCTATTTTTACCTATTGGAATTATGTCCACAGGGCATTTATCAGGTGCTGCAGGTGCCAAAGTCAAAAAAGTCATTTCTGAAGAGGACACATTTTTCTGACCAGTCAAGTTGTTTATAATCAAAAAGACTCAAATTATTTGGATAAATAAGTACAAGATTATGTCATCAGGCAGTATTTGAGATAAAGGTCTATGGGAGAATTTGGTCTTACCAGGACTGGATTTCTACTCACACAACTGCAGGAGGAGCAGTCAGGAGATACAGGTCATGCCTGCTCTGACCCCACATGCTAGCTACCAGGAAGAGTTTATACTGCTAAATTTATTCCTGTTCTTCTGACTACTCCCTTCTGAGTACTATCTCTGTCCTGCACTTTTCCATGACTGCAAAGAGACTGGGAACACAGCAGCAGGGATGCATTGATGCATGCCTCCTGTCCTACATGACTTGTTTTTTTGTCACAGGACTATGCAAGAACTACCAAAGCTCAGTCTTCTCTGGTATAAAGGAGGTTCAAGACAGATCTTAGAACTGTTTGGAATAGAGAGATCCATCACCCCAAAGCCCACCCACATTTACAGTAAGCTAAGGAAACAGGAGCCAGGCTTGCATACAGTGGAACTGTGTTTAATTCACAAGCACAAGTTTAGTCCAGTGAATTTAAAATACTTTTACTTGTCAGATTGTGATTTCACATTATTTTTTAGATAACCCTTTCCTTCTGAGGACACAGTAAATCTTTATCAGGGAGCCAAGCAGACAGGTAGGCAGATTCTTAATATAAAACTAAAGATATTTTCCATCTTTGAGAAAGCTTTGTTTTTTCTTGCTAGTCAATTCTTTCTATGACCTTCCAGAGTTTTCTGTCATTGTTCTATCCTCACACAAAGACAATCACCAAACCTGACAACAACCTAGCAAATTTTGGTTTATCTATTTCTACTATACACTTCTATGAGGAAAGGCTGAGGAAGACCAGCTGAGCATGAGGAACAGAGGGACGCGGCCAAGCCACACAACAAGCCACACTGGAGGGCTGCCACTACTCCTAAACTTCAGGGCGAAATCTCCTTGCCCTCCTCTCGCTGTGGAGGTAGGGAATCCATATTTTAGTCTTTCAGATATCTTACTGAACTTTATCCTGTCTTAGATTCAGGCATAATTCATTTGTATTCCTATTTCCCTATGGGTATGCTTTAACTGTTAATGACTGTCCTTCATCTAACATTTGTGTTGGCTTAATAAGGGAGCTACTACGCAATTTAAAGATGCATGAGAGCAAGCTGCCTTCCCCAGGTACCCCATTAGCAGCAAAAAGTAGTTTTCCTGCAGGGAGAATGATAGCATCTGAACCTACCTGAAAGATGCTTGGATAGCAACTCCTGATTCTGACATTAATTCTTTCAATTAAAACACACACCTTCCCGTGGCTTCCCCCCAGCCCCTCCTTTCTTCAGAGGGGGAAAGTAGTTTGTACATAACACATACAGTATGCAACCTACTGTAAAATATCTTCCCAAACTGTTGTTACTGAAGTATAGGAAAGATCATAGAAAATGCATTAGCAGTGTAGCTCCTCCAAAATTGAAAAATTCCTTCACTTCCAGTGCTTTGTTGTGCAGTTCTAGTCCTTCAGCATAGTAAGGCAAATACTCAGATACTGATTTTTTGTATAGCTAAAAACTAACAAGAATTCACAATCTTTATTTTTGCCCGAGGCCTTTTTAGTTAATTTATATGCTAAGTATTCAATAAATTATTACAATATATATTTTATGGTGGTGCATCTTGTAAAAGCAATGATTACATGAATAAATAATATTGTTCATTATATTAATACTTCTTAATAAGGGACTATTGTGGTACAGTAAATATTTGCTGCAATGAATTCTTAATTTTCCCCATATACCTATAGAGATACACACATGAGCATCTGTACAAATAGTAGTATGTATATATCAGCAAGCAATTATTCAGCGGAGTGGATCCACTGATTGAGTATGGACAGAAGTAAAAGGATTCACAAAGTGGTGAAAAAAAACATCTCCTTGTCTTGATCTTCTCTATCCACTGCTAAGGCCAGAGTTACAACATCAACAGCGATGCAAAGAGGGAAAAACAAGTGCATATCAGAAAGGTAACCTTCCAATGCTACAGCTAGCGGGTAAGTTCACGTTAACATTTTAACTTGAGTTAGGAGCACATTTTTGAGGGAATCTCCTTGTCCTCACACCCCTCTCGCTAGACTAGGGTTGCAGCACTGAGTGGGCAGCCCACTCCCAGGTGGCCCCAAAAGCACACAGAGGGCTGCTGAAGGGTGCTCAGTCCCACACCCATGGTCCACAAAAGCTGTCAGTGTGGACTTCAGTAGCACCCTCCTCCTGCTGTGCAGACCCACCGCCGTGTAGCTACATCACTTGCTCAGGTAGGCACTGGCCAAGCCACCACCATTAGCTACACCAGCGCCTGCGTTCATATGCCTCATGTTGAATTGTCTTTGCATTTTCTAATGTTCTCCTAAGGTCTGCCATCAAATTAGTGTTCAGTCACAAAAAAGACAGCTCAGAAAACAGTACAAGATCTACGCTTGATCTACCTACCCTGCAGAGAATACACTGAAGATAAGCCTGTTACTGCCAGAAATGCAGCAACTAAATCGCAGAGGCTCACCACCATCAACTCCAATTTCCCATACACCTTTTCCTTTTTAACCTAAGTCCTCCTCTTTGCCCTTTCTTTCAATCTGTGGTTGTTGTTCATGCTTTCTATGCATTAAATAATTTCCATTCCCAGAGGCCTCCTCCTGCAAGTCCCTCAGACGCAAGGTAGGGGATTTACTTCTGCTTTTATGTGGGTGGATTTTTTAATGCATGTGTTTTCTCACCACGTGTACTTCACTGTGGTACTGATGCCCTAACGGCAGCTCAAGATTTATAAGGTTAGAGAAGAGCACAGCAATTTCTATTTCAACTTAGTTACACCAGCTCTTTTCTTTTTATCCTTTTAAAAACAGCTCCTGTTTCAGTATCTTAACTGAGTGTTAAAATTTCATTTGTCTGTTTGAGGCTGATGAAACTGTTCTTGTAGGAAGGTTTGCCTGGGGTTTGTGTGAAGGCAGGACAGAGGACTGACTGCTCTAACATCCCTAAATCTCACAAATTTAGTCTGGAGATTGCTTACATCTGGTGTCAGGTGGGATCTCTCCCTCCCTTCTTGCCCTATGCCCCTGCTTGCTCTGACTGCACCTCAGCCCCTCAAGTATAAATCCCACCTTCCTCCTCACCCCCATCAGACCCCTGGTGATACTCAGTAGGGAGTTTGTCAAACAACTGAAAAGCTTTTCACTAATGGACATTTTAGGTAACCACTTCTCATGAAAAAGTAAAGTACTAGAATACATTTTAATTTTTTAAGATTGCTTTGAAAAACTGGAATGAGATTTGCCATCAAGGGAGACACAGCTCCAAGATCTGGGCACAGTGACATCTTTGCAAGCTGACGTATTTTTTAATAGCAACAAAAATAAAAGCACCTAGTAATTCCATGAAGACTTTTCTTAAAGCAAAATCATTCATTATATAGTTAATTATATTTGATCATTTATTCAAGACAAATTATCAGCATGTAACCAATAGAGCAGCAGGATGAAATCTCCTTTATGCCAAGCAATAGAGCAGCAGAATGAAATTTCCTTTATGCCAAGCAATAGAGCAGCAGGATGAAATTCCCTCTATGTCAAAAGAATTCTGTAATGTCAACATTTAAACATGTTCTTTTTTTCATATTTAATGAACTATATGCTTAAAGTTTGAAATAGCTTACTTTAAAGCAAGCCACCTAGAAGGAATACAAGTCTTCAACCACTTTTTCAACCTCTACTACACACTTCAAGTACTGTCTGCAGGTTTGGGCACCACAGTATAGAAAGGACACAGAACTATGAGTATCCAAAGAAGGGCTACGCAGTTGGAGAAGGGTCTGCAGATGAAGACATACGCATATCAGCTGAGATCCCTTGGTTTGTTCAGCCCAGAGCAGAGCAGGCCGAGGAGAGGCCTCATGGCGGCCTGCAGCTCCCTCACGAGGGGAGCGGAGGGGCAGGCGCTGAGCTCTGCTCTCTGGGGACAGCGACAGGACCCGAGGGAACGGCATGGAGCTGGGACAGGGGAGGGTCAGGCTGGGGGTTAGGGAAAGGTTCTGCACCCAGAGGGTGGTCAGGCACTGGGACAGGCTCCCCGGGGCAATGGGCAGAGCACCGAGCCTGCCAGAGTTCAAGAAGTGTTTGGACACTGCTCTCAGACACAGGGTCTGGTTTTGGGTGGTCCTGTGTGGAGCCAGGAGTTGGACTTGATGACTCTTGTTGGTCCCTTCCAACTCAGGACGTTCTGTGATTCTCCGAAGAAAGTTCACTATGAATGAACTTTCATTTCACTGACTCCTTGCAGCTACAAACATAAAAGATCTTTAACTCTCAGTCTGCATGAATTTATTTTGCAATAAATCTTTAAAAACAAAAGTAGAAGATAAAAGCATCTGTGTGCTGTAGATGCACACAGCACAAAAAGCAGTTGAGCTTTTAGGATGCATTGCTTCCATTACTTTCTGCCAGCAATGCCATGAGGAACATAAGATACATAGCTCCTATTTGCCTCTTAGCTGTAGA
The DNA here is from genome assembly GCF_964034855.1 of Anser brachyrhynchus. Taxonomy (NCBI): domain Eukaryota; kingdom Metazoa; phylum Chordata; class Aves; order Anseriformes; family Anatidae; genus Anser; species Anser brachyrhynchus. The sequence goes on from NC_137701.1 coordinate 33,767,762, forward strand.
AATACAGCATGAAGCAGGTACTCGAAAATTGCAAATCTCTCAACTGCCTCTGGACTGAGTCCTCTTTGCAGGTTTGGATACAGGGAGTAAAACCATTAGTATCTACCTATAAGCACATTACTCTTCTAGAAAGAAAAATGGTACACAAAGAACATCTAAATTTATAATATATACTACAGTACACAAGATTGTTACCATAAAAGCTTTAAAAATCACTGCTGCTCTGTTATGAATGTTCTTTTTGCCTTTTCTCTCAAAGTAAGGAGCAGCAGCACCAGGTACCAACGCTAGCAGATGGCAGCGGAGCACAAGCTCCCCTGCAGCCCCAGCAGGACTCGTCCATCCTCACTCTGCCCTGCAATACAGCTTCAGGACTGCCAGGCAGCAGCATGCAGTGCCACAGACTTGCACCGCATCAGCTGGCTCACAAGATGACAGATTTTTGAGCCAATAATCTGCAAGGTTAGCTGTTTACATGAAGAAACACACCATTGCCACGGCATGTTTTAATTGCTCATTTATAGTCAATATTTGTTCATTTTTAGTTTGTGGTTATCAAGGACAGAAAAAAATCAAAATTATTGGTGCTTTGGCATTCTAGAATAAGTGCCTTAGATCAAAAATATGCTTGAGTGAAAAATATACTTTCACAGCTCCTGTAGTTCAAGTCCAAAGGATCCTGCTTTAGGTAAAGTTTTCACTTTTCAAGATCAGATACAAATACTTGTTGGATACTTTTGCTGAGAAAATGATGCTCTGAGCACACGAAGTACAGAGCTGCACTGCCTTTATATGAAAAATAGGGAAATTATGGCAATTTGAAGCCAAGCAAATAACATTGATTTCAAGGCACATTTGAGCGCACACCCTGCCTGGACTCAACACGCTCTGCTTGTATTCAAATAAGCCTTCTTAAACTGAATGAAGAGCAGTTCAAGTGGTTTACTGACCTGGAGCTTAAATAGCCACAAAACGTGGAAAAACACCTCCTTAGGGTCTTAGGCATTCAAGCCACGGGAATGCTTTACATCTTTATAGGACACTTACCTGCTCCTAAGCACTACTATACTGAAACCCCATGGTAAGCATATCAGCAGAGCACTGTGCTACTTCAAGCTCTGAGATACAGAGCTGAGCTCTAGTGCAGGAGACTCACATTAATTTTGCGCTCTCCACTATGCTTCGTATCAGTCTTCTACAGACTGCGTTTTGTTTCGATGGTTTTTTTCTTTTATCCTTCAGTAATCTATTTCACATATCTTCTCCTGTTTGGTAATTTTTCCACATCAATATTCTAGAGTAAAAATAAAACCACTATTTTACTCTAGTTGCACAGGTGGTTTATTTACAAACATTTAAAAGGCAGACTTAAAACAGTCTGATGCATTTGCTCAGTTATTTCACTGAAATTTTACTACTCCATCCAAAAAACTACTTTTTTCAGTCCATGAATAATAATTTTGTTTATATTGGATCTTTCCCTCAGCAACCCATTTCCTCAATTTGTAAGTGTAATTTTGAGCAGCCTACATGCTTTTGCTTTTTTTGTGTGTAGTTGTTTTTTTAGAGCAGTAGGAAGTATACTGAAGCACCTAGAATTACAAGTAAAGATTTAATTAAAATCTTAAAGTCTGCAAACACTAACAATTCACAATTTAAGGCAACCTCAGGGAGACAGGCTGCATTTTCCAAGGCGATGTTTGTGTTTCCTGACAGGATTATTCATACCTTTCTCTTGACATGAGCATTGCTCACAACAGTTGCAGGCAGAACACCCAATTAGCTCTGCTGCAGCCCGGCCTGATGCAACTCCTGTGCAAAATATTCTCTTAAGGGTGGGCTTCATTTTCAGATATGCTGTCTTGTAGTCTTCCAAACTGATGTTGTGAACCAACCACATTGGTCTACTGATACGCTTAGAAACTATTTGCGTTTAGTACTGTGAATGTCAAGCATTTTTCCTCCCTGTCACAGAGCATGTTGGCATTATACAGACTTGTGATATCCCCTTTTAACAGAGCCCAGCTGAAAGACTTTTATGCTACTAACACCAACTCAAGCTGATTCACCCACAGCAGTGAAGTTTTGAACCTGAATGTGATGCACCATTAGAAGTTAATTTTGTTCAAGGCTGAGTAGGATCTGTTCTAGTCTGGTAAATAGTAATATAATTGCAGCCAAAGTTTACTTTTCATTGGGGAACAATGCAGCCATGAAAAATATTCCAGACAAATTCTAATTAGGTAATACTCTACAAGTCAAACTACTCGTGGAATAACTTAAAGCCTACAGATTTTAGCCTTGTGATTACTTATTACATTGCTTAATTAGCCAAGAGGTATCAAGTCTAATATTGGTTCAGTTTTCCACCCTCTAATAATTCTTTGCAGCTAAAATACTTACCAAAGCATTTTCACTTAAAGCAAAAATATCAGCTGCAAATACCCTAACTGTAATCTGTCCAGTATTAATAAGACTGCAACCAAAACATTGTTTTCCAGAAGACTCATCCTACAATTTAACAAGTTTAAGAGTTTCATACAACTTCTTTCCTATAAATATTTATGTTAAGTGTAAGAAAAATATTTTTTTCCAGAAGGATGGATTTAAATGCCATGATAAAGATGTATCATATACCGGAATCATTCACTTACAACTCAGTAAGAGCCAGACATTCTACATAGACAACGAACCGGTCAGGTGAATTAAACGAAGACAAAGTTTGTCCTATTGGAGATGTACACATATAATATATATTTTAATGTATTATATTCACATTAAGTGATTTTATGCACCTTTTAAATATGATTAAGTTTTACTATATCTAATAAAATATGCATGCTATAACTAATTAGAATACATAAATATATATGGAAATCAAAATAATTCATGGAGAGGTGGCAAGATGGAGTATGTCGTTCAACCTGCTGAAAAAAACATTTGAATCTAAAACACAAATCACAATCCATAAACCATGGCTATTTATTAGTGTTATTTGTCACTTTTATAGAATTCACCACATTTTCCAGGCTATAAAATACCTTAACATTATGCAATGATGTATGTTTTCACAATTTTTTCTTTGCCAACATTTGGATTATATTCAGCAGCACAAAACAGAGCTGATTTATAAACTGACTCAGTAACAGCATCCTTCAACAGTATTTATAGAAGCTTCATTTACTTCACAGTTCTAAACATTACATTCAAAACAAATATTTGATCAAATTAAATTCAGAGCTTCTCACTGCACTGGATTGTACAAGTAACTGCAAAGACAGATCAAAGACTAACCTCCCAGCAAACATTTCAACAGTAGCACTGCTGCCAGAACTGGCAAATGAATTCTATGTACAGATTCTCGTTGAGAAGGTAACAACATCCACTGTTAATGTGTGATTTAATACGTTCTGAATCTGAGTTTCTAAAAAAGTGAATTCTGAAAGAAAACTCCACAGCAGCGGTAAAATTTAAAAAAATGTAAAACTTGGTGATTCTTCATTTCTTCAAAAATGCTTTGATGGGTTTGGTAATTTCAGATTTTCACAAGCCACTTCTCCAAACCCCACTTCGACACCTCAGTGCCTAGGAAGCATTTGTCAGTGCTCAGGACTGAGATGCATATACCTTCAGGCAACCGTAAATGAGAGTACAGACCAACGCAACCATTTTAGACTGTCTTCCTTGAAAACAGTTTGTCTTGATTTTATTTGAAATAGCATGTTGTGCATCAAAAAAAATATCAAGTAAAAATACCTAAAGCTCAGAAAGGAACCATTTTGAGACCCAAAAATAATTTGATTGTCTTAATATGTTAAGTCACTAAATCACCTTACTGAATTACCAAACTGAAAAAGGTAGAAGAAAGTGGCTTCGTACAGATTAAGGTTTATAAACACTAACAACGCGCACCAGTGGCAGTAGACACCTTTGAGCAAGGGAAGATCAGACCACAGTTCTCTAGAGACAACACACACTAGGCAGACTTTCCAACATAACTTTCTTAGAGTAAGCGTTTAGATGAGTTCAAAAGACCCTCCAGAGGAAACATATGTTACTCTTGACTATAATGGCTGCTCTGATAATTAACTTTCACAAGGACTAAACGCATAGCATTAAATATTACATGCATCTTCATACAGTTGCTTGCTAAGAAACATTCTTGGATACCAAGGTAAAGAGGAATTCAATTTAATTACAGCACTTTAAAGCTTGTTCCTCAACCTTGCTACTAGTTCAGCGTTGCTCCATTTAATGGCCATGTCCTTGTTTTGCCTTCAACTTTCCTGTTTTTCAGAGATTATTAGGATGTCTAAAATAGGCTTCCAGAGAGCCATCTGCTTTTTCCAGAGTGCCATAGGGCAGGAACTGAAAAAAGTCAAGTCTGAGCCATGTGGGGGAGACATGCACAAGGACATCATGCCAAGGGACACCACTCGCCAGCAGCGATAGAGGAGGGTATTAGGGGCATGAGGGAGGGACTGAGAGAACAAGGCGGAGAAAGAAATTGGGAATAGACAGACAAAAGTGGAAGAAAAGGACAGCAACAACTGGAGGTCTCTGTGGGACAGACTGACAAAAGAACAAAAGCATTGTCACCTTCCTGGAAGGATTGCACAGGGCCATATCTGCATAAAACCAGAAGAGCTAGCTTCAATAGAGTACAATCATCTCAGCATTTCATTATTGGGACTAGGGTCCCTCAAGAGCTGAGTTTAAAATAAAGGAAATAACTGGACGCTTTTTCTTGATTGCCAGTATTTCTCATAGCAACAAACTTTGGTCAGTCTCCCCAATTTCTGGTCTGCCCCCAGGTAGACAAGATGACCACAGCCCAAAGAAGATTCACACAAATGTTTGCAATAAAAAATAGTTTACAGCTTCAGTTACTAGAAATCTATCATTCTACTACACTTCCCCACGAGCGCAGTGTGCTGATAACACCAAGAGATTTTAGCCCCAAAGATATGGAAATTACATATGTAAGATTTCACCTGGGACTGATCTGCGATGGCTACAGAAAGGAGATAAGTAACAGACTTTGGAGGTGAAAAAACAAAACAGCGTACTGTGGGGAAGGGGCAGCTGTCCATCTGCCAGGCAAGATGTGTCTGAAAGGTGAGTCAAAGACGTCTTTCCAAGAAAAAATGAAGTGAGGGTCATACAACCAAACCTGTGAAGAATTTAAGCAGCAGATGAATATAGTAGATAAAATCCTTCAAGTGAAGGCAAGACAGCAAAGGATGTGACAGGCACAATGAAAACTGTGCATAAGGACAGCTGACTGAGAGCTGGCAGGGTATAACCAGCAGGAGCAGACAGTGTATAGTGAGACAAGACTTTTTTTTAAAAAAAGCAAAAAAACACTTTGCAAAACAGAAAAGCTTTTGATTCTTGCTTGCTATTTGATTAATATATTTGATTAATACAGAGCCTGGTTTGCTGCCAGTGACATACAACGCTAACTCTGGATGTTAAAGGGAAAGGCCCAACACACCATGTAAGACTACTGCCATAATATACTTTTTATTAGATAAACACAAAAGATGGTGTATTTCTTAGCTTTCACAAATAAAGGCATACTTGAATTTAGAGAAGACCTTCTGTTTTCTCTACCCAAAGACTGACCCAAAACCCAAGAGTAAGGGGAAAGGAAAGACTCCGAATGACAGCAACAGTCATTGCATCCAATGTCAAAGCCAATACCTACATCCCCTTTTTTGCAACAGAGCCCACTGCTAGCACATACTGAAATATTTCCCCTCTAATTGTCTGATGTTCTCACAATTAAATGGAGCTGCAAGTATTGAGGCTGACTCTCAAACCAGCTGCACCCACAAAAGGGAAGGGTGAATGTTTGGGAATATGCCCCTCACTACCCCACCTATGGGGAGAACTAAGAACATGGCCCAGTTTGAAATAAGATTTCTGTGACCTTCTAAAGGTACTCTGATGAGCCCTGGAAAAAGCTAATCTTTATTCCTAATCTTCAAAAAAAATATGCAATGTAGGTGACTGTTTTCACACCACATGAACAACATAGCTTAAAATCATTTTACGATTTAGCAGGATGAATCTGCTAAAGAAATGCAGACAGCTGGGTGTATATATTTACTCAGAAATTAATGAGAAAACAGAGGACATTGTTTTAGGTAATATAAAGACTCTCCAGAATAGTTATAAGAAAAGGTTTTTCCCTCTTTCTAAGCTTTTTTCCTTCTCTGCCCCATACAACCTGCCATGAACTCAACAGATCAGGAAATTCCAACAGCCTTTCAAGGAAGATGCATTAGCACCACCCCTGGAATTTTCCCCCTCTGGGTAGTTCAGTCAGCTCACAGAATAAGTCAGTCACAGAATAAGAAATGTCTACCTATTTTAACCTAAAATAGTAACTTCTGATTTTCTTTTCCTCCATTGGCAGTATTTTTCACAATTCATCTGATTAATGAGACAGAAGAAATAATCCATCTGGAATCTGAAATCAAGGTTGGTGACTTGACAAGTGCAGGAGATTACAACAGGCAAGGACCACTGATGAGAAAGCAGACCCATCCACCTCTTCGCTTCCTGCTCCAACAGGAGCCCCACCATGGAGTGAAGTTTCAGAGCAAGGCCAAAATATTCCTCAAGAGCAGTTAATTACCACGCTGTGTCCAGCACCTCTCACCAGAATGCTCTGAACTAATTCTCCATGGGACAAGCCTCTTACTGTCTGTGATAGCGGCCACACTGAGAAACTCTGTGATGCACTCAGAGGAGAAAAATAGCTCTCTTTCTTCCTTTTCAAAGAAGCGGATAAAAGACATGGCTACACTGCCCCAGGAATGCCACAAACATACAATATAAGAAACATTGATCAGTTAAAGAGCAGCAAGTCCTTGCCCATCCCCAAAGCACATTACTCTGTCAGACAGGGACTATTTAAACATAACTGAAAGAAGTCGCTCTAACTGTAGTAATCATCCAGCACCTGAAGCCACAACCAGAGAAGTCAAACCCCTACCCCTCACAAGTAACTGCCATTTCACAACACACACCTTCCAGCTGAAGAACTCAGATTTTTTTAATGCCATCATTAATTTGTCTCCCCTACATGCATCTTCTCCCACAGAAAATACTCTTATTTCCAACTATTACTGGAGAGTTGGAGAAAGTCAGATTTCAGTGTTTATCTGCCATAACAGCATGGCTACAGGTCTGTGCGCACAACTTATTTCCATAAAACTTTTTTTTTTGCTTTGCTTTCAGTTTATCTGAAAAGCTATGAACAGGCAGAAAATCTGCCGCAGCACTGAAGAAAACGTATTTCCTGTTTTTCTTTTCAAGTTAAGCTTCCTATGAATAAAATTAAAGATCTCTTGAAATGAGTGAAAAAGGATTCTATCCCAGGATTTACCAAGGCAAGTATATTTTGGTAGTTCTCTCCATTTATTTTGTATATTTTGTGTACCTTAACCTTAGAAACATGGCCTATTTTGGAAAAGGAAAAATAAAAAGTATCAGTGTTTTAGTTCTGTGGATGACATGCAACAGTTAATTGAAATTACTTAGACACTGGGGATGTAGTGATGGTTTTACATTTAATGAAAGAAAAACAAATGATAAAAAGTTTGGCTATTTAATGCACCCCAATACAAAATTGAAATTCTAAGTTTAACATACTTTCCACACTTGCTATGAATCCCCAAGCTGTTGTCCAGCACCACCTTTTCATTCTGCCCTTAAATATGAACCTCATCTCTTCATAAGCTGCAGATATTTTACTTTAAAAAATAAGAGACAAATCAGTAAGATTGGTACAATAAAACAGCTCTGCGCATTGAAGCTTTCAGGAGCAGCTACAGGCTTTGCACTATACCGAGTTTCATGACATAGTAAGAACCATTCCCATTACCTCGGGTACTGCAATGCGATGTTTATGGGAAATGCCACATTTTTGAACAACAGCTACTACAATAGTTTCTCTCCTTGCTCTAGAAACACATCAGACAAATTAGCAGGCATGAAAACATAGCTCAAATCAAACTTTGTCCTAAGAGGAGGCAGAAGCAGAGGCTGCACCTAGCAGGGTAATCTCATTCTTTTAGGCATAGCTTCTTTGCTGATGGAAAAAGTTACAGAAACGTAATATCTTTCGGTACCTTGTGCAACATTACTGTGTTAACATAAAGAACATGGGAACAATGCTGGGTAATGTGCTGGTGGGAGCTAAGCAGCCACGGTGCATGCTGAAGGCAGGTTTTCTCTTGTAAGATATTATTGAAAATGATGTGCACAGAACTCCCTCTGCTGCAGCCCTCGTATCTGCCTCAGTACCTATAAATCTCCACCCTCCATACCCCAGGAGCATATTTGAAAATGGAGATTGAGTTTGCAACAGCTCAATCTACAGTCGATGGGCTCTACCAGCTCTTCAGATGAACAGCCTTATTTCATTCCTAAAAACTGCCTTTTGGAGGAGCATCTCTCATGTCCCACAGCACGGGGTTTTCCAAGCCCACAGCACAGCCACCAGTGCCAGCCTCCCACTGTACAAGGGAACACCCTGCTGCCAAGAGACACCTCTTCCCTCTCCTACTGCTGCCCTGGCAGAAATCTGGGCTTTGTCTGATTGCTCTTCTGCCAGACGATGCCCTGGTCTGACTGAACAACTACATGGATTGGCCTTCCTCTGGGAGGAGGATGAGGCTGCCCCTTCCAGTGAGATATCTCTGGACTGTAACAGATTTAAAAAGCAGCATAACAGCAGCTGAGCATATGACCATCTCCTTTCAGGCACCAATTTCCGGAGACATAACAGAGCCAAGACCCATTCACAAGATACAAATGTCACATTTTATTATAAGACTTGAATTCCAAAAGATAAAAGAATGAGGTATATACTCTTGAGAATATTATTGAATATGAAAGCCATATGCAAAATGGAAGAGACGTTGATTTCCTTTATCTGCTGGAAGTTATATTGACTGCTTTTAAAGTTGAGAAAAATCTACGTTTCATGCAGCAAAATATACTCCATAACCTACTACTCCCGAGTTACTCATCAGCCTTCCAGTAGGCAGGAAAACTGAATTGCACCGTGCTGCCACCAGGAGGCACAGCCCGTTTCTGCACTTTGAATTTTCCTTGCTTCTTTAGATCACAAGTAGCCTGCCTTAAGACCATGGCTAGAAAATCTATTCATTCCGTTTTGATTCAGCAGCAGAAGATATGAAAGAATTATTCAATTATTTACCAAATTCCTAATTTATGTTAACATAAAACTATTAAAGTGATCCACTGCCAGAGGGGATTTTAGATATTTTTAATTGAACTCTGACTATGGTTCAACAGGAAGGGGCTAACCACTAAATTATTTTTTAAGATGGATGCGTTTTGTTTATCATATACATACCTGGCTGAAACCAGGTAATATTAAATACTTGCAGGGGTGTAGAAAGAAGTTTCCTTATTAGTGAAGAACAAAGATATTCTATTAACTGGAGATTAGAATACCTACTTCACTACCCTTTTTATTGCAATTTTACTGCTGTAGGCTACAGACCTGAATTCAATGGCAGATGCATGTTGCTTGCTGCTATATAATACTTCGACATGACATGTTTTAGCCACTTGGAAACCAAATTGTTGCCTGATAAAGTGACATGGTACTACTTTTAGGAAGTTGCAGTCCCTTCAGTATTAATCTTCCAATGCAAGTCCCTTCCACATTGTGGATACAGAGGAGGAAAAGATGTAACAAAAATAATGCCTGAATGAAATAACAAAAGATAGAGCACCCTCAACAATTTCTCATTTTGAGGAAACTTTTTAAAAAGATACATATTAAAAATGACCTGCATTTGTTTAATTTCATTATCTTTATGGTAGATCAGAAAGCCAGCACCAAAAAAGCTGTCTTGTCAAGAACAGTATCCGCAGCTAAGAGGACAGCTCTGTCATCTTCCAACCACCAGATACTGTAGCTTAGATTAAAGCTACCATTGAGTGGCACTGACACAACTGTCTGCTTTTTAGACCTTTAACCACCTGAAAGTGGGGTCCTTACAACTGAACCTGTCAAATATTTAATATAGTTATTTAATATGGCAGAAAGCCTTATCCAGAAGTTTCTTGGTGTTTTTGGAGAGGGCAAGTGCCACTGCCATTTTCTGACCCCAGCTCTTTTCTGTCCAGAGCCCTCACCCCAGGCTCAGATGTGCCACGACCCAGGCACAGCTCAATGCCTCATCTCAGGACACCCCAGACAGGGCCAGAAGTCAGCCAATTCTTTTTGCTATTGGGTTTGATGTAATGCTCTGCACAAATCTGATACGCTCTCAAGCACAGACCCGGCTGTAATTTCGTATGATATTCTTTCCCCAGTAGGTGGAGCGCTAAACTCCGTTTTTAGGAAGAAAGCCCAACCTTCCAGTAGGTCCGTATCAGTCATTTAATTGGTAGAGTACCTTGAAAAGTCGTGTACCTCAGCAAGCCTCCCGTGGTTCGAGATTCCTTTTCAATAAGCCATTAGCTCTTTCTACCAGCCCATTTGATTGAGGGTAGTGTGGATTGTGAAATACCCTTTGAATTCCTTCTTATTTCGCCCAATCTTGCACTTCCTTGCATGAGAAACGCAAGCTGTTATCACTTTGGATAGCATCAGTGGTAAGTAGACCCTCCAGTCTTGTGAGGGTGTATCGATATCCCACAGAGGATTTGAATGGCCCAATATAATCAATTTTCCGGGTAGCCCATAAAGTGTTCCCTTCGTTGATAAGGTAGTGCTTTAGCAGGATGACCTGCTTGTAATTTGAATCTGCACTGGGAACATTGTGTAAGAAGTTTCACAAGTTTTCCTGTTTGTCAGCCTGCCTTTACTCTGTGCAGCAACACGAAGCTCCTTCTTACCAGTATGACCTCAGTTTTGATGTAACCGTTCTAACCGATACCATTCGGGATTTAGGGTGATTTTTCTTATTTCAGTTCCCATCTACTCTTTGATTCCACTTTGTGGCTGGCTGATTAGAGTGAGCCTTTACATCTACTGCCGCCATCTACGGGTGTGCAGCCGCTCACAAAGCAGCTAAGTTGCAATGTTTGGTGCAGGAGCTGTCAGCTGGGCTGGGTGAGCATTCAGGCTAAGGGGTGCACACCTTCACACCGCCTTGAGATACATGCCATACATGCCAGCCCTCTGGAGGCCCCCAGAAACCCTGAGATAACGATGAAATAATGCAACGTGCCAGACTTAAGTAATTCAATTCAGAAGTGTAAAAACGCAATTCTTGTATTTTACTGCTTTAGCAAGTACCATTAACATTTAAAAAGCACAGAAAAAATGAAACATTGCTTTTATCCAGAAACCTAAATGTCAGTACACAATCCCTTTCCTACCTACTTAACTACTAACTGAATAAGTAAGCTAGCATTTAGACATAACAGCTCCAAAAATGCTTTGATAAATTCCATTAAGAGAATAGCTAGTTTAGGAGTGATGTAATCTAAACATGATTCAATCTAAGTGTGGTACTGTTGCTGAATTGCTAAGAAACTTGATAGCTAAAGTACCATGCTTATAATATTTCAGGATAAAGTATTATAAATGATCTTGTAAGTAGAACAACTAATCGATATAAAACAAAAGCTGAAGAAAAATGTTAATGTAATAGGTTATCAGTTGGGGGGTCTCCCTCTGTAGTATAGAGGGAGTCATGGACTTGTATTTTCAAATATTTACCTAAACAAGGAGCCAGACAGATTGGCAGCCATCCACATTTTTTTTGACAACATCCAGATGAGTTAGGTACTTAACTTTCATTGCAGTCAGCAGGAGTTGGATGCTTAATGTATTTGGATGCTTTAGAAAAAAATCACATTAGGCACTTTACGCATTTAGGTGCCTAAATATCTTTCAGCGTATCACCTTTAGCTTTTAAGTGCCTCAGTCCTGTATTTGTCAAATGAGCATAATTGCATCTGCCCAATTCATAGGGGAACAGGAAAGAGCCATAAAAGACTGAGGTGTTTGGATATTACAGTAATGGTATAATAATACCCTGAGGGGAGGATAGACTGAGGGCAAAAAGAGCAGATGTTAAGGTGCTATCAATAAGACAACACCACAATTGTGCAAGTATCAGCAACAATGAAACACCCAGGAAATAAATACAAACATATTAAGCAAATTATTCAGGACAGAAGGTTATCCATTTACTTACCCATATGAAATCAGCCTCTGGAGAGAAAAATCCACCCTGGAAAAAATAGGTTACTACTCCTAGGTTACCTCCTGTTCCTCCAAATAAAAATACAAAGTACAGATACTTCAGTACTCTTCACACTATATCAAACCTATTGTGAATCCCTTTTCATGCTCCCCCTTGCCTGGATACGAGCTTCTTGTCTTCTGCTTTAACACCTATGTAACTCTCCCAATCTAACAGCCACTTCTCCATCCTACTAACATGGATGACTGTCAGACCTTCCCCTTTCTCTCATGGTACCCAAAAAGCACAAAAAAACTAACAGACCTGAATCTGAATACCAGGAAAATCATCCCAACTAAAGTCCAAGTTTAGTCCTAAGAGTAACAAAAAAAAATCACATGCCTTGACAAGTCTAGGTTTGCAGGGGCAGGGAAGAAAAGTAGTAATAAACATAATAGAAAAATATTCCTGTCTAGTCAAAGGGACTGGAGGAGTTGAGGCCTCTTCCATTCTAGATTCTGTAATCATTCTGATAAATATGCCTAAAGCTTGATCTTGCCACAGTAGATCAAGTAAAGTATCAGAGATCAAAGTAACTTATACACTTAATTGTCCAATACTATCTAAAGCATAAAATCAATCCAATCAGTAATTCACCAAAAAAATCAATTCTGCATAGACAAAGCAGTCATTATTCAATAATCGTTACACAGCTGCTATAAATGTACAATAAAGAAAAATGACCTTGAAAGCTATCAGATATGCTCAAAGACTTACAAAGCACATCTACTGTACAGCACCAAAGCCTTCCCTCAGTATATATTTTTTTTTTTTAAGTAGAAGTTACATAAAGGCTATAATACTATTTTAGGGTGCTACTTAAGGAGCACTTTATCATGGCTGCCAACATGGGTCACCTCCACTGATCCTAGAGCTGCTCAGCAAAATATGTCCTGCTTCTTAGCTTAGGTGACTGCAGAGCCATCATATGTGCTATAACCTCCAACAGAATTACAACACCATAACCAGAATCACAGGTCTAACACTCAGCAAGAAACAGGTACAGCACCATAGCAGGAACATGAACGTGCTGTGGAGGTTACTTCTTAATGTCCCTGCCCTTTCCCTCAGGAATGTCACGGCTCTCCCTCTCTCTCCACCTCTTCAGGGCTTACATCTGCTCAGCTGGTTACTACCAATGGCTATGCCTGCAGTGGTCAGAACACTGCAAAAAGGTAAAACACCTCACACAGGTCCAAATACGTACCAGAAGCCAACCATTCCTGCCAAGATTTTCAAGACAAATCAGCACTTCATTGTCAACCCACCATGCCTGATCGGTCACATGGATTCTGACCTGCTGAAGTAGTCAAGCTCAGGAATGAGCAGGGGGCCTCAACTATCCATGGGCTGGCTTAAGGACCAGGATGTGCAGATCATCCCTGTATCCATTCTGGAGCAAACCACTATTTAATAGTGCATTAAACTCCTCCGAGCAAATAGTGAGAAGTATTAAAGCTTTAGCTTTAATTCCCCCTTGTCAGTCAGAACATCCAAGGTGAAGCATGATAGACACAGGTCACTGTAAGTGAAGTGCACCCACACAACCAGCTTTACACATGAATAATTTCAAAATTTCCCCTGGACAGCTGAAACAGTTGCTAACACATCATGCCTAGATGTTTGTCTTGTGTGTCTTTCAAGACCTTATTAAACAGCTTTTACTCCTGAAGAAAATTCTCCACTGTGATAAATCAATATGGGGATGCCTTTGTGAAATACATTTTTCTCCATGGTGTTTACTCTTTACTGGCTGGAACATGTTTTTCCCCTCCTATTTGGTTTTAGTCTTATAATTTCTCCCAGAAATAGACAAACATTTGTGTTCACCTTTCGTCTCTGCTTCCACTAGCAACATTGTATCAAAGGGTGGAAAGTACATAAATAAACACTTATTACTAGAACAATGTGAAAAATACAGTTTCAGTTCAATGACCAAAAGAGATGAAAAAATTATTTTCAGGTCATCCCAAAATGAACAAGGTCTCCCAAGTCAGCAGGTTTATTCTTCTAAAGTTTCTTATAAAATTTGCTGAAGAAGCTAAAATAAGTAGACTAGTAATATTTATGTCAAAGCTATTAATGAAGATATTCAACCTGAAGCATAACCACTCTAAATTTTTTCAGCCACAGCAGTCATCAGCTGGATTTTGTCCACCAAACAGGCTCACCTTGCAACTGGAGGAGCACCACTGGTGGTACAGGAGAGTGGGAACTTCTGAATCATTGCCATATCAATGAGACATATTGCTGCAATTTTAACTATATATGTATTGTTATTTTTTTCCACTGAATATGAGTTGGAGCTACCTATTGCCTGTTGTATGGTACTGCACATCTCATACCCCGTTTCATGTCAGGCTCTAGCTAAAAGCAGCTGCAGTAGGTTGGGGGAAAAAAAAACTAAGATACTTGAAATACATTCTTTGTTAACAGCATTTTATGTCCAGCTTGAATTTAATAAAGATCAATTTATTACCCTTCTCTCCTGTGCAACAGTATCATTAGGTTGAAGTATATTCTCAGATGTTTACTGTCCCAGTTTAAAGATACAAATTAATATTTTAGGAAAAAATATGCCAAATTCTTGCCAATTCTACATGGACAGCTCTCCTCGCCCCTAAAGACCACGTTAATATTTGTGTCTTTCCCAGTCTGAGCTCTCAGTCACTTGAAAGCAGCACTTCACACCCCTCAGCTCCAGCAGAAACGCCTTACCTCAGCCACCTCAGCCTCTTTCCAGCAGCGTCAGACCACACACCAGCTATCTCAGGACAGCAAGCAGATCTGTGCACTCTTCTTTGGACATCTCCAGCTGCTAACCCCAGACGAGACCATTATTTCCCAAGTCACGGATAGTTTTCTGTCTCCTCTTGTGGTTTACCAAAAGCGTATTTGCCTTTGACACTCGTGTTCACAGCCATCTGTCACTAGGCCATGCCACAGTTAAAGCTGTAACAAGCGATTCTTGAAGGATGGCATAAAGGTGGTATGCACACCTCAGCAGCAGAGGCTTCAAATTGCTGACATCCAGTACCACGGGTCACACGTGTCCAGGTGCAGACAGGGGACTCTGTGAGGAGAGGCCAGGGCTGCCTCACGCTGGACACAGGCAGCTCCACAGCATCCCAGCTGAGCCCCTCAGCCATGCTGACGGCACCTCGGGGACAGCATAATTAAGAACGGACAAAACACTTCAAGGCAGTGAAGGCATGGAGAAGTGTGAGAAACAGCCCTGTGAGCACCTAAGGCTGAGGAGGAGGAAGAGGGGAGGTGCTCCATGCGCTAGGCCCATGCTTCCCTGCAGCCCCTGGAGAGCCCACACCGGTGAGTTAAACCACACACACAGGGTCCACCTAGACTTTTCTGTGGGGCCTCTGTGTTTATACACAAGAGGCTGTGTGGATTTGAGCATTAAAGTGAAACTTCAAAGCCTTCCTCAGCATCCCTTTACTTCCCTGAGCTCTTACGGAAACCTTCTGATCTTGAGGGGGAAAAAGACACATTCAGCTAGTACATAAATAAGCTTCTGAGCAAATATGAATGCTGAATTTTTTTTTTTTTTGCTTCTTCTCCCTTTCTTTCCCCAGTCTGTCTCACAATAAAAAGGGATAGTTTCTTTGCCTCATTCATCCCACTAGGTTCAGAAGATACATAAACATACACATATACACAAAAAGATATATAAGAGAAGAATCAGATTAATCACACAAATAGCTGTCATATGACTAACATAGGAGAACAAAATACACTAACTTCCCTCACAATCCCCAGCTTTATAAGCTGAACCTTCCTTCACAACCCCCTGCTTTATAAGCTTAACAGGAAACCATGGAATAAAAAGTCTTGAATGTACCTTAAAAGCCTGTATCCCACAGCAAAATTTGCTCCCAACCTATACCTAACCTAAAATTTTTATTCTTAATTCCCAAGGGAATGACCTTTCACTTTGTACTATTGAATTTCATTTCTATTCCTATAATCATCAAGGTCATGTAATTCTTTCTGTGGGGTCTTTCAATCCTTATTGACATACCCTCTTAGCTGTATGTCTTCAGCAAATTGTATAAGTGTGCTCATATTTGTGCCAAGGTCATAAATGAATATATTAAACAGGATTGATCCCCAAAACAATCTATTGGAAGCGCCATTAAAAAACCATCATTGCCTGTTGCTGCGTCCCCATGATCAGCTGCCCTACACTTCCCAACCAAGCTAATGGTTCCTGAGCCCTCCTGCACTGCACCAGTATCTGGGTTTTCCAGCTGCATTAGGTTCCAATGGCTTAGTTCACTGACCTGATTAACTGCACACCTACAAGGTTATCAGTGCTGTCTACAATATTACACTTACTTCTGCTAGGTCTTCCAGTAATTGTGAACTCCATCCATATAGGTATGAAACTTATTTTTACGATCAAATCAAAACAAAAAATGTTAATCTGAAACAAACCTCAAAATATTCTTCCCTGAAAATACTGAATTTCTTTCTTTAAAAACTTTCTTAATCTTTATTAAGCCAACCAACTTTTCTCCAGACCTCCAACTTCTCTCCAATATTTGTCAGAGTCAACTTAAAGCAAGGAACACTTTACGAATTAATAAATTTATTCAACCATTTAACATCATTCACTGAACTCATTCTTTACAATCACCGCAAATTTGAATAAGATTAATTCATGTGGTGTATGAGCATAGAACTCACTACTGAACTACACTGAAATTGTTACACACAATAGCTATTACTACAGTGCTACAGGGGAGCGTTGTCTCTCCTTGGCTCCTGGTAAAGATCAATTAAAAACAAAAACTCACTTTCTTTACTTTCAGGCAGAAAAAGTGGCAGGTAATTTCGCTTAAGAACTTAAGACTGGAAAGGTGGACTGCGAGTTTACATGCATTGGAATCTGGAGATTGAGTATATTTAAACAAGTCAGTAAAAATAAGAGTCACAGCCCTTAACAGATATGACATCTTGATTTGACTTAAGACTTTGAACTACAGAAAAATATATTTTCATATAATACATAAAGAAATATAAATAAAAGATATTCCAGACCAGAAAAAAAATATTCAAAAATTAGTTCAGAGACTACCTCCCATTTTCAAAGTGCACGTTAACTCAAAAGTAGCTACATCACTTAGATACCTAAATATTTTAACAAAAATCTTCACATTTTTAAATTTCTTTCATTCTGAATTATCCCAGTTTAGAGTAAAATTAATATTATACCAAAAGTTAAAGCAGGGACTCTGTTGAGAAAGAATAAGGAAATGGAAGCTTACACCTTCAAAGCTAAAGCAAGAGTTTCCAGTAGTTCTAACGTTCAATTCTGTTATCTTTTTGGATGACCCACAGCTAAAAACCAGACACCCCACCTCTTCAGCAATAAGATAATCTTTCTTGGTTTTCCAAGCTTTTTTTTTTTTCCCCCTCCTGAGCTGAAAGCATCAGATTTTTAATTGCTTCTATTATCTTCCTTATTATAGGCCTCTAAGATATAATGGGTAAAATGGGTAACTGGATTTTTCTTATTGCATCTTAAATACATCAATATTAGAGACAGAAGTTTGGCTTAGCTACTAGATGCTATCAAAACATTGTTGAACAACACAGCCTCCACAAGCTGATTCACAGATTTCTAGCTGTATATACAACTATGCAAATCACACTTAGCATATTAAGCTGGCTAGTTTTTACCCCTTTGCTAGGAGTGACAAAGCACAAAAACTAAACAGTCCTTGAGTATTGTAATTACAATCTCTTTCCTTCCCACTCCACTTCATATAATACTTAACTCAAGCAGGTGCATGTTACAGATTCCATCCATGCAGCTAGAAAAGATCTTACAAGAAACTCTGGATTCCCAAGGCCGTATTTTGCAGATTACTTTGCCTGAACATAACTGAAAAATAAACACAGGCTCTGCTCCCTGAAAGTTAGTCTGCAAGTCAAAAAAAACAATCTGAATTATTTCCTACATGTAGTGCTATGAATCAAGTACCTCCACTGTTTACAGCTAAATTATATTGCAGAATATTATATGTACACAAAAATATATATATGCTCATATATTAATATACATATAAACGTATTCCATACCTTTGAAGATCTTGAGTGTTCACCTATAAGCAGGTCAAATTCCTAGTTTGGGGAAAGTGATGATATTGATAATATATGCTCTTTTTTGTAACAACCTACCTATTTATCACCAGCCAAACAGCCGTAAGCAACAGAGACCACATTATTAATTTGCCTACTAAAAGAAAGTCTGCCCTCTGTAAACAGGTCCAGAGAAGAAGGGCAAATAAGGTAATGTGCTGCAGGAGAAGCTTATATACACCACACTTTGCAAGGTGTTCCTCATTCATTAGCAAGAGGTGCTAATTAAACAAATAGTGTGAAAGTAGCCACTGAGCAATTTTCAGAAGAAAAACACCCCCTCATTAGAAGAAGGAGAAAACAACTAATAAAGTACAATGCTAACATCCGAATGTTGCAAATGATGCGTGGTCAGAAACTGACTGTTATTTTTATCGGTATCTGAACAAAATGGAAGATAAATATGTGTGGTAATGAAGGAAATATATAGGTATTCTTCGTGGATCAAAAATACTCTGTCACTCACTTGTTAGCCTGATACTTGACCAATTAATGTCTTCTTCAAAGCACAATCAAGTCCCTTATACCTTATGTCATATTTTTTTCTGCCAATATTCATGGATGAAGGGTTTAATCAAAATCTTAACAGTGCAACAAATTTTACAGCAACACTGCTGCATTTTCAGCCACTGGTTTCATTTTTATCCCTTGGCCATGCATGAATTTGAACTAAAACTCCATCAGATTCTTTTTAACTGCTCAAATCAAAGCATGTGCTCTGCATTGAAAATTAACCTGGGTAAACTCACCAAATTTAGCATGCTTGTTTTGGCAGTGTTAAGCTAATTATTTTGACCTTAATCTGTCATAGTTATTCATACTACAGCATAAGAGAGTGATGTTATTTTTTCACCATGTAGAGTATTTCCATGTAAATTAATTAGAGCATCCCTCTAAATTTCCAGGTAGAAATTACTTAGGAGCTCACAGAATAATTCTGTGAAAATAAGTTATTTCATATTCAATTATTTAATACAATGAAAAATATTCTCAATTTATATTTGCACTAAGATCTTCAATAAAATTTCTGAACTATTGTTTCTTAAAAAAACATTGCATGGTGGTGCAAGTTATGACGTGGTATGGCATTAAAATATTTAGCAACACTGTTTAGATTTTTGCCAATATAAAATATATATATATTAGAAAATAATTACATTTTTTTCCAGTCTACTTAAGAGCAAATAGCAAACGTATCCCCTTGTTGCCATAGTCACCAGACTAACTTGCCCTCACAAACTTGTTCCACAAAAATAAAATAATTATTCTTTCCCCCTTGAACTGCTTCTTTGATGTGTCTTCAAAGGCACGTATGCAAGTGGTGAGACTATTAAATGGTCTTCCCTGCTCCTTTTTTTTTTTTTCCAGGGGATTGAACTACAGATGCATCCATAACAAAGCAAATGCTCTCCTGGATGGGAAGAAATGCTCCAGCTAACAGAGCAAAAGCTTATCTTTCCAAGAGTTATTTGCTAACCTAACACATGTAAATCATTTCACAGAACCGAAAGACAAACCCAACTACATGAAAAACAATTAGCCAGCAAAGGCGGAGAGGTATAGCTGCCATTAAACATTTACAGACTTTCATACGAGGGCAAAAACTGCCTGCAGAGAAGTCCACTTAAGCAATCTCCAGCCTGCTGAGACTCAAGCAGAGGCTGTTGCTCTCCTCAATATATATTAAGCATATTAATTTCATTGCTGGTGCCTTCCCTCAAGCTGTCAGCCAGACAGGAGCTGCTGTAGGGCCAGCGAGATGCTGTGTGTTCCCAACAGTGCTCCACAGCAGCCAGCGAGGAGACCCAGCTCTACATGCCTGCCATACAGCAGTCAAACTTGCTTTTTATAGAAAATGTTGGAATTTCTAATAAAAAACTTTTGTTACTTTGGGGGCAAAAAATGAAGAGAGCATCCCTGTGCCAGAGGATTACCTACGTCTCCCAGGAAGGTGGGGGACCCGCGTGAGGCTTTGCTCTCATCTGCCAGCCTAGTCACCTTGTTGCATTCTTCTTTGCCTCATTGATGTATGGTGAAGCAACATAATTACAGCAAGTTATAATAATCTCTCCGCTTCCTTTTTAAAAGGATACGCTTTTTACCTGATAGGGACTAACTCTTTATGCCATGTAATGGGAAAATATTTCAGGGAGTTCTCATAAGGAAGTATAGAAAGTGAATGACATAATATTTCATTTTTTCACCTCCCTCTCTGATTTAAAGCCCAGCCTTTCGTGATGTCTCCTGGCTTCGCTCAAGTCTCTTCCTATTCATTACAAAAACCTACTTCACTTTTACAAATATCTCACTAAATCAAAACCTCCACCTTGCTAGCTGGAAATGGTCTTTTACCAACTTAAGCCTAGTGGATGATCTAAGTATTAATTAATCCAATAATTTATGCTAAAATACCCACATAGCACTTTGAAATAAATCTTAGCATGATCACAGAGTCTGTCTCAACCTGCGAATGGGGAAAAAAACGTGCTGGCATGCCAACTTTTGCTATCAAACACTTGCTATGAGCCCCCATGGCTGTAACCAGCTTAAAAGAGCTACCACAAAAAACTGGCCAAAAAAGATTGCATTTTTATAGACAACTAGGTAGTTCCCCAAGCAGCAAAACTGATGAAACCTGTTTGCAGGTGTTTTTGAGCGTGGTCTCCGGGTGGAAGTCGCATGCTCTCTGAGCTCACGCTGACATTTTCCTCCCTCTGGCAGCATTACCGGCTCCTCTCTTCCACTTGGCCATGAGTTCCTGAATTTGCACGAGCTTATTATCTTGAGACCACTACTTCCTATCCGGTGGATTTAAAATCTCTGACTGAATGACCATATCCGAAGCTATGGGAAATATAATCGTTGTTCCCCAGGAAAACCTCAAAAGCCATAGATTTTCCATATTCAAAAATTGGTTGACAGTTCAATTCCAGGCAAAACATCTTCAGAAGAAATGATAAAATCCAGAGAGCCTAATTTACCTCTGGTTAAACTGGAGAACTCTTCGGTGAGTTCAGGGGCCCCGGCTTACACCAAGAGGAGTAGATGCAAAACCATTTCCTTATTTATTTATTTTTTTCTCTCTTGCTTGCTGAATGCTATTTCAGGAGGAGTAAAAAGCTTATCATCTCCATGTAGGGAAGCTGACACCAATCTAGATATGACTAAATTTTATGTCCTAAAAGCAAACAAACAAAAAAAAGATGGCAGCCAATGAGTGCTTCCCAAAACACTGGGAGAGCAGGTAAGGATGAGCATAGTTCATTAACTTGTTAGACAGATGCACAAGTCCTGGGCTACTTAGCACATCTCTTAGAAGTTATGCATATTTAAAATTTTTGCACCCCGTCTAACGTTACATTTTGTAAACATGACGTGCAGTGCATCTAGAAAACAACATTCTAACTACAGCAAATTGAATTTCATTGTAATTTATTACTGGCTTGTCTGGCTTTCTTTTCATATGAAACCTTGTTTGCCTCAAAGGGGACAGAGCCTTCTCCACAATTTATCTTTTATGGTCTGTAAACCACCCTGTATGCAATAATTTCAGCTGCTTCTTTTAGGAAGGGAAATACAGCATTCTGTTCAGTCAAGTGCAATAAATATCACAGGTTTGTCTTCTGGATATTTCTATTACGAAAGAGAAAAGCACATTTAACCTATGAGCACAGGTTACTGGAAAACCTGGGGAAATGAAATCCTTGCAAGGTCACCTCCAAAAAATGACAGTGCGCTGTTGATTTAGCGATGTAAGAGACTTGTAGGGGTTTCTTCTGAAAGAGAAGGAGAGTTGCTTTTTTTTAATTTCTACAACATTTCTAGGAAGTCCATATTCTTTTCTTGTTTTGTAGTCAGGCTTTATGTTTCTGCATAATGTAAGCTGACACACTCAAGTGCTTTCAGGTATTATCTATGCACTGAATCGTTCTCATTTTCAGAGGTTTGGGTAGAGCTAAGGGAAACGATTTCTTTCTCATCTTAAACCAGGAAAAAGTTTTTTAAATACCAGTATGTATATATTCAAAAGAGAGAGGTGTTTCTTTTCAATATTTTGTAAATGTTTTATTTCGACTTCAGCTTATTTTTAGAAATATACTAATCATCAAACTGAATTATCAGAGAATACTAATTATGATTTTTTTCACAAAATTGTTAAAATACTCCCACAATTTCAAAGTTGTTTTCTATTATTACGTGAGTGAGATAATACACTGAAAATAAACCTTTCTCAATTTGACAGATCAGGATTTTTCATTTATGCAGTTCTGTTACAAATATTTTCCCTGATTCCCAGTAGCATCAAATGCCACAGTTTTTAATGGAAAATTCAGGCAGCTAAAAGCAGGTCAAATTAGGTTATCAGCTATTCAGTTATATTCCTGGAATGACTTTGGCACTTAAGGAAAAAGATGGCTTCGATCGACATACAAAACTGTCCAAATTTTGCAGTATTCTCTCCTGCGACCTTGGCCATATCAGCTAACATCAAACCATGCTCCGGCAGGAAAGGCACGACATCCACTGACCCCGCTCGAACACCAGCCAGCCAGACGTGTAACCAGCAGCCTCATTCATGCCATCTGATCTGCAGCCGGGATTGTCAAAAACAGGTGTGGTTAGGCATGCGTCTTTCACCAACAAATGCTGGATCACCAGCACCTCCTGCCAGATATCAAAAAGCTGACTAAGAGACTAAATTTCCTCTCCCATATAGCGAGCGAGATGTTCATCTCAAAACGATATCACAGATCGAAGTACCTGAATGAGTGCTTTGGCATCCTTGGAAGCCCACATCCCTGGTGGGATTTCAGAAGTACAGCAGTACTTTAAAAATATCCCACTGATTTTCAACAGAGTGTAAATCGCATTTAGGATTTTTGAAACTCTGTGCAAATAATCGTTTTGCACTGTCTCTGCAGTATGGAAAAGCCAATTTAAAAACACAATCTTAAGGTCAATGCATCATTTGAAATGAGAATTTTAGAATTTCACACATAAGCAGTAAACGTTTCCACCCAACTTACTATCGCAGAATTTCATCCTCTTCATTTCCCGTTTATTTAAAGTGACAGACACTGTTTATACGCTAGGAATAAATTGTCTGATCTACTCCTTTTATCTTTTTAAGGAAGAAAATAAATGTTTGTACGAAGCAGATGAAAAGGAATGAAGAAGGCATGAAGACAGCTCCGTGACAAGACCTGAGTACACCCTCACGCCTCGGTAGCACCGAAGCAAGGTAAGGGACCCTATACATATGCCAATAAATGCTGCCACAAATCTTGACCGCCTAAACAACAAACTGCAAGGATGACTCTCAGGGATCGCCTCTCATATGGTGCTTAATTACCTTTCAAGCCTGACTGCCAGATCCAGAGGGAACAGTGCATGGTCCCAGCATACCTGGAAGGGAGCAAAATTTGCTTTCACATTTTTCAGAGAACTGTTTTAAGTTACTCTGTAAGGACAAACCGAAAATGGCAGGAGGGAATGGGGGCTGCCTGTGCCATGGCTCTGTGCTAGGTAGGGAAATTACTTCTGTCATTTCAGGGCCTGTTACACTGCCTGTCCTGTCTCTCTTGGAAGAAAATGGGCAATGATCCACGCTCTTTCAGGTCCCTTGGGGCACAGAAACCCATTCTCACTCAGCTTATCCAAGCAAGAAGAAAGATTTGGGGCTAACAGCAGAGCTGAGCCCTGCTTTGAGGCCCAACAAGATCTCTGCACGGATGTAAGCTGAGCAGCGTCATATGGTGATCACTAGGGCCTGAGGATTTTGAAGCAAAGCTATTTGCAAATTAAAATAAATGTCTCAATCCTATCACAGTGTCTAAAGAACACGAGAAAAACAGTGCCGGCCCATTTAGGCAATAGTTATCTGAACTTCCACTCTCCAGAGCCTCTCCCAAGTAGTATGTCTTTCATCTCCTCCTGTTTCTGAGGTTACTGTGTGCTGACAGGAGTGTTTTGGAGTGATCTTAAAGTGCCTTTAAAGGATGACATGGGGAAATAAATAATTCACATTTTTCTTGAGTGTTTCTTTAGTATCTCAGCTTACATCTAGAGAGAGTTTTTATGGAGTGCTCACCTGTACAATGGGCTGTGCTCTCTGCCAAGTGTTTTGCCCAAATGCCTTTTGCATGTTCTTCTTCAAGTGCAACAATCTCAGGCTTTTATGTCCCTGGTGTGGTCACATGCCTGCTAGACAAGGGATCTGTGTCCAAACAACTGGCACTGTTGTTAGGAAAACCATGCATGCTTTGTGATTTAACATGTAATGTTATATGAGGTTTTAATAAACTGTGCAAAACCAGGAATAGTGTGAATATGGGAATAAACCACGCCGGAGAATTTTTGAAACAATCAGGCAAGATTTAATAATAACGAAACAGAGGGTGTCAGAACAAATGGTAAAGACCTGAAATTACAGCTGCCAGCATATCCCAGTCCAGCAACAGGTAATGCCGACAAAATGTGTGAAACTAGTCATATAAGAAGAAAATTATTTATAAAAGAATTATATATGGTACGATTCTGAGTGAGTAAATGATATTTTCTGATTATCCCTTATTGCTAACGCATTCCACATCAAAAGAAATGTATATTTCCTGCTGAAAATGCTAGCTGTTCTGCTGCCAATTTTGGGGGTAAAATACTCATTTTTAACACTTGCACGTACACTCAGGATCATGCAGTAAGAGAAAGTCACAGTTAGCACATTCTGTGATGTTTTTCTGACATTTTCTGCACAAAATACTTGTGACTAAAGATTTCAGTAGCTACTGATATGGTTTATAATCCTTTGAAGTTTCATAGGATAGCAGTCTTCTAGAAATATTTTAAACCTCTCTTTCTCTGTCTCTGTCTCTTTTTCTTTTTCTTTGTAGCATGGTCTAGGAACCCAGCCCTTAGGAGAGAAGTCTGGCTGGTGGCATCAAAATTAAAGCTTTCATGGTGCGTTATTGCGTGAGGGCATGGATTACTGAACAACTAAGATAAAATTAAGCATCTTGGTCCAGGGATGTTGAACGGTTTCATTTTAGCTGAAACAAAGTACAGCTACTATTTTCATCTGTCAGTTAACAGCCTGTTCTGGAACACCCACTTTGTCACTGCACACATCCACCTGCACTAACACTGCAGGAGCAGAAATGAGACGCTGGATGAGTGAAGCACGTGGGCTGAAGCAGACTACAAATTTCAGCTGACTAATGCCCAGTCAGAGCAGCAGGAACACGGGGGTCTCTCTGCACTGCTGTCAGTGCAGCCCAAACTGAGTATTTCTAATCCCAAGGACCTCTGTGCAGCAGCCTGACTGAATGAACCAGACTCAACACAAAAGTCATTAGACCAAACGTGAAAGTCTGCTATCTACAGGAGATGGTACTGGAGGAGCCTCCAAGCAGGAAGTTTGTGACACTACAAAAAAGACAATTCAGAACAATGTGAATATTTGGCTTCGAAAAGGTGAATCAGAGAGATATAATAATGAAGACTGCAGAGAATTCAAGTTGGGATGTTTTACGCATCCCTTCTTGGAATACAGAAATATTTGGCACAGATCAGAGAGGCGGGAGATCTACCTCCCAGCACCGTTCGTGCTGATCCATCCCTCCCAGGAACAGAAATGGCTGTATGGGAAAGGTCTTGTAGCACACAGCAAGCAGCCACCCTGCTGGGGAAACCTGACATCTTTCCTCAAAGGCTTCTGGTGACTTTGGTTGACAATACTGAGGTTCTCTTCTCCTCTGCTGTGTAGGCAGACGTTGTTTATGAACTGCATCCTCTCTCCAGTGCAGTGCTGCTCTTGTCAACCCAAGGCACTTTACTCCTATTCAGCCTCCCTAAATTTCACTGATATATGTAGCGAGTGCAATCCAGTGATAACATTAGTGGTTAGAGTCTATTAAATGTTTTGTGAAAACAACTTTTAACCTCGCTAATGAACTTACAGTTCCATCTAGCTTTTCAATTTACATATCAAAAATTCTATTTAACTACATAGTAGAGCACAGAGATTTATATTTCCTTTCCCAGCAGACTCTAGTATAATATCAGAGCAAAGTAAAAGAGTAAAAATGGAAAGATATATTGTACCATATTGTTCCTCCATGGTAGCATGAAAGCAATGAAAATGTCAACTTCTGCAGAAAAAGGTTATTATTAAGTATTTGCAGATGGTAAGGTAAGGTGTACGTGTTGCTTTCACCAGAAGCAGCTGAAAACAGTAGCTAACTTCTGTGCAGGACTGATTTATAACACATTGTAGTGCCAGGCTGTCAGTTGACCCTTGCAGAATTACCTTATCTATGCCTGAGGTCTGGCACCTCTTTTCCCACTCCGTCTCCCCGCAGGAGGTTCACAGACCACATTTTTCATGCTCTCTTGCTTTTTCTGCTGCTGGCGCTGACAGTAACAAAAAGGTGCAGTGCCAGCCAGTTTCCTTAGGTTCTAGTTTTCAGAGAGTGTTGTGCAAATAATTTCAGTTTGGTACTGATGCAGAGAGTGACCATGTTGTACACTGATAATCCAGGTTAGTTATCATGAAACAGCAGTTTCTGGTGATACACAATTATGGAAGGATACCCTGGATGTATTCTGTGTAGGACCACGTGTCTTCTGGCTTTGACTTTGGCCATCCTGGGAGCATGCAGAAGGTAAGAAAATGACTTGACTGGGACAAAGAGCCCAAAGCCACAGACCAGTTCAAGGAGCAGTGTGGGGCTCAGGAGGGAGAGAGCCCCACTTCCCCACAGGGAATGGTGACAGGGAACAGTCTTCATGTCATGAAGCACACCCAGCGTGGAGCATCATTTACAAAATAGGATTTCAGCCCCTGCGAAATGAAGCTGTAGGTGTTTCCTCCTCAAAACTCCTCAGCTGAGAAAAAGCAGTGGTCTCTCTGGTCCTTGGAAGACTCAGGTCTCTGGGTGGCAGCTGAATGGTTCTTCCCCCAAGCTCTAAAGGGACGGCAAGAGTTCAAGGAAAATCCTTGCTTTCTAATATATTCCATTAGCTAGCTGTGGTTAGACCTTCACTCCATGCATAATTTTGATTTCTCACTCTTCTCAAGTACCTTAAGAAGCCTAGAGTTCCCTCCTAAAGGAAAACCTTCAAAGGAAAGTACTGAGATACCCTTAGTAATTTATACATTTCTTTTGTGACATTTTGCAGCAAGCCCATCCATCACCATTTCTCCATTTGCCTGGCAGGTACAGTATGGGTATAAGGTATAATATCATTGCTGAGCACAGCAAAATAAAGAATATCTGGGTGTCTTTGTGTCCTTCTATAATTGCTTTTATGCTATGTCATGTTCTTTGCATTTCAAAGCTAAGCATCCATATTTTAAACAAAATTAAATACACGCTTCTAAGAGTTATACCAAGGGCATTTCTTTAAGCAATTTAGAGACAGTTGCAGTTCTGACTCCAGATAAGCACTTCTTTCTTGAAATGCTTAACTACGAGGATGAGTTATACTCGTCACTTCACTCACTGCTGCTCTTTATCTGGCTCCTGCTTTTGTGTCAGATCAATACTGAATGCCACAAGACAAAAGGAAGATAATCAGATTGTTATTTTGCATTAGTTGTCCTACATGATAATGCCATTTAACTGTGTTTAGGAAAATCTTTTTGCTTATATGCATTACAACTCTGCACATAAATTAGTGCTGTCTCCCTGGCCAGACAGCTCCCTGTAAACATCTACAAGGTACGTTTGAAGGACACAGTGTTCCGTAAACCTGTAAGATAATGGTATGGCTTTGTGAGATCTGCTTTCTCACTAACACCTCTCTCTGCATGTACAGGACATCCCTGGAGGAAACCTGGTGCTTAAACGTGTCTGTTGGGTCATTTCATATGCTTCAGGGTTTCATGGTTGACCTCCAGCTGATGACCCAGAAGGACATGGGTTTCCTGTCGGTACTGTGCTACATGCCAACCAAAGGGATACTTCAGATACCCCAGGCTATCCCAAATGACACCGGATACCCATGTCCTACCCCTCCCGTCTATGATGCAGGTTCTTCAGGGTCAGGGACTATTTCTTTCCCGTTTTTATGTGCAGTGCCAGTTTCCATGGAGTCCTAGATCTAACTTGAACATTGCATACATGCATTGCTACAAATAAAGCACACTAAGAAGTGAGTCCTGTTTAAATTAGACAGCTGTCAATATAACGCTGTTGTATTACATAGGTATTTATATATAAAAAACATCGGTACTGCTTAAACCCGAGTCGAGAGACAGGCAGGCTCGGTGAAGGCTTTGGACTGGAGAAGAGAGGAGAAAATAGTGCATGTACATCAGCAATATTTTTGGCCTCTCCATGAATCCACTTACAGTCATTTTCCTCTCTGTGTGTATTTTCGTTGCTGTTTTGTGCTGTTTAGCATGCAGATACAGACTGTGTATTTAGGAGGGCCTTTATGGACAGAAGCAATTCCTGACTTAGGCTAAAAAATAACAGTAACCTGAAAAATTTTATATCTTGGGCTTTCCCTTCTCACATGAAGTGAATAACTAATAGGAAACTCCTCCAAAACCTCAAATTTTCATGTGATTTCCCAGAAAATCATAAATTGCCTTGGGCGAAACTGGGCCCAAACTCACTGACAGTTGCCAACTTCGACAAGGTTCACAGTGAACTACATTTCAGGCTCTGTTACGAAACCCTGCTTTAAAAAAGAGCTGGAGTAAGAATCCACAGAGCCTTAAGTTCATTTCATATCAGACTGAATCAAAGTATCTCAGTAATTAAAGATGTAAAAGTTGTAATCACTAATGACATCCTTCCACAGAGCAGCACGGGGGTGGTGAAGACAGAAGGAGACCAGCCTGGGACAAAAAACTGTTTGGTGACCTGGATGCTAATTCCAGCACGAATTCCTCATGGAAAGCTAACGCACTCTTTGCATTTATTCAAGTGTTGGGATTTTTGTGCCCGCAGTTTCTGTCTGCCTCCAGCTCCTCCTGTTTGCCTGTCTATGCTACTCAGGCATAAGCAGATATTCCAGAGCACAGCTCTGAAGTATCTGCTGAGGCTGTAAAGGCAGGCATCTTTCTGATTAACAGCTTATTAAAGATTACGCATATGTCATGATTAATCAGCTTCAGAAATGTGCCATCAATTTTGCCTCCCTGGACTCAGGACTGCCCAAAAACATGTCCATTACAGCCAGGCCTGTATTACATGCTTCTGTACAAATCCTGTTGCTGTTGAAATGTGTTGCTGCTTCTGATGAAATATTCCAGCTACCTGTATTTTACTGCATATACAGACGCAGTGCTAGGCTCATAGGTGACCCGTTCTTTTCCCAAACCAACTTACAGGACACACTACAGAATACACTCCATCTCAACGCACAGGTGCTCAGTTTCTCAAATTTTAAAACTTTATTTGCTATGCAGCACAACGCAGTGGCTTGGCTGGAGCTGGCACAGCTGGAAGGAGCCCCAGCACCTGTTCCTCTCATAAACCTACTCCGGTCATCCTGAGAAGCCAACTGAAAGGAAAAAAACATCCAATACTGATGTTAAATACTCACTGAAAGCTGGAAATTGTACCATTGTCATCAGAGGACTGCAAAAGCCTTAGAATCTATGATTCTAATATGGTGCTTCTAGGTTTTTAAGTCTCCGGTTTCCAATGAAAAACTAACCAAAGATATCTTCAGGGCTGCCGTGGAATGAATTTAAAGAAAACATCAGTCTTACTTCCAAGAAAGACCCTCACAGAAGCTCCCATTAGGGGACTGCATTTATGAGCACTGCTGTGAGGCAGTAACAAGAGTTTTAGAAGACGGATTCAGAAACTTCTGACCATCTCAGACAGTGGAAGGAAACTGCAGACTTTTAGCACCTCGTAAAGCACAATTTTCTGGTATTATGAATTTATTTTGATCCTTTGATGTCAAAACTAGCTACTTTGCTTTGCAGATTAGGTGGCACATTAAGTGTTTTATCACCATTTTTGGTAAAATAATCTTTAATAAGACTGTATTTTCTGTAAAAGATACTTGGCATTTTTCAAAGGGGTTTTTGACTACAATACTTTCTGGTCCTCTTCTGGAAAGCCTTGTAAGCCTTCTGCTGCTCACCTGTTTAATCCTACAAACTGTAACAAATGAGGGGAATGGAAAGAGAATGAATACATATTTGTTTATTTTTAAAATGTCTCCACATGCCCCAAGGCTTTAAGCTGGGGGAACAGGTTGTCATGTTGGAGTTACACAACCAGCTTTCAGATTTCTTATTCATTTTAGAGCCAAAAGTGTAGCATTTATAGCATTTTAATCTCTAAGTCTTCAAAACTTCAAAAAGGTTTACAGACAACTCTTACCTTAAACTATTATTAGAATAATCTGTGCTCAAAACAAATGCTGTTTTTATCACCTCTGATTTTCTTTGCACATCTACACTTACAATCCCATTTGATGCTTCCTTCAGGTCAAAAGATAAGCCTAAGTTTTTGGAGTCACGTTATTCTGAATCTTAGCAGGGAGAAGTACACGTGGGATTGCTACTGGAGCAAATGTTCGTCAGTCTTCCTCGAGCTTATATCAGCCTGAAGGCTGTATCAAAGGAGGCAATATCACATCTTTCAGCTGGATCACATGAAGAGTTCAGATGCAAGAGAAATTCTGTCACATTTAATTTCTATGTATATGACTGTACACTAAACACAACTTCTTTGCCAAATTATTCCTCACTGGTGTTTTTTTCCCCCAATAACTGGTCACATTATTCTCCAGTGTGAGCTGGAACCATGCTGAAATGAACCATTATGATGTGTTTTCTGAAGTCTTCGCTTGGTTACCAAAATCAGCTGTTCCTGATCATCAACTTTTCTCCGCAAGCTGAATCTTACCTTCATTTGCAGCATGTGAAATTTGACCTCAGTTCAACACAAAAAGCTTGTAAAATACAACAGTACATTGTTGTGCAAAGCGTGATTGCTTCTACTTAAAGACCCATTTCCATTTTAGATGAAAGTAAAAAACTTACTGCTCTAAAGGTAAGCTTCGATGTAAAACACAGAAGTACTCAGAAAATATTTTTCATAAAAATCTATCCTGACCTTCCTACCCTTCAAATATCTCTGAACGTAGACAAGTAAGGAAATCCTGCTTACTCTTTTGACTTGAGGGCCCCCGAGATGAGCCAACCCAACGTTTTATCTTTCAAATACTGCTCCTTGGAACAACAAGCATTGTTGGGCCCAGTGGAATAGTACATCCTCGAACACAGTGTAAAAGTTTGCATCATTTTTTTCTCTTTCTATATATTTTTGACATATGCCCTGTCAGAGAAGGAAGTCAAGCCACATGCTGACTCTGATTCTTTCATCGCAGTAGCTAAGCTGCTTCACACCCCAGCCAACAACCCTGAATCTGATAAGCCTTTCCATCTGCAAAGATCTTGCTATAAAATGCTACAGCTCCTTCTGAAAAATGTAGCAGTGTCTATCAATTAAGTATATTTTTATATTGTTAATTCATAGGGAATTTTATTCTGTAACACCTGAATTAAAAATAAATAAAGGAGAAAGAAAGGAAGGAAGTCTATTGCCATGAGAGAATTTCAGCCACCAGAATTTCAGCAATTTCTGCTGTATGAGCTCTTGAGCTGAAGGAGATTTCACTTCTGAAGATTTATTTAGCAACAACAAACAGCCCCAAATGGCAAGCCACAGCTCTACACCAGTTTTGATATGACCTCTGTTTTTCAAGCTAATTTAGCCTTCTTTAAGACTGTGTCTAAAATTTGCATTGCAGAAAATTTGAATAACCCTAAACATCAAGGAAACGTCTTCTGTGTCTCAAATAAACATCTGATGTAGAAACTTTTTTTTGCTTATGAACTGGCAAACCTAATTAAGGGATTTAGGATGTTACAGTGACAGATTTGGACACTAATACATATCTAAGAAACAGTCTGGCTTCAAAGTAAAGCAGAGAAGCTTCTGTTTATAAATATTTAACTGAAGTATTAATACAAAAAAAAGGCAAAATCTTCATTTTGTTCCCTCAGGAATTTCTTTGGAACAAAACAACTCATCAAAACTAGTAACTTCTCAATTCTCACACATATGGAGAGATTTAATATAAACATCTGTTTTACGAAGGCTTCAGCAAATTTCCAGTTTTGCAGTACGTAACATGGCGTTTGGGTCCAGTGGTTCCTTTCCAGACTTTGTGGCTGCACCTCCAGTCCTACCTCATCACTACCCCAGCCTTCATGCCAGCCTTTTCCAGCTGGGCAAGAAAAATCCTTGGACACAGTTGCCCCACCAGATCACATCTACGGAAGCAAGATCTTCCCCTGCCTGGGCTGGTCCTCTATTTCCATGTCAAATATAGGTAGAGCAAAGGTATCTGATCTTCTAACCAACAAAAATATTCATCAAAATGACTGCTGTGGTATTGTATGTACGTTAGGTCAGTAATTACTCAAATGCTACTGGATCAGAAAGCAGAAATGAATCTCACAGTAATTAAATAAAATTTATAAGCTGGCATTAAAACTGACATAATCATTGGCAGGCCACTAGCCTTAATTGTCCAAGAGCCACCTACTCAAATGTGATTAAGGAGGAGGGAATCAGTGGGAACTGTCTATCATCATGCTAAAACATAAAGTCAGACATTATTTTGTATTACTTTAATGTGCTTGAAGTCTTTCTCCCATAGTAGAGGCCACCCAAGCTTGACCTCAGTGCAGTCACTACCAGACGAATCACATCGTTTCAAAAACACTTTTGAACTTGGGTAATGAAGGGTGCCAACCCATGGTCAGAGGTGATCCCGTTCCGATGGGGTCACCACATATCAGCCGAATCGGTATGACCGTCTGTGTGTTCCCACCCCTGAGTTCAGCACAGCGCAGTAAGGCTGCTGTGTGGCACCTTCCCCTTCCCAGCGTGGCTTCATGAGGCTGCGGTGCAGCAAAAAGGCAACGCAAGGCGGCTGGGGTGCAGCCTCGCCATGGAAACCTGCGCAGAACCCAGCTGTATTCGAGCCTCCCTTTAAACATTAACTTCTTCTGAACGTACGCATTGCAAAACTGTCATCGCTTTGGTTATTAGTAGGTATTTATCAATTACGCCCAGGATCTGCAGCAGACTTCAATTACTCCCATTTTACCATTTGATTCCATCCATATTTCATCAGCGTGTACTACGGCATGCATTATACATGCTATATATTCCTCCAGCATGTTCAGGATTCCACAGAGAAATGATGTACCCAGTGAGCCCCAGAGCCAGGCTCTGGGAAGCTGTATTACCGAGTTGCCTAATAAGATCGCTTGACACATGTTGATTACACTCAATGGCATCACCTTTCATTTGATCAGGAAACTTGGATCATATGCTGCCTTCAGGGAAAGAAGTGCAAAATCTTTGTAAGTCGCCACTAGATACAAAGCTACGTTATTAAGAAACATAACTCAAACTCTTCAGCAGAGACCTAGCCAGACAGATTTTCCAACTCTGTGGCATTTGTCAATGAAAGGCAAGCAAATCAATCAAATGTGGTTGGTAAGGGAAGATTTTCATTAGATGTCTTGCTTATTTTTTTTATTCCTACTGTTTTTCACGCAGCAATGGCCATCATAGCTACATCAGTTCACTATTTTGGCAATGCAAAGATAATTAAAAATTATCCATACTACTATAATTTATACACAATTTTCCTCCAATTTTAGATCACGTAAATAACACAAATCCTGACTGAAACTCTTAAAAAAAAAAAAAAAGTGATTTGAGCACAGAACTGCTACAGTGATGTTTTTGCTCATATTAAACAAACACAAACAAAACTAGGCACTGGGATAATGTTTTTGAAAAATCCATAAAATGTATCTAGGGACAGAAAGTGAAAGAGTCTGATTTACAACATCTCTTGGATTGCCAGAACCATTATTGATGAAGACCAAGAATAAAGTCAAATAGGAAATTAGACAAAAAGTGGCAATTTTAAAGCGGAACATTTACAAGCGAGTTTCCACACAGTAGTAATGAACAGTATGTGATCCCAAAAGGCGTTTGTTCCAGGTTCTCCCACACCCAAACGCTGCCATTCCATCGCTGCTCCTGCTGCAGCACGCAAACGTGACGAATTGTGGCCATGAGCCACTCTTCCCCACGGCACGGTGCCACCAGCAAAGGGACAGGCCTGGCCGTATTGTAGGTAAGGGGAACAGGGAGAAACATGAGAGCATTGTTCTACACCGTGCCTGAGAGCTGAAGGCTGACCTGCAGCTCGTAGGATACCTGGAGATTTAGCAGCAATGACTATGGAAGGGGTTTGATGTATTTTCCCCACCAAGGGCTTTTCCTCGTTCAGGTGTGATTCATCTTAGATTCAGATGCCTTCCTTTAATAGCATAACCGTGTCTTAATGTGAGAATTCAGAACTCACCTATCCAGGGACTCCGTCCTCTTAAAAATCAGTGGGATCTTTGTCACTGGTCTTTAAACTGAACAAGATCGGGGGGGTTGAGACTGATCATACAAGGATGTGCGACTCTCCTTCCCTGGGTCACTTTGTTCAGGAACTTCTACTGTGAGGAAAAACTGCAAGACATGCACAGTGTAGGAGGACAAAGTGATTATTTATTGGCTAATACACACAGAACTGATAACTAGTACAAACGAGCAATTCTGCTAAGGAATAAAATGCTCTCCACTCAGGTGAGACACCCGCTGAGTTTCTGCTGACCAGGGAGTTGTCTTTCGTTGGGTGAGGATGGGTTGAAATAGGGCAACACTTCATTTTGCTCAGTTTCCACGTTCTCATTTTCTTTTTTCTCAGGGTTTTATAAACTGCTGTTGGTACTTTTCCTCCTGAATATTCTTCTATTTCTGCTGCTGTATTTCTGTTGTATTGAAATGAGACAGGATTCCTCAAAAATCTCATCATCTTTAGCACTAACTCCTCTGCAGCCTTGCGCAAGACACTTATGTTCTCTTTGCCTCAATGTCCACTCTGAAAAGGAATTCATCATTTTTAACTGTTCGTCCTGTTGGCACGTCGACCATTTCTTAAGGTGTTTTTTGAAAATGTAAACTGTCTCCTATGGAAAATTCTAAGTATCACAGACCTTACTTGGGAAACCACCACACACAAGAAAACTTCTGAAAAGAGTAAGTTTTGATTAAATAATGATTTGGGGAGTAGGTCTGTTAAAAAAAAAAAGCATAATACCAGTCTATTACCCATCTTTCATTGCCATCTATGTTCTCTATAACCGTAATGAAGAAAATACTTACATCAAATAGTCCTGAATTTAGAGGACTAATTAGTGTGATTTCAGTACTTCTTACTACCTTCATTTTCTTGGAAACTTATAGCATATTTTTAAACATCAAACTGAGAAAACACTAAGAAACTGAAATGTAATATTTTCAAGCAAGCCCCCTTACAGAAAATAGTTACGGTATTTTATCTCTTTTTCCTACCCTTTTCTTTTGAAAGTTTCTGCTCATTACCACTACCTTTTGATCTACATGAGAGTCCTCAGCTGGAAGCAGGATGAAAAATACAATAGAAAGAGAAAAAGTTAGCACAAAGTAAGGCACGATCCCACAAGACATGCAGATTCTTCCAGCCCTTCCAGGCTGCCTCTGGTTAGATGGGAGGGAATATTTTTGACAACCTTGCTGCCTTTGCTAGTAATTTTAATTTTCTCCTTTCTTCTACTCTGTGAAGTAAATGAGACTTCAGTTTACAACAGGGCTCTACTTTAGTTACATCTTGAAAACTCCCAGCTGCTAACAATGGCATTTAGCCAGTGGTTGGCAGACAAGAACTTTGATGCCTCCACAAACACCTCCTGGCTTAAAACCACGTATTTGACATCTTCAGCCTTGGAGGCAGATGATGATCTGTCCCAGCCTGGATATTTTCCTAGAAGCTCAAATAATGGAGCAATGATAAAGGAAAAGAAAGCTACTTGTGTGGTATACAGTGAGTCAATACCCTGCAGGACTGGCCTCACTCATAAAACAAATATACCTAGGGACCCCGATTTCTCACTCCATTACGCATTAAGAGGGCTTATAATTGATTAATGAGGTTTAAAGTCTCAGCATTTTACTTTTACTGAACATTTTCATATGACAGCACAGAGATATTTCCATTATAAGTAGTCTTTGGTGGCAGAAGCAGTTTGTATCCATCTCGCGCACTGCCTGCCACATGCTGGGCATGACTCCACGTCAGAGGGGATATTCATTACTGTTCAGCAGCAACTTTATTAGACAAGTTGCCAAGAGGGCCTACACATTACACCAAAGAAACAGCCACCCTGCCTTTCCCCTTTATATATTTGCGGTTTGCATTTATCTCTCAGTGTTCCAATATGCAACTTTTCTGAGACATTTCCTCTAAGGCGTTTTATTGTTTATTTACAGCAATTTAGCTACTTTATCAGCCACTTAGATGATATATTTACCCAGATACTTCATCTGGAACATGATTTCTTTTATGTCTATTAATCTACACTGCACTTTTCTCCAGCAGAATTGTAGCTACTCAATAATTTAAGCTTTGACATGATGAGACTTTGTCTAACACTCACAGAACTATTCCAGAGAACTACCACATTATCACTTGCTGCTCTACAGATGCTATACTGATAGATATTCAACATTTCGTTTTAAAATATTAAAATCTGAATGCAAATTGTGTAAGCACGATCACACCAGTCATTATTGCAAGCAGTTATTAAACAGAAACACAAATTTGTGTTAACTGTAACGTTACTAATTCCACTCCTTTGCTCTAAATCTACGTATCATTAAAGACTGATCTGGGAGGTTTCAGATACACACTGTCTGCTTCTGCCACAGTGACAACAAAGAAATAGTGGGAAATAATGAGCACAGTCCGCTGCTCTTCAAAAAATAATTGAGCTGAGCAAGAACAATGCTCAAGAATTGTTAGCTTTTTTAAAAATACGACACCATAAAACTAAAATTCTGTCCAAAACCCTCTGTATCAGTCGCAGGCACTTTTCCAAAGTCTTGCAATGTGTTTTTTCTGCAGTGTGTGCAGCATTCTTCAAATGAGAGTATACGGTACTTTCTTTGATTACAGTTTAAACATGAAACATAAAAATCTTGAGACTTAAATGTGTTTTCAGTCAAGCTCAATCTTTTTTTTTTTATTTCTATAGCACATAACCTGTGCCAGCTTTATTTTGTAGGGATTTGTATTCAGAGTACTTAGAGGATGACATATGCAGAAAAAATTAAAATAAAAATTATTAATCTTTCTCAACCTGAGAAGCTGAGTTTTTGAAAATCCTGCTGTGACGATTTTTTCCTGTATCAGGATTTGGTGCTAAGTTTAAATTGACGTTAGAAGATAAAAAAATATGTTTCAGAGGGAAAGGGGATAGATTAGATGAGATTTAAAAGCTTTATCAAATATTTCATGTAAGCAAAAAGGCAGATATGCTCCGTAAAAGCAGTTTTAATTACAGAAATCTTCTCAGGCAGGGTGACCCAAATTTTCTATCGGCTAGCTGTCCTGCAGCATCAGGAGCGTTACTTCAGCACACCGCCTGCCGCAGAACACTCCTTCCGAACGCTCTGCCCAAACCTATGAACAAAGGTAATGTTATTCAGAGCTGTAAAACATTGCTAAAGAGCTTATATCTTAAAATGGCCTCAGTTGCTCGATGGGTTTCTTCAGCAAATGTGACCTCGCTTGGGATGCACCTACTGTCACTAGAGATTTCTGTAAATCACTGAGGCTAAAGAAGCATCCAGAGAGTTTGGGAAATGCTTAGAGAGGAGTAAATACTGTGAAAATAGAAAAACACCAATATTTCCTTAATTATTTTATGGATTTGTTTTCACTGAGCTTTTGTTTGCCCTCCACAAATATTTGCATAATCGAGTTTCAGAGACATTAACGTTCCCAGAAAACACATTACAGCTGTTGAA
Source organism: Anser brachyrhynchus (assembly GCF_964034855.1). Taxonomy (NCBI): domain Eukaryota; kingdom Metazoa; phylum Chordata; class Aves; order Anseriformes; family Anatidae; genus Anser; species Anser brachyrhynchus. Next base: position 33,806,139 of record NC_137701.1, read on the forward strand.
TTTTAAAAGCTGAGATTTTTCAAACTCCAGACTAAACCTATACAAATAAATGTACTTGGGGATGTAAACCGAGGTTTTACTGAAGGCAGCCACGGGGAATTCACAGCTCAAAATTTATCACCAGAAAAGCAAGTCCTGAGTAGCTTGTATCCAGGCTTTAAACAGACAAATCCTTTGTTATTATGACTTCCAGTAGTCAGAGACTTTGTCTGAAAAATCAGTGAAAATATTTCTTGTATGGGCACAGTCCTGTCATCTCCAGGTTGAAAGCAAAAATCAAGCTGAGTCCAACACCTACACGATGAAGACAATTCACACAGGGCAATTCGTACAACACACCCCCAGCAAGCACGCCTCCTGAGGTCACAGAGTAACTGAGCCGTTCACTTTTCTTCCTCCTCTTGTTACGACTGACTCGGTATTTTCCTGCCACTTTTCATCCTTTCTGGTTTTGCTCCTTTTTCCCCAAAAATACAGTCGCCCCAGGGTTCCTGTGCGGAATCTGTGCCTGGCTGAGCGCTGCTGGCCCCAGAGGGAGCAGCTGGTGAGTCTGCCCCAACTCCCGTTCTCAGCTCCAGCCATCAGCCGCTGCGTCCTGCATGCAAAAGGTCACCTAAGTGATTATTGATATGTGTATAAATTACAGCAGGAAAACTTTCAGTCAATCATTGCAGATGCTTTTATGGGTTCGGATTAGCAGGGGAGGGAGAAAAAGGATCCTCCCAAGCAGCAGAAACTAATACGTCCCAGAAGGGGATGATGCGCGGCAATTTCCTTCCAGCCTCACAGAGGAGCAAGGTTAGGCAGGACGGAGGCTCAGCAACCAGCCTGCTCTGCTGCTCGGCTTCGCACACACCAGATTTGCTTGTATGGGTAAAACGCAAGTGATGGGAAAGCAAAAAGCTCTGCAGGTTGACTCCTCTCCAGCTCAGGAGCTGTGACCGCAATCTCAACACACATCTAAACTTACTCACACTGCCAACGGGCAAACAGGTTAAAGAAAAAAGTAATAAAACATCTCTGCCCTCCCCTAAATTTACCCAAAAAGCTAATGTAAGCCCGAAGACCTTCCTCGTGCAGTTACACGCTGCTCAGCAGGACCAGCCTCAGCTCAGGTGCTGGCACTCCAGGTCTGTGCGCTCACAAGAGGCTGAGCACGGAGGGAACCGCGGGTGCTCCCCGGCCCCCTGCCCACTCCCTCGGTGAGCCAGTGAGACAGAAAGGCTGAAAGTGGCTGGGCTCAGCTCTGTTATTGCACACAACAACGTGTAAAAGCTGGTTTTTAAAACGATGCTTGTGTCTGCAGGTCACCTCTGCAGCAAATATGAAGAGAAATGTTTGTGGCATTAATCCTGCGCTGGCAGACAGGGGCGGATTGCAAGCTGAGTGCTTAGTGCTCTAAAGGGAAGGGGGGAAAAAAAGATTTATTTTAGGTGTATAGCTTAATTGGGAAGTTAGGGATTCTCCTGCCTATGCAATTGCTTTCACAAAAGAAAAAAAGTTGATTTTGAAATGTTAACCTGCTGCTCATCTGTAACATCCAGGGAAAACTAACCTGACGGGTAGACGCTCGCCTTACACTGCCGAAACCACAAGTTCTGAAGCATAAATAAGGCTGATACGCCAACAGCACTTAAACGAAGTTTCTTCATGCCCTGAGTGTTGCATCGATGAGCAAATCCAGCACAGGACACGCCGAGGGGCCGGGTCGCTCTCTGTCGTTTCCCCCACGGCAGAGGGATCAGCCCCTGAGCACAGCTCCGGTGCCTGTGCAGCTCCCCCGCGCCTCCCGACACCAAGTTCATCTTCTTTAATGACATAAGCTTCAAAGCGAATCTGATACTAAGAGCTGGCATGTGGTACCGAGTTCTCAAGCTATGGGAAAATAAAACAACCTAAATGCTGTCCTTTAATATAATAGCATCAATTTGTCCACACTTAGCAAGCCATTAAGCACCTCCAAAGTCTGCTGCTGTAAATCACAGGAGCTTGCACGCTCCCGTTAACCAAACAGCTTTCAGTTTGACTTCTCCACAATTGTGTTAACACAGGAACTGGTAGAAAACTACGAGCAGAAATGTCACTGGTTTACTGTCTGATATCTTTCACATACGCTGGTAGCTCTCGTTTTACAAGAAATAATGAGCTTACTGTTATTATTGGAATACTCATTTTTATAAGCTACATGAACTAAAAATTACAGAATAAGTTTTAAACAACTTATTATTTGGAAGAGACTATGAATTTAACTCCTGCCCCTGCCATTGCCTGTCGCAGTGCTAAACCACCACTGCACAAGCAACTTAATTCAGCAACTTAATACAAAATAATTTTTATATCCTTGCAAAACATTTCCCAAAGGGGAAAAACTACATAGCTATTGATGTAACTTTCCCAACAAACTTGTTTTTGTTACTGTTTCTGTTACACAAACCAAGGGGCCCAGTCACAACCAACCTTGTGTTTATGTTTTTTTCAGGTTTCTTGCCCCAATTGCCTGACGCTTCCAAAACTTCATCCTCTGAGATTTGAAAACTTTCTTCAAATTTGTAGCCTAAATAAAAAGCCAGGATGAACCCTGTGGTTTGGGGTTTTTTGGGGGTTTCTTGCCCCAATTGCCCGACACTTCCAAAACTTCATCACCTGAGATTTGAAAACTTTCTTCTAATTTGTAGCCTAAATAAAAGGCTGGGAGAAAGGTTTCCTGGCTCCTATTCTCTCTTTAAGGCTGAGACTTTCTGCGACGATTTTGGTGCGGCTGGCCACATCTAGCAACGCAATCGAAGCTAGCAGCCAGCATCTCCAGGAGCTCTCCTTAGCTGCAGCTCAGCTGCAATATCCCCGCCCCATCTCCTTCACCAGCCGCACTCAGACCCCGTCTGCCCTCCGGCTCCGTCCCGCTCCCCTCGGGGTGCCCGGCTGGGGTCAGCCCCACGGGTCCCACCAGCCCACGGCCCTGCCTGCCTCTCCTCAGCCGGCACCAAGAAGCGAGCGTTTCACAGCACAACGCGCTCAAACTATTCCACAGGTTAACTTCGAGATGGAGCAAACCCTGCCCTCGCCCACGGCCACTGCATTACCTTCACGGCTGAGGACCGCGGGGTCCCTCATCGAGCAGAGCACCGACTCCCGCTGCGGCCTTTCCTCGGGTGCCCGGGGTTGCTGTGAATCACTCTGAGCTCCGTTCGCTGCGTAACGAACCTGCATGCCTAATTGTGTTTCTCTGAAACAAGAAGCCCTTGAGGCATCCTGCTACTGCCAGGTACCCCATTTTGAGGGTCACAGAGGTTAATTTGCAGGGCCGATGACTCCTTCCTCCTGGCACACGCTGCCAGTGGCGCTGGGTGTTGTCAACACGCATGAGAAGTCGAAGTTATTGATCCAGAAAACTGTCAGATGATTAACACAGCACAATCACTAACCTGGGTGTTGCATGATGTAACATTTATAAATCTCTTTGAGGACCTGAAATGAAAATCTTTAGAAATGAAAGGTCCTAAATACATCCCGAAGAAATGTTTAGTTGGGGGACAGCATGCAAATCTTTCCATGCTCAGTTTAAGAATGAAATACTGAACAAGATAAGCGCAAAATTATTTTTGCATGTTTTAGTAGAACAGTTTTGGATTACAGAATGAGAAAGATTAAATTTTCCGTGATGTGGTGTCCTTTCAGGAAGTGTTATCTAACACTCACAGACCCGTATCTTAAGTGGCTTCAGAGAGAATCAAACTTAATGCCCTATTTCCTAAAGTAATGATTTGGGGTAGGAGAATTATATGATTACAACCCAGGAAAGTACTAACCTCTTATTAAATATACTTCATCATAACGTTCATGTGTTTTTGTGTATATTAGTTTTACAATGAGTGCCTTTTCTAAGTTCCCAGCATTATCGTTAAAAGTTATAAATTGCAAACGTATTAGAATACAGTGGGGTGCGTGTGTGGCTTTATTTACTACGTGCATAAAGTCTGCAGCACAGAATCTGTACATACACTTTAACATATGCTACTATCTAGCAGCTTTTTTCTAATTGCTTTTAAGCTTTTATGAAACAAGCAGGGAATTAAGAATGCGAAGTTCTGGAGGCACATTAACAATTTGTACGTGCAAGGAACAGCCAAGAAACGTATCCCGCTGGCAGGTTTGCGGCTGGCAATGAAGCCAGGCTCCCCTGCGAGGACAGAGCCCGACTACCCCCTGGTAGGGAGCGCTGGGCCGTCACCCCTGGGATGCACTGTGCGAGCACGGTGTGCTCACAGCACGCACATGGGACTACATAGCGCTTCGTCCCCTCATCTGTCCCCACTTCCTTGTTTTTTAACTCGCCCTGCTTTTTTAATTAGCTGTTTTTCTTCCAGTTGGCCCCAGTCAAAAGTGACCTAAATAAAACAAACCTTCATGTTCCCTTTGACGTGGAGCAATTGCATTGTAATAGATGGGAAGGGGAAAATATAAATATTCCAGTATTTTTTTCTCATTCTTGCAGCTTTTTGTTTGTAACTGCACATCTTCTTATGCAGGAAGGGATGTTTTTAGAAGGAAAAGGCACCGGTTCTGCTGCGGTGGTACAGATGTTGGCAGGGAGACTGGAACAGAAAGGTAATACGTGGAAATGGGAAGATTTAGAGGCTGTGGTTAGCCTTTACATTTCTGTTGAGAGACCTGCAATACCTGACTACACTAGAAAGCTTGTTCTCCATCGTGGCTGTATTTTTGGTCCATAAAACACAAATAAAACATGCCCGCAACTCCTCTCAACCCGAACTTGATCAAAAACAGTTCCCTAAAATGGAAGAAAAGCAAATGATGAGGATGCATAAGAGCCCAAAATGCTTTCAGGGAACAAGACCCAAAGCACCTCTATCCTGCTGCACGCCAGGCTCTCCGCTTAGTGCGACAATCACTGCTGGTGTCCCCTACAAGCGTGAGGTTACCACTTTGCACCTACATGAAGACAGAGCTGATTTCTCCTAAGGCTGCATTTCGAGACAGCTGCACGGAGCTGCAGCACCAGCGGGCAACACGCAGCATGGCGATGCTCTGGTCATCCGATGCCTTAATCAAAATACCCTGCAAACCTCTTAGTTTTAAATGTATCACTTTTTTTTTTTTTTTAACATCATTAAGCTGCCATCATCTGCTGCCCCAACAATATTCCTTGTGCCCTTCGTTATATATTACCCTGGATAATTCATAATTGAATGTTTACTGAGATTATCTGTTAGTGACTTGGTTTTGATGTAATGGATTTCAGAAAGACTGCTCTCATTTTAAGGGATTTACTTCCCAAACAGCTGGTAGATTTGAACCATTCCCCCACACACACAAAGCTTGTTTTGCGCACATCCTGTGGGCATTTAGAGATCAAACTACCTGAGGTTTCAACCTAAGAAGCATTACCAGGCTGCCTTCATCAACACGGCCAGCTACATATTCCTATCCCCCTGGCTTTAGGAGAAGGTGCATGAAGAGCAACCTGCAGGAGCAGGCAGATGTTTGCAGCTGAGGTGCAGCTTTGGCATGAAAGTCCCAGTTGCTGTAAAAATGTGAAGTCCACAGGGAACATCACAACCCCCCTTCAAATATATGCTCTTCTACCTAAGTGTGAATCAGAGAACTACTCCTAAAGCACTATTCATCAATTAGTGAGCGTTAAAACACTGCTACAATAACCTGAAACATGGAAATTCCTGATACTGTCCCTGGATGCTGCCAGAACTTGCAGCAGAATTTTTGCTGATGGCAGATCTGCACTTGCCTTTTATAGTTTACAATCTAAAAGCTAATGAATAAATAAAAGTGAAAGGAAGGCAAAGACGCAAGAGTAGAGTAAAAGGGGATAACATACATATTATATTACACAGTAATTATGTGCTTCTGAAATGCCAATTAGTAACTCCTTCCATCATCCAGCTCACAGACAGATCAATATTAGGTTGATACAGGCAGAGAGCCATGATTTGGTGGAGAATGTTTTACTATTAAAGAATGTGGAAAACCACAGAAATATTAGCTTAACTCCTTTTTTTTTAAGTGCAAATTGTAGTCCCGACTGTGTTAAAAGCAAGACATAAGTGTTTCTCTTCTGCAGTACCTGTAATTTCTGTAGAAATGTTTCATTTGAAAGAATTTCTAATGGCAGACCTTGGACAGCTAAGAATTATTTTCTATTTCTGTTTTTTTGGGGTTTTTTTGTGCGTTTTTTTGTGGTTTGTTTTTTTTTTTCCCTCCAAACAAGTCAAACAATGTTTTAACAGACATTTCCTCTGTGGCAAAAATAATAATAATAATTTGGCTATTTCTACAATATAACTATGCACAACAGCAGAGTGATGCTCCTGGAAGATCTGATTTGCTCACAGTGTTGATGAGTGAGAATGTAAAGAACAAAACTGGGTCTGTTGTGCGGTGGGCTCCTGGAGCCCAGGCTGCAAGGACAGGTACGATGGGCATTTAGCACTCCCAGCTAGACCCTAAAAGTTTTTCTTACAGATCTCAGAGTGAATGATCATTACCCATAGTAGTGCCAGCAAGGTGGTAAGATTTGCCATCATTTCTGAAAAGCTGTAAAAAGGCTTAGAGGTAAAAGAAGGCTTTAGGAGATTTTGCATTTTATCCAAGGTTTTTTTTTCTGCTTTATATTACATTTTCTCTGCCAACTCGTTGCTGCGTCACTGAAACTACTTCAGATGCAGCACAGTGCATCCTCAGGGCTCAGGGATGCAAACACAGCACCCTCCCTCAACAGAAGGGAGGTGAGAAAGGGGCAGGATGCCCCCAACCTCCCTGCGATTCCACGAACCCTCCCCGGGCAAGTCTGCAAGATTCAACCTACTGGACAAGAGGATTAGGCTGCTTTTTGTGATGGGGGCTCAAAAGTTTATGCTGTGTTACTGAGCAGTGCGTAGCTGGTCCCAGAAAGAGGCAACATTACATTAATCATAATGTATAGGAGCTGAGATGTTACTGGTTCCTGTACTGGACAGAAATGTAAGCCTTAATAAAAAGAGGAAAAGAAGACTTCATATATCTCATTCACATCAGGTGTGGAGACTTTCTGTAACCTGTTTTTCTTGCATTTTCATAATTCCTGGAACTAACAATATTTCTTGGCAAGGTATGATTAATATGCAATTCGTATTTGTCTGGTCACTAATGATGTATTTTAGAAATAATTTCCAATATGATGCCCTCATTACCATAGGGCACCTACTACCTGTCATATACACTTTCTCACGGAAAAGCCACCTGCTTAGCATGGAAGCACTTGAAACTATGTATAAAGCACATTTTACACCTGACAGATTGAATTAAGAGCAGAAAAACGGGATGGTTTTCTAATGGCATCAGTATTACTGTGCCGGTTGTAAAACGGACTCACGTCTAGAAGGCTCTGATTCATGTTCTCTCTTTTTGAAGACTATTGACTCATCTGGGTCGCTCTTTTTTTTGTTGTTGTTAATGGCATATTGATATTGGTTGTTGCTGTTGCTTTGGCTTAGAAGTCCAGTCAAATGAATTTACTAAACGTTGCTGTCAGTGAAAAATTAGCATCGGCTGTAGCAAACATGGGATAGGAATACTTCCCTGAGCAAGGACCACACTGCTCGGGTCCCCGGTACCTTCAGAGACAGACCTGCAGAGGATGAAATGGTTTCAAGCGATGTAACATTACATATGCTGAGACTATGAAGAGGACCAGGGCAGCTGTAACTCATCGCTTCCCGTGACCTTGCACATCCGAGCACGTAGTGACCAGCCGTTCGCAGCGCGATGGGCACGGTCACGCATTACCCGACCTGTCATTACAGCCCCAGGTCCATCCCACCCCGTCCACGAGCCCAGCAGGCAGGGAAGTGACGGTGCCACCGGAGGATTCACCCCTTCCATCCCCTCCTGCCTCAGCTCCCGGCCCCAAATCCCATTCCCCGCAGATACCAGACAAAGCAGCCTTGTCCTGGAGGGCTGACCTGGGGCGAAGGCCCCACAGCGCCCCGGCCCCCGAGGGGCACCCATCCATCCCACAGCATGCTCGGAGGCAGCCGAATCGCTGCTGCAAAGTTTCTCGGTGTTAGGTTTTCACAGCTAAGCATCAATATCCAAATGCAGGTCGCTGGCTGTGTTACCAGCTTATTTCCAAGGGAGAAACAATAATAGCAGTAATAATAAAAGCACTTCTCTCTACAGAGAGGCTTTTCAGTGAATACAAACCTGCCCAGGGGCTTCATCTGATCGCCACACACCTCGCCGAGAAAGCAGCTCCGGATCGATCCGGGGCACAGGGGAGAGGCAGGGGGCAGGGGAGGCGACACCCCCAGCCCCGGTCCCCCCAAGACCCCGACCCCGTCCCCCCGAGGCACTCCGGCAGCTCCTCCGGGCAAACTTCGGGCAGCCGCCGAGGGGGGCGAGGAAACCGAAAACTTTCCCCACGCTCTCCACGGCCACCGCCCCGGCTCCCCCCGGCCTCCCGAGCCCGGGTCCCGGCCCTACCTTGGCGGCCCTGGAGGCCTGGCACTGCCCCTGGTGCGACACGGTCGCCGTCTGGTTCATGGTGCCGGCTGCGGCGCCCGCCGCCTCCGAGCGGGCTGCGACGGCGGCGGCTCCTCGGGGGGGGGACGCCCGGCACCGCCCCGGGGCCGGGCCGGGGCTGGGCCGGGCTGAACTGGCTTGAAACGGGCCGAACTGGGTTGAAGTGGGCCGAAGCGGGCCGCCGGTGGTCCTGAGGGCTCCGCACCGCTCCCGCTGCGGCGCCGCTGCGCTGCCAGGTGCGGGGCGGCGGCAGGCACAGCGCTGAGGGGGGTGGCTGAAACCTCCCCTCTCGGTGATAAACGTGGCTCTGATCCGGCCACATGGCTCCTTGGGGGGTTCTTCGGGGTGTGATCTGCAAAGCCGGCCCGCGGGCAGCACGCACACGGTGCTTCTGCACAGGGCCTGGCCTGAGGTGGGACCCAAGGCAGGGGTGCGGGCATGGCAGCGGGTAAGCGCTGTGGGCAGGCCGAGACACCCCGGGCCGACAGCGAGCGAAATGTCGTGTGCCACACATGCACAGCACTCCTAAATAACCTCTGGTTTTGGAGAAACTGCCTAAGGAGGCTCCGAGGGGTGTGTGAGACCACAGCAACGTAGGCCAGGAGGAAGCAAGGAAGGGAGCGAGCAGGGCCAACAGCCGTGGCTCGGGGCTCCCAAAGAAAGAGCGGGTTTGGAGCCTCTCGTTGCATGAGGCTCCAGCTCCAGATACCGTACCAAGAGCTACATTACCCAAAAAATGGGCCTGAAGACTGGACTTGAAGGTTCCTCAGTTGGTACAGAGCAAGCAAAGGCTAGCGGTCTCTCTTTTGTGGTAAAGGCTAGCGGTCTCCCTTACTTTGACCATAGTCTGCTTCATACCCAAATGTTTTCCGAAAAGAAAGTCTGCATGTTATCAGCACCAGGAGCTGAAGCAATTCGAGATAACCTGGAGGCTTCAAGGACACATTTTTCTTCATCTTGAAATATGTTTGTGTTTGACAATCTCAGATGGGAACTACTCGAAGCCAAAAGGATGAACTCACGATATTTTTGGTTGGACTTAGGTAGCTGTGGAGTTTTGTAAGCTCCTGTGGGAACTTTGTGTAAAGTTTTTGTGCTTGATGTTATATTTCATAGTGGCTGACCTATGTGAGGCACAAAAGAAAAAAAAAAAAAAAAAAACAGTTTTAAGCTAACGGAAAAATCTCTTCCTTATGAAAACAATAAAAAAGCAGCTTGGGTAAAAAGCTGTCAGTCAGAGATAAGATCAATAATTTGCTGGCATTGTTTTTAAATTAACTTCTACAAATTGTAATTTATATGTTCCTAGGGGGAATAAATTTTGCTGGTTCACCTCCTGCTTTTACCGGGTGCAACCTAATTACAGCATGAACCTAACGAGGGTGATCAGGAGTTGTAATGACTCTATAAATGCACCATTCATCATTACAACACATCTCAGAAACAACCCAGGTTAGCAGAGCAGGTTTCCACGTGATGCCAGCAGAACGTCTGCGCTGCTGGCTCCCCCAAATGCCACCCCGGCCACCCCTGAGCTCCTCCATGCAGCCGCCAATCCTCCATCCTGGGCAATCCTCTCGGGCACCTGGCTGCCAAGCAAACTCACCTCACCCTGGGTGTTAACTGCGAACACAAGTATCCATGTTAGCGCTGCAAGGCAGTTGTTCAAAAGTTTCAGCATCCTTAGGGTACAATTAAATAACTGAGTGATTACCAAAATATGCTGGAGAATATGAAAGCTGTGAGCAGATGCCTCTCTTACATATTGCAGTAGAGCAGGTGGTACCTGCTGGTGTCAGAGCTGCCCTTCGGCGTGCTGAACAACCCTCCTTCTTGAAATATTTAAAAAGAGTAAAGAAATCAGCATGATCAGCCAGGAAGATTGATGAAACTATCCAGAAATTTAAATGAAAAGCCGGTCCCCATTTCCCTGCCTGCCGCGCTGCCCAAACGCAGCGAGCGGCCGCACACAGCCGGTCCTCCTGCTGGAGGTACATCTCCCTGGGCCCCCATCACTGTCCCTGTCCTGTCATTACCTGCTGCCAGTGATTCCCGGTACAGTTCCCTGGCTGCACATTTCCCTGCCGCTTGCTTGCTTGCTTGCTTTCTAAACCTTATGTTCTTGCAAAAAAAAAAAAACAACAAAGCTTGCTTTATTTTTTTTTGAGCCCCAATTCCTGAATTACCTTGTATACTCTCCATTTTGAGAAATAAAAAATTAATGTGTGTATTGGTAACTGGATGTACTTCATCACAACATGTTTTCCAATAGCTGTTTGCTTTCTTTTCTCTTTCATGCAAGTACATAAAATTCCCTTTTACTGCTGTTCCACGTACCCAGGGTCTAATTCTGTGCTCACACAGGTTGGCAGCTATTGACGGGAGTGAGGTGTTACCAGGCTCGACAGGGGATGCTTCAGAGTAACAGCCAAAAGGATTTAAGAAAGCAAAACAAAATAAAAAATACATTTGTGGCCATGCTAATTTGCTTTAGCCCACAAGTGTCTCTTTCTGATTCCACATTTGCATTGCGGCCCTTCCTTAAAGGCCTGAGACCAAAGTTGTACCCTGCTCACACAGCATTTACAAACTAGCTAGAAAATGAGGAGGAACATTTTTGCACATAAGGAACTTCAGCGAAAAAGAACAAATCCTTTTTCTTCAATTTCCCATGAAGTCCATAGCAGACCCCCGGAGGAGTAGGCTCCATCTTACTGTTTTCGTACAGAATTTTCTCATTCATTTAGCTTTGTATCTGCAGGAGCTATTGCATTATAAAAAGAAAAAAGTGAACCTGACGGATTTGAGAAGCAGATTTCATTTCATGCAAAACTATTACTCACACTCCTAACAGGATTCAATATTTCTACCACCAGAGAGCTCCGGGATGAGTAATGTTTCTGCACACCTGAAGACTTGGAGGAACCCAGCTAACCACCTCCCTGCTGTGAGCTTTGCAATGTTCCCATGCTTACTGCACAGCACTCAGGAGCTGTCACAAAACACTGGAGACATGCCCAAAGTTGTGTTAAGTGCCTTTCTGTACCAGTTTATGCTTCTTTAAGCACTAAAATCTTTCTTGCCATGGAAAAAACTGAGCTTCACACAGAACATTTTGAATGCAAGAGCACGACAGCTGTGTCCATCGCTGGTCCTCCAGGGACGCTCTTCCTCACTGAAGGAAGGTCTGAGCCCTTGGTTGAGTCCATATCCAAAATCCACAGTGCGGTGGGGCTTTAGTGAAGGTCCAGATTAGGACACAAGCTTGAATGAAATGTCAATCAAGACCAAGGGTACTGTGTCTAAGCAACATATGTAACAGGCCACGCAGAGGCAACCCCCCTTTTTAAAGGTTGGTCCCCAGCTAGTAGCTAAACCTCTGAAACATTATACAAATTCCCACCCTCAGAACAAATTCAGCTTTCCAAGTATTTACATACCTCGTAGGTAGCCCTGCAAATTTGTCAAGGCTTTGCCAAGCTTATTAAGACAGAACTCAATCTAAAATCTTTGTCCCCTCAACATGAAGAAGTTGCCCCATGATTCCTTCTGCATCTGGGCTGAAGGACAAGATACCACCCACGAGCTAAATTCACTCTGAGCCATTGTGTCAGGCTGAGAAATTTTACCCCAAGATGCTTGTACATGGAGGTAGCTTCCTGACAGAAAGAAAGATTGCGTATTTGAAGGGTTTGAAGTTTTAATTAATAGTTTGTAGCTATGGAGACTGAAGTGGAGATGGAGTTTTTTGCATTAGATCTCAGGGGTTGCAGGAAAGAGCAATGCTTTCCAGATTAAACAAAAACAGAAAAGTTCATGACAACAGCTAAACAGAGAGGGAGAGAATGCAAATTGGCTACTATAGACCCTTTTCCTTTATCTTTCTGGGTTAATACAAAACTAAGCAAAATTTTAGAGGCATGCTATCACCTGTGGGCATAAGAAAAAAGTCTTTAGAAGAATAATACTAAACCATAATTATTCCCAGCATTATACTTCAATGTTACTGAAAAACAGATCGACACTCTCCCTTCCTTCGCTCAGGGTAAATCTAGTAACACATACCACGATGGATTTAGCATAGGTGAAAGGTAACCTACAATCAAGTATGTATTTTCCCTAAAACACTGCACGGGAGTGGTTACCATCAGGAACAAAAAGATGCTTTCTCTACCGCTTAAGCCAACCCTAAATCTCTTTCCCTACAAGACGTGCATTCCTGTCTCCCCACTTTAAAGATGCTTTTACAAGACTCTCAGGTTGCCAAAGGCTCTAACTCATTGCCACGTGTAACACAGCAGATGAGTGGTTCATCTTCTGGCTTATTCTTCCCTCACAGTATTAATTTATTGTCTGGGCGTGGTTTGTGTATGTGTTTCTATGTCATGGCAGAAACCATCATCTTAATTAAAAGAGAAGAAAGACAGGACAGCAAGAGCCCTGCCAGCAGGCCTGTGGCTCCGATTTCCAAGGCGGCCATCACGAGCACACCTCTTTGCCTACCCACCTCTAGGGCAAGTGCGAGCAGCCTGAAAACAGCAGCAGCCTCATGCAGGCTGCCAGCAATCATTTTGGCAGCACTGAGAGCTGAGAGTGAACCTACTTGGTAAACTAAGGATTGTGCGTGATCTCTAATTGTTGCTTCAGTAAAGGAAACGTATGATGGTGCAGGGAAGGCACTGGTGGGGAAAAATCTTACGCAACCTCCTTAATGAAGCTAGGAAAAGGCAGACCACAGGAATTTGAAGGAAGAGGGTGATCAAAGCACGAGTAATTAGGCAAGAAACCTCACATTTTAGATACAACCCTTGCCATAGGGCTATGAAGATGAAGGTGGGGCTGGGGCACGCTGTACCTTTTACCGCTGATGCTAGCAGGCATGTTGCTGGAAGACAGTCCTCTTCCTCCCTATGCATAACTTTTCTCAGTCTCTTCAGATGTGTGATGCCTTTTCAATAAGAAACTGTTTATATTCCCCCTTCTCTCTCTTTCTCTTTTCAATCACAAGTGTGTCAGGCACAAGCCTCCGTTACCCAGCCACCATGATTGCTGCCGCGCTTCAGCTGACAAGCTGCGAAAGTTTTGGCTGCCCAAAATCATTGTGAACATCTTTATTTCCTTGTGCTGGAATTATGAGGTGTTTGCACCTCGTTGCTGTGTACCAAAGTACCTTCACACTTATACATCAGTGAGTTTTAATGCCATCAAACAGCGCTTCCAACTAGTTAGGAAATACAGCCGCGTTAATGAGACGCAACATTGCTGCCAGCTGCTCATTCAAATATCACTTAAACATGCACCAAAATAATTTCTTTATATTTTAGCATCCTTTTTACGTTCCAGTTATAAAAAAAAAAAAAGAAAAAAAGTAGAACGCTATGTGGGAAAAAGCAGTGTGGATCATCCCCTCCTATACTTTGCAATGAACCATGAATCTTTCAATGGAAATTACATTCAACGTCACAGTGCTTAAACTAACCAAAGGACAAGAGAAGAGACTGGAACAACTTCTTCTTTCCCCTGGGTTTTTACTACCTCCCAGAGAGGCGGTTTAGGATTTCAGTACCCCAGAGACCGAAGACCTGTGGGACTCACAGAGCTGGGAGGAATTTGTCAGAGACCAACCAAGTCGTATGTGTGCTTATAGCGTCTCCAGAAATTGTTCACTCTTCCAATAACTCAACCCAGAAACTTCTCACCTTAGGTGGTGGATAGTAAAATTTATGCTTGTTGTGATTCTGAAGGCCTCAAAATGCAGGTTTCAGTGACAGCTCCGATACCGGTAGGCAAGTGGTGAGCCTTACACTTGCTGATAACTTCTGAGACAAATGTAACACAGCCGTCCTGCATGCACGGTAAAAGGACAGTAGCTCTAAACACATAATCCAGCCATTATTTTGATTTCAGTGTATTTTCCAAATCATTCTGAAAATATGTTTTTATTAAAGTACATGAATTGTCAAAAGCAATTCCAGCAGGTGGAAGAAAAAGAGCAGAGAAATTGGAGCTGGCTTAACCAGGTTTATAAACCTGCTGTTTCAGTCTCAAAGATAAATTACACTGCGGGAGCACGTTCACTAAACATTCATGCTCTCCTTCTTGCCCTCCTACTTACGTTCAAAGAGCAGAATAGAAAAACATAAATCAAAGTCTCAGAACATATTTCTTCTCCAATTCCGAATCTGCCATATCTCCATGCTGGAATCATAACCCCCCACAACACAAATAAAAAGCACGGCCCAGCAATCACCACTTAAAAAATAATTACAGGCAACACAGTAATTTACACTTATCTAAAGCCTTTCACCCCAAGGATCCCAAAGCAATTTATACACAATACAGATGTGGCTGATATGAAAACAATAATGGCAGGGAGCTAGTTGGGAATTGAGGAATGCTCTGAACTCTGCAGCTCTTTGCAGACCAGAAATTTACATTAACTCACTATCCTACTAGCAGTCAGAACCAAATCCACGACATTCTTTGTCCCAAATTTAGGAACAGTCTTGTTCCATACCAAAATGTGTGCTCTGAACTTCAATTCTAGTCGGTGAGTTTGAGAAATTAAGAAAGGAGAGCACACAACACTGCCCATCGGATGTCATGCCCAGCTTTACGAGGTGCTCGTTCACAGGACTACCAGGATTAACACGTTCTTCGGGAGGAAAGAAAGCTTTCAAGTTCTACGCTTACTTCTCTATTCCTGTTTTATTTATTTCTGACTGACTTGTGATCCATCTGGGCTCTGGGTAAAACACTGGCCTGTGGGCAGAGCCTCGCTCTGTCTGTGCTAGCACCGAAATGCCATCTTTTACCTACCGGCTGCTCAGCAAATTACAGCAGCCAGTCCACGGGTGCTTGCTGGAGTCCCAGCACTGGCAATAACACGGGGCCATGGAGGTACAAACTGACCTTAAAGTGTAGGTGTGAAATTGCTGCTGGTTTCCTAATCCCCAAAGCGCACCCCTGGGGTGCTGGGTGAAAGGCAGCATGGGGAACTGCACTAATGTGTATTTCAGAAATTAACCAGTAATCTGTTTACATTTTCAAGGCAATTTTCACATAGAAAAGGGCTATCGGCTCTCTCTATGTTACAAGCCATGACTTTTGCCTTTCTTTTTTGAAGAAATTTTCTTTTTAAACTTTTGTGAGCACTCGAAACTCTGATAGCACGAGCTGTTTACTTTGTAGGACCTCCAAAAGTCATAATTTTGGAAAACAAGATCCCTTTTGTAATGGGAGTTATAGACGCCAGCAAGAGCAAAGCCCCCTGGCACTGTTCAGGTCCCAAAGGATCACTGCGCACCCCAGCATTTTAAGGTGTAGCTGTGTGTTATTACCGCCTTTTAAGATGGGAAATCAAATCAAAACACCTCGATACCACGCACCGCTTCAGTCTCAAGGCCAGGAAACTCATTCTTCTCCCTTGCTCAGCCCTCTGTTTCTCTACCAAACCATGTACGTTGGCCTGCCAGGGAAATACGGGAGTTTTTAATGGATTGAACGAGAACAGCACGTGCAACAGGAGTGCAGCATCCGATCTGCCTGGCTAATGCGTCTGCAGTCGGTCTGACCAGGGAGAGGAGCTGGCCTCACCCCTGGGCTTCAGGAGCATTACTACTGGCTTAGGAAGGAGGGGAAGATAACTGCTTTTTGAAGGTTTTGCTTGTTTGATTTTTTTAAAAGTAAAGTAGCATCAGGGAAAAACGTTACCATCTGAGCTGCCTGCACGGCACATCTCAGCTTCGGTCCCGGGTGGCAGCCACAGCATCTCTCAGCAGGGAGCAAGGAGTTTGCTGTGAGGGAACATGGAGAGAAGTGACTGGGTGGGATTTCTCCCCCTTCCTCATGATCCTGGGCTGCTGGCAGCTGATCCGCTAATAACACACAAGACTAGTGAATTATTCAAGCAGTTTTCATAAAGGGAGGCCGGAGGGGGTTGATCGCTTTGCCTCACGCTGGATTTCTTTTCCTTATCTCTTTTTTTGGGGGGGGGAGTGGCAACAAAATTAACATTTTTTTTTTATTAGAGAGTCCGCAGAAATTGCAAGTATTCAATATTGTCTGTTAAGAGATGGATGCCAAAGAGGGGAAAAAAAAAAAGGAAAAAAAAAAAAACATGAATAAAAGCAAACCTCATAATGAGACTGGATTGGGCTAAATTCTGAAGCTGAAAAACAAATGTATAAGGACCATTTGTTTTTCAGTCTTCATCCTGCTTCAGTCTGTGGCTCACATCGTCAAGAGGTGGAAAACAATTTCATTTCCTAGCTGCCCAAAGAAGCTGTGCCTGTGTGTGCCCCCTGGGGATCTCACCCAGTGCTGATCTGTTTCATTCCTGCCTATTTTTGACAGATACCTGCCAAGGGACTAGCCTGGATCTGGAAATGCATTACCCAAGTGTCACCAGTAACGCGTTCTCTTTCTCTCCCATCCTCTCCAAGTCATCTAAAGAACAAAAGACATCAAAACCGGGTTGGGGAAAGTTAACGGAGGCAAGGGCAAAAATACTGGACTAAAAGAGTAAGGCTCTGCAGTAAATTCTGGATGAAACAGGCTCTGTGGCTGCCTGTACTGCATGCAGGAGTTCATTCCCCAGCCCAGTCTTGTGTTCATATATTTATGAAAATGATTTATTGCATGGAGCTGTGGCTGCGAGGGAGTGCATTAGATGACCCCAGTGGTCCTACAAATCTTTATCCACCGTTTCCTTGCTTTCATGGCACGCAGCTGTGGCAAGAAGTTGGTCTGGCAATAGCGTGGATTTTGATTATCAGTGCAACAGGTCTCGCGCTGGCTTTGGGCTTCGATGAAGAATCACCGCAGAGACCTGATAACACAAGTGCGTATTTGCCATTTCCTCTGTTTCTAATCATTTTGCAGTGGTCTGAAAAGACTTTTCTGGGGCATTCAGTCCAGTCCCTTGCTGCTGCAGGTGACCAAATAATGAAAGGCCATTCCGTAAGCTGATGGATTGCTTTGTTCTGTCATAAGACATTTCATCTCGTGTAGCTTTATTTCTAGCTACAGAAACTTTTCAGTCGGTGGGTGGGAAATGCCAGACACTTTTGATGGAAGTGTTTTTTACACTCTCAGGATATGAAAGCATTGGGAAGGAAGGGAAAGAGAGAGAGATCCAAAGAGGATCCTGCAGCCAAGAGACAACTTCACTGTGTTGGGCTCCATTAAGAGAAAAGGTTGTTTATAGGGAGCTGAATTCGTCCAAGCATTTCTACGGCTTCCAGGAGCGCTGCTTTCCACATCTCCGTGCCAGGCACCTGCAGGATCAGCGGCAGCTTCCCATGTTGAGCCCTGCGGTCTCTGGAGCTCTGGGGAAGGAGCAAACATCACACTATCAAAAATACCCACTGAGATACAACCGACGGAGAATTAGGAATGTATGTGGCTTCATGGAAAATAGGTCCTCAGCCCCCAACGTCATGTTGTCTTGCCATTTAGGTACAGGCTCGGCCCTGCTGATGGAACACAATTCTGTATC